>NC_079564.1:18615252-18985252 GCF_015846415.1 Triplophysa dalaica | reverse complement strand
TCTCTTCATCACCTGCCTGTTCAGTATTCTTTCTACATCAATGAAATCTGTTTTAGATGATCATTCATTCAGTTTCTATTAGAGAAGAGCTGATGGTTGTGTAGAGGACACATCTGGATCAGAGATGAACTCAACAGAGCTTCCACATCTCTGGAGGGTAATGGAAACGGCGACTTCAGATCTCTCACATCTGCTGCGGGCCGCTCCAGCCCTAAAACAGACTGAAGTAGGCCACGCTGACCCATATAGAGCTCCCGCAGGACACACCACGCCCCAACACACGCTCCACATCTCCGTTTCTTACTGGATCTGCTGCGGTCACACCATCACAATGATGAAGAGAATGAAGACGAAAGTGTGTGTGTTATATTCTTAGACTCAAAGTGATGATGCTTTACATTTTAAAGTACTTTAAATCCTTTCTCCGAATACCTTGTGGGAGTCTGGAAGTCAACATTTTATTTTGGGCAATGATGAGTGTTATATATGACGTCACATTTAAGAATTTAAATGAGGGATGCACCGATGTGTCGGATGCAGATATTAATTGGCCGATATTGGATTAATTTAACACAATCAGCATATCGGCAATAGCATGAAAAAGATGGTTTATTAGGGCCCTTTGATTTCCGTGAAGCGGAAAACACAGATGGAAAGTAGCAAACACGCCAGAAAGAACCGCTGAATTTTAGCAAAAAATCAAACGAAATTTAGGAAAAACAAATCTAACAGATTTCATAGGTCTCTGGTTTATTAATTAACTGCATGGAGGCAATGAGTTAGATGTCAGAATATCCTATCTTTTTTCTCTGTGCAAAATAATTACTGTAAATAGCAACAGCACAGACTTTATTTAAATATATTGTATAAATTATCCATTTTAAGTCAAATTTGAGCTAATTTTTTTAATTAAATAAATATTGGATAGCAAAAATAACCTTTAAAGATTGTCATGGTGTCTCATTGTATTTTTATCTTGACTTACATTTACATTCAGGCACATTTACAGTTGTGTCTCTCTTAAAATGTTAAATGGATCTTATTCAGGTTCAATCAAATAAATTGAATGCAGAAAAACTAGCTAGTAGTGTATAGTAATGTATGCAATTGACCCATATCTCTATTGTTATCAGCCAATAGTTGTTTGTTAAAATCGGTATCAGCCCAAAAAATCCTTCGGTCTATCCCTTATTTAAATACCACAGATTTCAAATTCAATTTAGATTTTTAGGCAGAGAAAGAGAAAAGAGAAGAGTTAGGACGTTCAGAAACAGTCAATAAAACTTTATTAGCTCTTTTGAGACTAGAAAAAGATCATGTACATAAGATAAAATAAATACTACAGTAGCGTGAGAGGAAAGCTTGTGCCATATGTTACACAGTTCTAGTGACATTCAGGTGTTATAAAATCACTGGCAGGTTACAGTCGAGAGTCACTGAGTTCATGTGAGACATTGGGACAAGAATGTGTCTGTAAAGTGAACACTGAAGACTGAAGCTCGTGGTCCTTCAATGAAGCTATGACCAGATCTAGCGAAGTGTTTCTGCTATTCTTCTAGTGTGCACACTTGTGAGCACATAAAACTACAGATCGAAATGTGTGAAGGTACACCAGCTTCAGTCTTAATCATGTTAATAACAAAACAAACATTCACAAATACTGTACAAACATCAGTTAAACAGAAAGTTGCATCACTGTTCACAGATTTGATCTCAAATGAACCTTTCAGACAGACAGATGGCTTGAAGCGCTTATATAATGTCACTGAGACCGGCAGCCAATGTGTTAGTGTGTGTTCTGACCCCAAAAAGGATTTTGAAGTCTCACTTAAATATGTATAAACGACTTTAAATTAATAAAATATCACAGCAAGTGTCATTTGTTAAAGATAACAGAAGTAAACATTTCTAGCAAAACATGAAGATGTTTATATTAATATTATGAAGTAATAAGATGGGTACATTAGGCATGTTGATTACACGATTAGCATGTTGCTAACATGATTAGGATTTTGCACACCACTAATAACTAGCTATAGTGTATCAACACTAAAAAAGAAAAACTAACTATACTCAAGTTAATCACCTTGAAAACATGAATCAAACTGCTAAAACTGAAAAAGCTGAAGTCAGATGTTAGAAGATGTCCAGAAATATTTGGGCACAGATGTCTACAGCTTTGATATTTTCTGTGTAAGGAAATGACACATTTTTAGGCATGACTGAAGCCACCAGATGCAGTTTAAAATCGCTGTATGCTAATTTAAAGGGGTAACATGGCGCAAACAAATGCTTTTCTGTGTCTTTGTTGTGTTATAAGTTGCCCACCCATGATATGGAAAGAAGCGTTACATTTCCCTCACGCGCTTGCAGTATTCCACCAATCGTTACACACTGGTGAACTGGCCAATCATAGCACACCTCGCTTTTCAGAGCCATGAGCTTTGTAAAAAATCTGTGCGTTTCAGAGAGGCGGAGAGAAGAAGAGATACAAACATGCATGGTATGAGGAAAATTAAGCGTTTTTTAACCTTAAATCGTGTTTATACATCGCATTTAAAACAAACAATAATATTCCTTTTAGCCGTGTTATAACACCCCTTTAAGCAATAAGCCTAAAAACACAATATACTGTTTTGCTTTGGCGTCTCTGCTGTATGATGATAAACACAAAGCTATATGAACATCTGAGATGTGACATATAGATGACAAATATTAACTGTGCGATCTTGAACTGAGAGATTTGTGAAATGTGTTTGTATGATCAGCTCTCAGACAGTAAACAGATAGAGTGTGTGTGTGTTTGACAGACCCGGGGCTGTGATGACACACAAACACACACTGTCATTATCACATATATCAACTCTGACTCTGAGCTATCATTCCCTCACAAGATCTCAGGGCCGCTGGAGGTTTTCCTCCGGTGGAGTTTGTTCGGAGCGGCGGTGTTGAAGTTACAGTGTGCCTGAAATGACTTTGCCAGAGAGGAAAAGAAACGTGTTTCTTTAAATGTGTGTTTCTCTTTGCGTTTTATATGCTAAATTCAAAATCCTAGCAAGCTGCCTGTGTTGTCTGTATTTTATGCTATCACAGACACAATAAATAAAACAAAGAATCGCACTCCTTTGCTTATTTTTTAATTACGCAACAATATCAAATGGACAAAAGAAAAAAAGAGAGAAAAAACCATATCAATGCAATATTCAAAAAAATATGAACAGAAATATTTTAAATGCAATTTAAAACATTAAAAAAATGTAGGGGCGGTTCCTGTGGATAAAATGGAACATGAGTGTCCTGGTTAAACAAGGCAGCTCACTAGATTTGAACTCTGTCGTGTATCCGAGTTGTTGTGAATGTTAATTCACCCTTCCCTGAACTCAGGCAGTCAAGCGCAGCGTGTAAAAGGACTTTTGAAGAGGGTTTTCCAGAAGGTTCTGCAGGGCGAGGGTGCAGCACATAGCAACAGGGCGAGAGGAGAGTTGGCTGCAGATCTACTCGTCTGGAGCGACACACGAGGCCAGAAAGAAATGGCACACACACACACACACACACACACACACAGAGAAAGACAGAAAAAGAGAGAGAGACATGTGCATAGAGAGTTGAGAAGAGGGAAAGAACAAAAGCACTGGTTAATAATTAGCCCCGCCCCTATCAGCCCATGCCCCGCCTCATGCACATGCGCAGTCCCAATCAACAAACAAATAAATATATAAATAAAGTCATGCTTATAAATAGATCTTCACAGCGGCTGTATTCCCCAAACACCTGCGTGAGCTGCAGCTCACGGACCAATATTCCTGTCCTACTTTACATCCTGTGAAACTTTATAATGTTGAACTTGATAAATGTTCAGAAATCTTACAGGAGGTTCACTCTGGATGATAACAGCAGCACAAGAGCGCCATCTTATGGACAGTCAGGCAAATATAAAACGATGTGTTACAGTGATAAAACAACAGCAAAAACAAAAAAAAACACTGCTCCATTTAACAACATCTCCCTCACAACATTGTGTATACGTATTTTAAGTATTAAAGTCGTTAAGTTATTGCAACCCACTGCCATCTAGACATATTTCTATAAAAGCATAAAACACATCTGATCAGAAACTGTTTGTCAGTGAGCTGCACTGACCTTAGCATCCACGGATACACACTTCACATCTTTAACACACAATTAAACTGACTGTGACAGAACATGCAATGACATCAAACACAACTGACAGTGTCAACGCAGGTTTATTAATGTAAAGAAAGAGCAACAAGGTCAAAGTGTTGAGACTCAAGCACATGCATCGATATGCCCAAAACCACACAACATCAAAAACATCAACTTAGGTAAGACAACGCAAAATAAACCAACAGAAAAAAAACACAGCGATGATTAAAAAAAGACTACAAATAATTCAAGCCACTTCTTAAAGTGATTTCAAGCTGAAATGTCTGATGTTTTTATTACAAACAACTAAAAATGGCATGAATGATGACATCTAACTGTAGCTCTGAATGTCAATTCTTCACTCTTCAAGGTACAAACTAAAGACTTGTGACTTAACACATGAGCATTTTAATAATTTGATTTCACAAACGTGCCACAGTTAACAACAATTGAAGACTCTTCATAACAAGGCACCGCTCCTCACTGAACTACTGAAAATATCCACTCATCCTCACATGTAAAAAAAAAAGCATATTTACATATCATTAGCAGATAACACCACGAATATATATGTTGTGTTATGCTAATATGTAGATTTATTTAGTCTCATCTAACAGTGTAAACATGGATGAGTCGTTCTTCTCATCAGAACTTTTGTTTGTTTCATCATGTAAAAGCAGAGTGAAACAGATGAAAAGGTTTTTCATAAAGGTCTTTACCATTGGTACAAACAAACTGTCAGTCCAACAAAACATACAAAGATGCTTAAACATAAAAGAGTCCATGTGAACGTCAATCTCACGTCATCTTTTCCAAACATTAGACTTTTAAAGAAGATAAGATTGAGGTCTTTGTAACTACACTGCATCATGGTCGGACAAAACTAGAAGAAACTAGAAAAACGAGATCTTTACACGGCAAGTGAAGCGTTTTAGTCACACGGCCTCTTTGATTTTAATGCGACTGATAAACCTTTGCTGTGTAGACTAAATGTTGGGCTAAAACATTAGCTTTGGAAATCTTATCATGTCACGATGATGTTTGCATCAAATAATCGGGTTTCATTTCATCTACTGAAATTGAATTAAAAACAAGAAGATCTCGTTGTTCAAACATTTAGATAAATCTGCTTTACTCCTCCATCAACTCAAAGTGTTAAACCAGTGGCTTCCATCCCAACAAAAGCAAAAACAACAACACAACATGATAAACTACCACACAAATGAAAATGAAGAACTGAACAACTCAAAAGATGGGGAAACATGGAGTGACACCCAAAAAACTGAAACAGGGCGTGCAAATACTGAGACGTCTTACCAGGGTTCTGAGCCCCTTGGACTTTCTGATCTCCGTTCTCCATTACTGTACCTGGCTCTACTCACACACACACACACACACACACACCATCAGACACTATCAGACACCTGAACAGGAAAAACTTCAAAACCAAATGCCAGATTGCTGTCAAACACAGAGTTAACTCAACACAAACAGACAGACGGTCGTCCACAAAAGACTCACACCGTCAATAATGTACAGGGAGCAGCCCGCTCTTATTTCACAGAGATACAGATAATAAACATCACCGCTTGTTTAAAGAGGAGAGATGTCTGCAAACATCTTTCATCTCAACACAAAGACAAGACAAGCGTCTCTTTACTCAGAGAGAACAAGAGGGAATTCAGCATAAATATAACTGTGGTGTGAATCAAAGCAGACGGTTAAGCCTTGTCTTAAATCAATAAAACCTGCATTCTTTTTGTTTGAATAAATAATATCATTTGTGACATCAATATAGTAAACACTAAATAAACAGCAGCGTATATCAAACGCACTTGAAATGACTGAATCAGACATCATCAGATGATGTTTTCTTTGGGTTAAATCAGACTCACCCTTCCCATCATTGTCTAGCAGTGGGACAAAGTTTGTCTTGCCAACCGTCTCGCCGACCTGATCATCAAAGCTCTCCGCTTCCAGAGTGGCCACAAAATCTCTCTCCACAACGTCCTCTGTGTCGGGAACGCTGTCGGTCAGAGCGTCGGTCAAACTCAGATCTGCCATGATTCCACCTGAAACACAGAGTCACAACACATTTACTAAAAATGAAAAAAGAGATTTCTATTTCATGTCAGTCAATCTACAGCAGATTTTTGAAACTGTCTGTTGCACAGTCGGATGAGATGGATGCAAAGTCCCTAATATATCATATTTTTGAACTTTCGTTATTACACCAAAGTCCATTTACGGAAGTCGTGCCACTCGGGGGCCATGTTTGCAACGCTTCAGGTCAATCGCTGGCAAACATCACAATTACACAGCAGCATATTTCAGATCAATAATTAAACATTGCACGAACTGTCTCACATCTTTGGATGCTAAGCTTAAATTGCGCTAAAAGTCCCCATTATCGAGGTCGCCTCATCTACTGCTGGCAAGAGCCTCACGAGAGCTCCCCACAAGAGAATCCTCAGTTTTCATCATTTCACTGGAGGGTGGGACTTCCTTTGCTAAAGCCGGCATATTAAGCGTTGCATTCCTCGCCATTCATTGTAGTGGCAGTGGCGCATCTTGTTAATATGAATTGTTTTGATAATAAAGTCGAGGTAAGTCACTAAAAACAAGTTCATTCATTCAAAACACTTTCGATGTCATCATTCTGTCATCATTTATTCATCCTCACGTCATTTTAAACCTCTATGAGTTTCTTTCTTCTGCAGAATGTTGATAATCAAACAACAGTGACCTATATTGTCTTCCATTGTATGGAACAGAAAACAACAGAGACATTTCTCAAAATATCTTCTTTTGTCTTCCACTGAAGAAAGACTCACATTCAGATTTACAAACACATGAGGGTGAAAAAATTATGACAGATGACCATCCCTTTAATATCTGTTTTAGTGCTTATTAAAGGATTCATCTTCACCATATCTGTGCTGATAATCATAATTTGTAATCTCGAAACATTCTGACTGTGATTTCCTACACCACAGAGATTAAACATGTGTTACGAAGAGGGATTACCACAGTGGGACACTGTGTCCAGAGGATGGACACACAAACACACACACACACGCAAACACACACAAACACACACTTCAGATTAAACTGTTCATAGAACAACATTATGCTAAACTATATGTAGTCACACCACGGCTCTTAACTATATTAAAAATAAGCCTTTCACACCTTCTATTTTCATTGATACAAGATAATGTAGATCAATGAATATAACTATAGTCTCATGAATCACAGGCCTGAGTCACAGTTTGTGCACTGCTTCAAGTGTTGAGACTTGAAAAAATATTGTTCTGGGGAGGATGTAAAGGGCTTTCAGACAGGAAGTGGGTGTGTAGTTTAGCTGTGTTTTGACCTCTCTCTGTTGCACTCCTAGTGTGGCACTACTTCATGACATCATTATGTTAAATTTTACTGCGGTGAAATGAGACCTTCAATCTGAAAGCTAAAAACAGCATTCGAGAGGAAGCCCGAGTCTCCTGTTCACCCAGAGAGCCAGACCGGATCCAGCCAACACAAACAAACCAGCATTTATCTAGTGTTTCATGTCACAACAATCATGAGGTCACAATAGTCCGTCTCTTTTCAACTACGTTTTAGGGCTGAAATAATTCAGCAAACATGTTTCTGTGACCTATTTCCCCACAAAGATGATCACATTGCTCAGCAACTATTCTCTATAAAACCTGTTAAACAGTGTGTCTATATTATTGCTTTCAATGTCTACATTTACACACATCAGGCATGTATTCCAGTAAGAAAAACATTAATGCAAAGCTACATGGAGAACGCTGGTCTGTGCCATCACAAACACAGCGAGTTGTTTTGGCTGTGAGCCTAATAAAATGTGATGGAGCGCATCGGAAGTCATTATGTTTGAACAAAGGAAGGAAATTGGGGTAAAGTGTTGCTTTTCACCGGAGCTATTTGATTTAATAAACCCCACCAAAACAATCTGGTCGAGTGAGGACACTCACAGAGTTAAGTCCATTTAAATCACTGCTCTACACAAAATACTCACACACGTACACAAGTACTCACACACAGGTACACACACACACACACACGTACACAAGCACTCAAGTACACACGCACACAGGTTCACACAGGTAAACTACACACTCACGCACACACACAGGTACAAACACGTACACACAGGTTCGCTGCTCGCACAAATTTCACTTTTTATCTGCTCCCATGACTTTGAATCTCAGGTATGTCAGGAATCCAAACACACACTATCTGATACACACACACTTTATCTGTCATAATAATCACACACTTTCGCTCATTCACATGAATTATACTGCCTCATAGACAGTAGTATCCTCTATAATGAATAATACAGCTGTGAAGCTTATTTAGGCAACAGTTCAAAAAAGCTCAAATGCAGCTCACACTGTCGTGAAAACAATGAAACAAAGAATACAGTTAAAACAAACCTCATCTCATATACAAAACATTCAACATAAAACTGTGTGTGTGCATCTCATCTGGACTTCACTTTACCCAGTTTTGGGAAGATTAGTTTATTACAGCAGTAAGTCTGAATCTTTCATCATCGGTCATCTACACAACCAGCAGCAGAGCACAACAATACACAACCAGCACATTCACACGATAGATACATGTGACACATCTCAGACACCAGACTAGTGTCAGCAGTCATAATCAAATCTACTTTGTGTTCTTTATAGGAGTAATGAATTGCACATATTTATAAACAAAATGTTTACAGGTTCTTTACTCTTGTAAGTCTGGCAAACATTTTGGCCTGAAAAGATTTGATATTTCTTGAGAATATTACAGAGTCAGCATCTCTGTTCCTTCTGCTTTCCTTTCACACATGCAAAAACATAACAGATCAAACTGCTGACAGCGTGCTGGGAACCTTCTCAAAACTCAAAGACAAACCCATTGAAGAAGAATTCAGAACAGGACAGCACACTTTCCAAACTTTCACAATGTTGTGTCAGAGCCTCCCAACGTTCCAAGGATGTTTGGAATTCCATGCGGTGACACTACTGCAGGTTTGGAGGAAGACTCATCTGTGACTCATAATCACAACACAACCTACCGCACACACTGAACACACATACACAAACACACATTAGCCATGTTTCCATCCATGGCTTTTCTTCCAAAAAGAAGGTTTATCGCTTCAGATGGATGGAAGGGCCATATGTCAATAAAATTCCTCAAATGAGGACACAATTTATTTTTAGCGCACCAAATCCATATAGATACCTCACATGTCTCATAAAATATTTGTAAACCATCTTTGTCGAGAAAAGGGGGCTTTAGCATAGTAAACGAGGTCTCATGACAGTCACAGAATTCACCTATCGTATGTGTTTATGATGTTGCTCCCATTAAAGCACTGATTCTCTGTAAATCCAAGATTCATCACGTGCGTTGATGAGGAAAAATGGGTGGGACTGAAATTCCAACTATGAAAAAAGAAATGATGAATAATACATAATAGTTTTGTCATAAAACCGTGAGTCTGTTTCCCATTTCATGATCATAGGCCATTAGGCTTCATGAGAAATGAAAAATCACAAACACGACACCAGAAATTAAATCAGTTTGTGTAGTGGTCGACCAATTATCGAACTGGCCCATTATCGGCGTCGATATTAAGGATTTAGCCGATATTCGATATCGGTCATTTTTTAAGCCGATTTGCCGATAAAGTCATTTAATTTTGAAATGCGCTATTTGGCTCTGATGAAGCCAAGAATTTAGTGAGAGCAGTCGGAACACGTCTCTCTAGTTTGTTGCCTAGAGTAATGCCCGCCCACTGCCCCTCTGATTTGTTGGGACTAAGTCACGAGTCCAGCCAGTCAACGCAGGAGGCTGCGGAACTGAACGTTTTTTTCACTCTCACACCGAAAGCACTTACTAACTAGTGATGGGAAGTTCGGATCATTTTATTGACTCGGACCTTTGAGTCTCGTTCAGCAAAATGAACAAATCTTTTTTCGAGTCATATCGTTCCTTTCGTTCATTTTAGCAAAGTATAATTAAAATGTTAAATGTCACTTTCCTAACAAATCTACTATTTATGCAAACGTGTATCACATTACAACCAATACAAAACTATAATGCTATAATATACAGAAAATATTATTTACTTGTTTACCTTGGTATTTCGTCTATGATTAGCTCACCTCACCTCTTATCTTGATTAATTTATCATTCACCGTCTTTGTCTATCAATAGACAAACACTAGGGCTAGGCTATGCAACCGTTTGTTAGGAAGGTTGTAAATGAGCTAATTTATGTGTCCAAAGCAGTCACGTCACATTACAAAAAAACGAACGACTCGAACCCGAAGACTCGAGAGGTGAACTAATCAATTCTCTTTCCGGCTCTGACAGCATTTGTTTAGCGTGCAGGGATGTCACGTGATGAACGAACGACTCGAACCCGAAGACTCGAGAGGTGAACTAATCAATTCTCTTTCCGGCTCTGATTGCATTTGGTAAACGTCCGGAGCATGTTGCGCAAAGCGCATGCGCGACTGAACGAATCACGTCCGATGACGACTCGTTCTTCCCGAGTCACATTTAAGATTCGTTCAAAATGAACGAATCGTTCAAGAACGACCCATCACTATTACTAACTGGAGCTGCTTCGGGTTCATGCTCTCTGAGGTAAGACACCATCAGACGTTGAAATAAATCTCCATCCACTACACTGAAGATGCAAAACACTTCAATATAATTACTGCCTGAATTTCGGAGCGGATTTGCGGGTTTTCCTGCAGGTTCCGCAGGATTTACGCATTATTATCATGTAGATATAATTCACATCCATAGTATAACAATGATTTTGCTCTGCAAGCGCGCAAAACACTGAACACGTGTTTCTTGTAATTGATCGAGCTGGCGTTTTGCACGTCATTTTAAGTAACGCCATTTAAAAAATACAATCCATTTTAAAGCATAAAGAACTTGAATCGTCGGTCTTCAGTCAGAGTGCTCTTATGCACGCACGCACGCACACACACACACACACACACACACACACACTTCACATCTCAAGCTGCTCGCGACAAATGTTAGGTAGAGTTATTTTCTCGCAATTTATTTATACTAGTGGTGGGCCGTTAACGGCGTTAACACGCTGCGTTAACGCGAGACCCTTATTGCTCGATAAAAAAAATGTTGCTATTAATCTATTCTCAAAGTTGGGTTGGGAGTTGGGTCTATACTACGCAAGCTATGATGACTTTCACCTTGATATTTTAGCGCGGATGTATATCTAGCTTAATTGCACTGTAGGGGGCGGGGGCGAGAACGAAAGTTTTCAACTCGCGTGATTCGCGCCACCTCGTCATCTCAAAACCAGGACTTCATTCGCACGATTCCCGCCGCCTCTTCATCTCATAACCAGGGCTTCATTTGCGTCATTCGCGCTGCCTCAACATCTCATAACCAGGACTTCATTCGCGCAGCAAGTAGGTCTATCGCGTCTTTGCACCTTGTGTTTGACGCGCCATTAGTGTTTGGTCTGAACACAACATAACGTTACTGTGAAATGACCAAATCAAAAGTGACGTGCTAACATGGATGTAGCTATGAAGCCGCCGGGTTTGGTTTAGGGAAAATGTATTTTTAAGAAGCTTCCTAATGGAAACCTCGACAAGACTGAGGTTGTTTGCACCTTTTTTAATGTGGAATTGGTTTACTGTATGGAATTGGTTTACATACAGTTGGTTTAAAATAAAAAAAATATATATTTTTTATTCGGCAGAATTCAAATATGCCATTTTAATCTAGATTAATCTAGATTAATTCCAAGATTAATCTAGATTAAAAAATATTAATCTATGCCCACCACTAATTTATACACATAAATGTTCAGAGACAAACATGGGTGTGATTAAATGCCCGTCTTGCCAACAATACACTCAAGGAATAGGCTAATGTACTAACTAAGTGTACCTGAAATATGCTTTGAATGTTATAGCTTCATGAAAACATTTGCGGTCTTTTCAACAACATACACAATAAAGCTATGAAGGCAATTCAATTATTTACACTTATTATATAAATCAAAATTGTGCTAGTTAATCCAATGATGAGCAAAATGATTAAATTGAATAGTTCTAGTATTGTATGCAATGTTTAAGTCATCAGATCAAATGTTCACAGAATTCTGATTGGTGCTCCCTTCTTTCTTTTGTTATTATTAATATAAGTGTTATGATTAAGATTTCTCAGTCAGAATTAAAAATGTTTCAAATGTTTCAGAGCCTGTGTTCTTAATTTTTATATAAATTTATTTTTTAACACCATATATATATATATATATATATATATAGGTTCAAAATATCGGTTATCGGTCTAATTCACATGGAAATATTCGGTACCGGCCCTGAAAAACGCATATCGGTCGACCCCTAATTTTATGAGTGCAGTTTAAGAAAATTAAGAAATTAAGTTTGACGGCCACGTCAAACTGCGACTAGCTTGACTGCATGTTCAATGCGTTTAAAGACTACAAATTATATGCAAAGACTGAATATTTGACGGTACCATTCTTTTTATTGAAATAAAACAAATTGCATAAAGGAAAAATGAGCTGCTCCGTGTCCAAACTTGCTTTTCAGCAAATAGAGGCAGTTAAGTCCATTTCAACATCGTCGTCTTATTTCTTATTAAATAACATTATTGAAAATAAGTAGTTCTTGTGAATTTGGATTTTCTCATTACTATGCACATTTTAAAAACATTTGGGAAGATAGGCATGCGAATTTCAGATATAGATGCTAAATTAAGTATGGAAAGAGCTATAACAAAACTTGAGCAACATTGCATTTTTTTAGGTATGATGTCATCATGTACATCATTTTATCGGCACAGAAACCACCTGGAAACAGCAAATTTCACATTTTTTCCTGCACATTTGCACATTGTTTTTTACAACACACACGCACATCAGTGAACACACACACAACACTTCTGCGTCTTATCACATTTAGCACAAAGACAGTATTTAGTGTTTAAACCCTGACCTTCCTGTGGGTGATCTACTGACCGTCACACAGTCAATGATCAACTCTTTAACGCCTCGATTCACATTTATAATGTCCTTTAGACTAATTCACATCACAAAACATCAATCAAGATATAAAACAATGACACAGTGGAACATTTGAAAAAGGTCATCTTAACCAAAGTAAAAATCACACAACAGACAACCTTTAGCAAATAATGTTAAAAATCAAATGGCTTTGAACATTGTCAATCATTTTCTTAAAAATCTCGAAGCTGAATGTTTAAATATTGAGTAGCAAATCGAAAACATCCGTCCATCATGGCCAAAGTTGATTTCTCTGCCCTTCCTCTTTAATGAAATCATAAAGCAAAAGTTTCAGTTTCATTGAGTTTTTATGAAACACACACACAGACCCTGAAACTCAAATGTCACAATAGTTTGTCTTCAGTGTGTAAAATTGTAGAGTAACATCAGTGACATAAGAATCGTCCAAAGATCAGCAGGATCAATGCAAAACTGAAGCTGAATGTAGCACAAACACAATCTTTCACTGAACCTGGACAAGTCTTCATGACAAAAGAATCACAAGTCGGTTTAATGGGACATGGCTTTTCAACGTACTATATTCCAACTTAAGGAACTGAAAACTTCCTCTGCAGATGTTTTACTGCGGTTCAACCACCCAAACAGCTCAATCTAAGCAATATTATTATTCACGTTAACAAGCCTACATATTTTTATGGAATTAAGAAAGTGTATTACTTGTCACAACAGATTGTTTTCTACAGGTTAACCTCTCACAACGGAGCACATACAAAAGTCAAACAATATAAAAATCTCTTCTAACAAAAACAGCTTGTTTAATGTCCAATTTGAGTAAATCACAATAAACAATGTAGAAGAACTACAACACCTTTACAGATGGGGTATGAAGCTATTTCATGCATTCTGACTTCTTTACACTGTTAAATGTGCTGGCTTCTCAAGCTTAACTTGGTCAACTTGTCAAAAAACGTGTTGAACGGATGGGGCAGTATTTCACTCGTATCAACCAGCCAGCATGAGAAAGAGTACGCCCATCAATGCCGCTTCAATCGCCTGACGGAAGTTTAGCTGTGTTTATTTGTTCACTGCATTTGGGTGATGGATGTCATAAACGGTGGATACATCGCTGGATTTGGAGATTGTTTGAAACTGATAGATGGTGTGGTCTCACCGCTTGAAGATGCCGGACATGAACCGCATGCCGTAAGTAGGGCTGTGACGGTGATAGACAAATCAACCATGGCGGTGTGGTGGTTGAGAAACATATATTATTTATACATATATTATTATATTTGCGTGCAGCAACCACATGGCGAGTGGAAGTGAAATATATATCTTATTTAAATACTTGAAATTGTTAAATAGTTAAACACTTTAAATACTGTGTATAAATACTGATATAAATGAGGATGAAACATCCGTCAAAGTTTAATGTGCAAATCCATCAGTGAAACGGCATTCTACAGCATACAAAACATTTAAATAAAAATCAGTAGATTACGAAAATTCAAATGATATCAGAAAGTTAAATATTAAATAATAAAGCTCTTGTTGCAGTGACAACTGAAGTCAGTCGCGTAACCCTTACAGTCCTTAACAATTCCATTTGAAACAAAAGCCCACTGCACATTGAGTCCGAAATTTGCCAATATGCCAATCACATAAACACACTGCCTCCGATATTTTCATCCGTCATTAAGAGAGAGAGAGACAGAGAGAGAGAGAGAGAGAGAGAGAGAGAGAGAGAGAGAGAGAGAAAGAGTGAGAGAGAGACAGAGAGAGAGAGTGAGAGAGAGAGAGAGAGAGAGAGAGAGAGAGAGAGAGAGAGAGAGAGAGAGAGAGAGAGAGAGAGAGAGAGAGAGAGAGTGTGTTAGGAAAGTGTCAAAAAAATACTAAATACTGAGAAACCCTTTTCAGAATGCAAAGGACCCGATTATTGACCTGATTATTCATTAATGACTGAATCACAAGTGTGTTGTTTAAATGAAGTAAAACTGTGTAAACAGTAAAACAATAAAGTTCAAATGTTCATGTTCAAATACGGAGAAGCGATTTCTGTAGTTTTCATCAAACGCTGTCCCTCGGTCTGGCTTTCTGCATCCCAACTCACATCACATCGCATCTGTCCTGAACAGTACAGTAGATTAGGATTAGTATCCTTAACCACATTACATACAAAACACAGTATGTCAAAAGAACCCTTTCCTTTCTAAAAGACCATATGTTGAACCTTGAAACATTAATTTCTGAAAACAAGATCTCAGTTGTGGATGAATGGGCATGTTTGCTCTGTTTCTCTCTTTCAATGAGGAGATCAATATAACTGTTCAGATCATTAGGTTTCACGTCTGTGAGAATCGACATGAATCCATCAGGTCTGGCCCACGGGACGAACACAACCCCAGAGCTGACGGAGCACAAATACAGTGACTGTGTGTTTCTGTGTGTGTGTGACACACAAATCCAGCTGGAGTCTACAGGCAGCCGCTCTGAAGAACACGCATGTCTTTCATATGTTGATGTGTTCTTGCGTTAATGAGTGTATGTGCATGTGAAACTGAAGTGAAACATTGACTCTGTGTGTAGGTTTGTGTGTGTTATTGAATTACTGGTTTCAGGGAAATTTCTCAGTAATTTGTTCCTCGTCGTATTCCATCAGCAGAGGAGAAACACCGACCCAAAATCCCCTTCAGCTAAAATTTAACAGAGAGATCAAAATACTGAATATTGGCTTGGGAATATGAATAAAATACTATCCGGTTAAATATAACAAGTTACAACACTTGAAAATATGAATTTACATTCACAATTCAGCTCAAATCAGATCAAGCAACTCATTCACACGTCATGACAGAACACACGGTCAAGATTCTGTAACATAAAACGACTCTATCATGCATTGGGTTCATTACATCCATCTCATATCTCTCTCTCCTCTCTGACGGTCGTGATGACGATGCTTTTTGGAGACGTGACGTCCCAGCAGACGATTGGGAGTTAAGCTTTGAGATGGCTCGGCTGTGGCCGGTCAGAGAGATTACACGTGTTCATTAATCTATGATGACTATCATTTAGCTAAAACTAGGGATGCACCGATACTACTTTTTCCTTTCCGATCCGATTTCGATATCTGAATTCTGCGTATCGGCCGATTCCGATTCTGATCCGATACTAGCACTGTTTTTCATGATCAAAGTAGACTTGCATATTTTAACTTTTATTGCCAGAGATGAATAGTTAAGCATGTTTACTTTCAAGTACATTTTAAACTATCTGTACTTTCCTACAGTACTTTCCTATCTGTGCTTTCCTACAGTATGAATCACATCATACTTATTCCACTACAGTCCATAAATAAATTGTTTTTTTTTTTACTTTAAATCCATGAGTACATTAAAATCTACCATTTTCCTTTACTTAAGTATTTTTACTTAAAAGTATGATTTTTTTTAAATGTAATTAAGTGCTGTATTAAACTTAAAAATACAAACAAAACAAAAATGTGGTCTCATAAAGCACAGATACTTACAAAATATTTAACAAATAAATCTCTGTTTATTACACAAAGCTATCACATTATAAAAGTGTCCAAACTCGCTCATGCACATCCTGGACACAAAATGATGCGCTTAATACATCGCTTCTACGTTATTTAAAGTCATGCGGATTGGACGCAGAATGATGCGCTTAAAGCACCCGCTTCACTCACGAGCATCCCGGATAGAGATGATCCTGTTGTCGCGGGGATCTTTGCTTCCCAAGTTCAAAACAGTTATAACACAAAGAGAATATATATGTTATGTGTTTAAATCATAGAAAATTGAATCCATCCTAAAGTTTAAAGTTATGTATGAATGACGCATAACATAGACCGCTTCCAGTGCTTGAATCTAATAAAATTACACTCAGCGAGTACCGTCTCCGGCAAAATGTGTTTTAAACAAAACCACCCTCTATTATCTAGTGATTATTAAGAATATTGAAACATTGGAACGAGAAAGATCCTGACTGTTCCCGGACACACGCATGCTGGATTGAGATTGACAGATTACCGCACCAGCGGAGGTCAGAGTTTTTTAATTATGCTATATTGGTTTATTCCTCGCATAAAGCTATCGAAATACATGACATCGAAAACAGTGCATGACAACGTTTATGGTAATTTCCTGATAGTTAGTCCTTTATGAAGCTGTAGAGTAACATCCACGGGTATCGCAACGGATCGGACTAAAGAGAACCCGTCAGTCCGATACCCGATCCAGCAAAAAAGACCCGGATCGGCCTCAATTCCGATCCAGAGTATCGGATCGGTGCATCCCTAGCTAAAACGCATACATGTAAACACCAAATAACTTACATTATATGAATATATGAACAAAAACGAGTGATTTACATGTAAAGTCAATGCAAAGACGTGATAGACCTCCTTGTGAGTTGAAAAATCTGAACTTTGGCAAATTTGACACCGCATTAACCAATCAGGAGCTTGCTCTAGTAGTGACGTGATTATGGCGTTGCGAGCAGAGGCTGAAATCCCAAACAACAGTGGAGGACAAAATCATCGCCGCTGTATGTGGATATCTGGAGCTGTACGACACCTTACTTTTATAGAAACAGAAATAAAAAGGATCTTGCTTGGAAGAAAGTGAGTGAGGAGGTCGGACAATCTGGTAAGTTGTCAAAAACGATCTTAACACAATTTGAGCTATATATATATATATATATACACGAGACCGGAGCCGCCTAGCAGAAGCCCCTCCCATTAGACGAATTCATGTTTGTAGTAAAGTGCGATTTATTCGCGCAAGTTGCGATTGGTATGAACACACAGCAACAGTGCATAACAGTACTGTAGACGGGATTTATAAAAAAAAACGCACACTGTCCCCAAACACACACTTTGCATAATCACACACACTGCCAAATCAATAACAGGGTAGGCAATAGCCATTCTCTCTCTCTCTCTCTCTCTCTCTCTCTCTCAGCAATCTCTTTACACACACACACACACACACACACACAAATACACACAAACAAACAGTCCTCTGGCAGTTTACATTTACACCTTTATGAGAGCACATCGCTTAACAGACACACCCAATGAAATCACTGAACTGTGATCTCTTCCCTGTAAATAATCAAAGTCAAATAAACTCGCCTCCTTTCACTTTCTGATGTTGCACAGATCAGTCTGGATTAGTGTCACTTATAACCTGACAACGGAACAGGTGCCAACTGAGGAAGAGAAACAATAAAAAGGAATTCTCTTTCAAAATATATCAGGCAAAGTGTAATCCAACATTGTCAACTGTCATTTTATGATCTATAAAATGACAAAGAAAAATTAATGTATATATTACAGTAAAAAAGATTGCTAAGTAATATATAGGCAAATTAACTATATTTCAAATGGTGTCACATTTACAGAGTAATAAAACTCAGCCGCTAGTGAAGCATCACGTGTGTTCACATGTTCCCAGAGTCAGACGTCTGACACATCTTTGATTTAAAGATTGCGTATCACACGCAGTTTCTGCCAATCTCATATTAATCTTGAGTACCTATACAGTAGTATTGCATACTTCACATCTTCGAAGTGTTTTTAGTTTGATCAAATTTATAAAAGAGAGATACAGCTGTATGATTATATCCGGAAAACTTAAGTTGCTGAAGGTTGGACAAGCGGGGAGAGTGGGATGGAACTACAGCACGAGCACACAACACATCATCACATTAATCCCTTCACTTTTTAGTACATTATGCACTAAACTTCCAACAAACCAAAGACATATGACTAAGTTTGACTTACCACTTGCGGTTTATGTCCGTCATCTTTTAGCACTTCACTGCGCCATCTATCAGTTTCAAATGATCCTCAAATCCAGCGTTTTATACTCGGTTAATATGACATTCATGACTGAAATGCTGTGAACAAACAGACACACCTAAACTTCACTGTGGCAGGAGTAACAAGCTGCAGCTGCAGGCCCACAGCGCAGCCAATCTTTCCCCCACCGAAAATAGCAAAAAATGCATGTTCGGTAGAATATGTGAAATGGCTGAATACATTTTACCAAACATGACTCGAGAAACTATCAAGTAGCAACCAGCGCAGAGAGAGAGAGAGATAGAGAGACATGCATGCGCTTATTATTAATGCCGCAAACATTTTGGCAGTGTGTGTGAACATTCTGAGAGAACAATCAGCTTTTGTGGGCGGAGTTTGGAGGAGAGACATGAACTGATACGGTTTGTCAGTCAGCATCAGTCAGAATTGCTTGCATTGGATCATTTTGCAATGTAGCCTATATATTAATTAAACAGTTTTTGTTTATTCATATTTTTTGCTTATTGGCCTAATGTGGAATGACACTTTTTAATGAAGTGTTTAGTTGTAGGGGTACAGAGTAACTTACATTAAATTCTTTCAGCAGTCAATTACACGCCTAATTAATAAAGGCAATTCATGAAGGGAGAGGGCTCAATGTTTTGTTTTATTTACTTTGCTCAATTTTATATTAAGATGTATTGTATTTTATTGAAAAGCAAGACAAATTATAAAAACACATTCTGACTATTCAGTTTGTGCAATAGTGAAAAAAATGTCTTAATTATTAGAAGAAATGCAAAAAAACATGTTCGGTATTATTCAGCCTTTCGGTCAAGTGTTTCACTTCATGTTAGGCTTCGGTCAAGAATTTTCGTTTCGGTGCATCCCTATTTTAGAAAGTTTTTTATAATTCTGGATGCCCGTGTCGTTACAGTGATCCAGAATTATAAAAAATGATAAAACAAGTTCAGAAAAAAAAATGTTTTTTAACAAGTTGATCATGTTAAGCATGAGAAGCCAGCACGTTTAACAGCGTAAAAAAGTCAGGATGCATGACATAGCATGATAGCCGATCTTTAACAACGCCTGTCCTGGACTGACTGACAACTGAAATAAATACGTCTCCGTTTACAAACACCTGATAACATAGACAGTGACTTTATTATAATGTGTGAGAAAAGACACCAGGAAAAGAATTAAACTCAAAGAGAGAACCGGTTATTATTTCTTATCGGGAAAAAAACATCCCAACACCTCTCTGTTCTCATAACAAATTCTGATATTGTGTTCCTGAACTTACTGAAACTCAATATGTAGGACACTGTAAGGTTGTGGGTTTGAATCCCAGTGAAGAATACACACACATAAACCACACATACACCGAATACACACTATACTTCTCCATGTGACAAACAAACTAAGGTTATCATCAACATCCAATCCAACCAGTTTTAAATATTTCACTTCGGAGTGTGTTTGTGTGTGTGGGTCGCTCAAGCACTCTTATCAGATGTGTATTACACACAATTCTAAACTTCTTTAACACTTGTTATAAACATTTTTTTTTAAATATAGGCTAAATTAATATATTGTTTGACACATCTTTAAATCATTTAAAGACAATCATCAGAAAATGACCAAATCTCACCACACCTGTCTGATACATCAGTCTGTGACAAATATGATAACACTGTAATACACACACAATCCAGGGAAACTAAACTAACAAATCGTGTTTAAACTGTCCTGATATCAGTTGCTCAATACTAAAATCATATTCAGTCTGGTGTGTTAGTGTGTGTATGCATGTGTGTGTGTGCGTGTGAGTGTCTGTGAGTAGTCTGTCAGCTAAGAAACACACTATACTAACTTACAGATACACACAATACACAGATATCTTACTACACACACTTTACTCATAATACACATACACTTTACACAAAACACATTGACACGTTACTACACACTCAACACACACTCACTCACTCACACACACACATTACTCACTTTCAGATAAATACACATAATACCGACATCAAACACACACTTTACTAACTTACTTACAGACACACACAACACACAGACACTTTTCTACATTTCTACATACCCACACACACACACACACACACACACACACACACACACACACACACACACACACACACACACACACACACACACACACACACACACACACACACACACACACACACTCACTCACTCACAATACACACAAACTTGACCACATACTCACAAATACAGACAGACACTTCACCCACACAAACTACGCCAGACGCAACGTACGCACGTACTCAGCCCTCAGCCGGCGCACATATACGTCACTCTCTCCGCTCGTGCAAACGGTTATACTGATGTTTTAAAGCACAGAAAAGCGATTATTCTCACCGTTTCCGTTGATTTATCAGAGTTTTCCGCGCGTGTGTCAGCGTCGCGGCCTCACGCTGATCCGCCCTGCGCTCTTCACTGACCGCAACACACGTTGCCACCCCCAGACACGCTCGCCCAATCACAGAGCCGGAAAACATGACGAGCAGCCGTCTACTCCTATCACGACGCGGATAAATTGTCTCCAGGTCTGTTGCCGCCTGTCCAACTGGCGCACTTTTGACGGACAACCGTCGTGCGCAATGAGAGAGTTTGACTCCTTATATGGATCAGAGCAGAGCCAATGACAACAAATTGAATTAAAATAATATATACTTTATATTTTAAAGAATAATTTCATTTTTGCTATATTTGATGAAACGGGCATTTACAAAGTAACATTGTATCCAAGTTATTTTCAGGGTGGATTCTGCAAAAATGACAGGCCGGCTATGAAAACATCAACATTTTATATTTAACTCGTATTGTTCACATAGCAGATAGGATTATATTTAATACATCTACAGTAAAACCAGTAATTCGTGAGGGATTACATTTAAAACAGTGCAGGATTTTTATAAAGTTGATTGTCGCCATCTGCTGTTCAGATTAAATACATAAATTGAGATTTTTTGTCGCTTTAATTTAATGCTTAAATTTAGACCTAAAAACCACGTGAAACAGAAGAGAGCAGAACTAGGTCTCTATTTCTTATTTACTTACGCGTTATATTGGAAGATCAGAATTTAGGAAAAAGTAATTCTCGAGTTTTTCCTTTAATGTCATGGATAATACCTATATTTTTACAATGAGTTTTATTGTGCATTCATAAAAGTGATGTATGTTAAGTCAGAGAAACGTCTTTGATAAAAATGATACGAAATACGTTAGCTTGAGTTGTTTTCAAAGAGTTTTATTGAAATAAATATTTGAAATGTTATAAAGTCAGTCGTTTATAATGCTAGCACACAATCAACACCTGGAATTGAGCTTTTCTGAAGTCTGTAAGAATTCACTCTGACATCATCACATCAGTCAAACCTTGTCAGTAATGTAACAGCAGTGTTTTATGTCACAATGTCCAATTCCTCCACGACCCGGAAGAGCATTAAATCAATCTCAGGTGACCCAGAAATACAGTGTGTCAGTCTACACATTCTCTAAGTCACAGCAGCCGTCCGTCTGCAACCATACAAACCGCTGAAAAACCTCGTGCAGCATGCAGATAAAATGTGCACAAGTTACATTTGTCTTTGTTGTTGTCATTATATATTATAGAATAATTCATATCATTACATCATTATTAGCAGGGTTATTCACATGTTTATTAAAAAAAAGAAAAGTCAAACATTTATATTTTCTCTACAGTTTTTTTCTGCATTTCCAAGCATGCCATAGAAATGCGTTTCTGCATAGTGTAGGCTATAGGGATGCCAAGACTTCAGATCTGTAAAATATTTTCTTATCTACAGTAAAACTGGGAAGGAGAAAAATAGCAATCCAGTGTAAACGAGTTACCAAAATAAATTAATATGTACACATACAGGACGTCCTTCATTTGAAATGTTCATTTTGAGTTCATATGGATTTGTGTGTTTGGCCTGTTTTACATCATCTGTGTTTGTAGGTGACGGCGAATGTGCCCTTGGCTTGAAATCCCTGTATAAAGACATGAGATCAAGAGGTTTGCTCCAGTGTGTAAAGTGCACTGCCTAACACCAAACACAGAAGTCAAAAGAAATACACACGAGAGGGGGACAACAACAAGAGACAGACACAAACTATTACACACAACATAATTTCAGTGAAGACATGAAAATTAAGGTGAGTCTGTGGAGAGTCTCAGTTTTTGTAGTTCTATTTGTAAGGCAGATGAGACCATCTGAATGATTTGTGTCTGGTCATTAATAATAAATCTGTTCTGTTCAGTGTTGAGATGCCGGACACACTAACATGGATTAAGATTTCAATCCACATGAACTAATAATATACTGATGTAACGTGGTTGTTTTTTTCATCATCTGTCATGTTTTAAAACCCAGAGAAATATTTAGTGAACCTCACAAAACCTGTCACAAACTTGTGCCAAATTTCACCCTAAAAGAATTCTTTCATACAAAACAAATCATTGTTTAAAAAGGGTTTTCATGGCATTTGTTTTATGCAAATCAAACAATTAAATACAGTGAATATAATGGGACTAAAAATGTCCAGGTGTACCACTTCAACCCTGGTCTAAAAATAAGCATCATCATTAAAAAATGTAATATTTGTGTAATTTTGATTTGGTTAAAGTGAAAAGTTTAAAGTGTACCATCAGTGAAACCCTCCAACTCCCTGCCGGCTCTAATGTTAACAAAGTGTTGTAGACCTCACTGTAAAACATTATTATTATATAGGGTGATTTAAAACTGCTGATCCAATTGTGCAAAAATCCAATGGGTCTGAGATTATTGAAAGATATTTCTGGAATATCCACTGGAATAAACGTGTGTAAGTGCACAAGATCTTTGTGAACTTAAAGGGGAAGTGTTTCATTTCTGCACCACCAAACAGAAAATGACACACTTCTATACTATATAGCGTGTGAAGATCAGTCTGTCAAATGATGTGTCCGAAACATCAGTATGCAAAAAACAGCATGTGAGGAATACCAGGATAAACTACAGCCTCCACACTGGATGGACTCTTTTACCAGTTTCTAAACCGACACCGGCAGGATCAAAACCTTTAGAAAACCAGAGCCATCAGACCCCTGACTGAACACATGAAAAACTGCTGAGACATCACAAAGACACTCAATAAAAAATAATATCAATATATGAAGTAAATAAATATGTGCAAATTTCTGCATTGAGCAAAGTAAAATAATGTAGTGATGCTTTGATCGGTAACTTAACCACACATCAAAACTTTAAATGATACTTGAATTTGTCTTTCTTACGGTTAAAACTCTGTGGCCCGGTTTCACAGACGCTAGTCCCAGCTTTAAAGGAATGTTTTAGCTGTTTCAACTGAAAAGAACCTGTCCAAACTTATCGTAAAATATGTCAGTGCCATTGCTTCGTCTAAAAATCTCACAGGTTGTGTTTCTTTCTAAAGCTTTTTAATAAAAGCGACTTAAATATCCTCAGAAATAGTCCTGGTTTAGGTTAAGCCTTGTCTGTGAAACCGGGCCTGTAAAATATAATTACAGATAATATTTGGTATCCAAATAAACAAACATAATTAGAAGCATGAAATTTGAGCTTTAAAGGCAGAATAATACAATCTCTGTCAGTATTTCTCATGTACGGACGCCTGCCAATAATAAACAAGAAACTCATATGATGGACTTCTCATGCTAACATGTCTTCCCTTCCCTTAAGAATATTACGGTCATATTTAATATAATAATAGTCGTTTTATCAAATAAAAGGAAGCGTATGTTTATAATCACATGCTTTAAAATTTCTTAAACATTTCTTTTTTTTTCATTGGTCCACACGTCACCCGACTACTAAAATAAACCAAACAAAGTTTAATAAAGTGTTTGAGGTTGGAGTTTACAATGCAAAATATATATTTTTGTATTTGATCCTCCAATCTGCTATATTTGGTTTTTCTCTTGGTCGTGATTTAAAGGATTCAGTATTGCTAAAGCAAATATGTTCTGACATGTAAGTGGAAACTTTAACCCAAATCTAGGAGAAGATGACGTGTGGATTCACACTCAGTGCTCTCTCCATCGCTCGGTGTCTGTACATGTCATTTTGATATGCTTTCTCAGTAATGGCATTGCTTTAAACAGCCCCACCCACTGCAATCCAGCCAATCCAGAGAGCTTAAGCTCCGCCTTCGTCACGGATCCACTGCAGATGAAGGTAATGACATGAGAGACAGACAGAACACATCAGGTCATTATTGTTTTCTTCTGTTAGGCCAGCTAACACTAACAAGTTCTGTCGGTTCTTTGTTTTGGAAGCGCAGCAGAAGCAGAATAAGAATCAGGAAAATTCAGTGCAAGACATAATGGCTACTTGGAAAGGTGTTATGCGTCATTATCAATTGTTTGTGGATATCCAATACTGGACGACTGCAGACGTGTCCTGTAACATCTCCAGCTCAGCTCGAGCCGAACCTCCAGCGTATCTCTGAAGCTCCTCGGTGCAGAACAGAGACGATGAGATGTGACGGAGGAAGTTTTCTCTCTAGCTCCCAGGATCAGAGATGTGTTTCTGCGGTGTCGGTGCGTCCACAGACGTCTGAGGTTCCTGTAGAGAGAAGCGGCGCTGAGCGTCCAGCAGGTTTGAGAAGTCGGTGCAAGGAGCTCCGCTCGGGCTGAGCAGAGGACTCTGTGATGGATGAAGCTCCATGGTGCTGCCCAGAGACTCGCACGACTGCAGGAGAAAAATTCACAGATAATCAAAATGTGTTCCGAGAACGTTTTGCTAACATTGCAAAACTTTGTGTGTGCGCGTTACCTGTGAGAGAGAAGCGAGTGTGTCAGACTGAAGCGGTGTGACAGACTGTAGGAGTCTCTGGGACTGCGGTAGAGATGACACGCTGCTGTATGCAGGAGGAACCAGTGTCATCTGTCTCTGCAGCAGCTGCATGATCGCAGCGATATCAGACGTCATGCGGTTCTCCAGTCTGCACACACACACACACACACACATGACATGGTCACATGCTGTACACTGAAATTTCTTTTCATTATTTGCCTTTTTAGATTTTATTAAAAGAAATGATACAAATATACTTAATAGAGTATTATTTTGTTTCTATTTTTAGCAAGAATATGAGTTAAAATAACTTGAAAATCTTGGCTAATTTTGGTTGCTAAGACTTTAATTATTTTGTTTGAGTCATTTTAATTTTACAAATTATTAAGTAAATCCAACTCAATTTTATTAAGTTAAACCCATTTAATTTAGTCAAATGAAGTTCACTTATTCCTGTTGTGTTGAGACTACGTCAATCATTTTTGTACAGTAGATGTAACTACCTTGGCAGTTGATGTGTAGTACCCAGCATGCTTTGCATCTGACTGCATTAAGAGATTCATTTTCCTGATTCATTTTATTAACATTTTAAGTATTTTACAGTAAAAAGAAAGACTTGTTCGTGTTTTCTGTTGATTTATCTATGAGATTTAAGAGAGTTTTTTAATTATTTTAAAGTTTTCGTTTTAAAGTGGTTACCGTTGTTCAGAAGTGCGTTGCTTCTGCCTCATCTCAGGGAGGCGCGAGCTGCATCATGAAGTGTGATATCTCATTTATTAAGCAGGAAAGCGCTCGGCAAAGTCCAGGTGATATGCGCTTTAGTTCTGTGCTTTGGGGTAAATTTAAGCTCGTAAACGTTGAGAGACGGTAAAATGTTTTGGCACATGACGTCTACGCATGTGGAGAGAGTGATCGCAGTGGTGTGGGTACATCTGTACAATCTCTGACAGCGACATTCAAAAGCATTCATGCTGCTCAAGTGTTATCGTTTTTATATCTGACCTCACCTCAGCTAAATAAAATGAAGTGTTATTTCCCACAGACCGAATGGTGCTACATAACACACCCACCTATTACGCAATGGCCACAGATCAATGGGGGCTCGAGGATGTTTTCCGGTCAACATGAACTTTACTGGAGCGTTCTGTTTGGTTTGATGCGGCAAAATCAGGTCATAGACGGTGGTTTTTAGATTTGGAATGTAGCATGCTGAGCCCTGAAGTGTGCTAATGTCAGTACAGAGACCACCAGTCTCTTCTCACTTGACCAACTATGATGTAAAAACAAGTTGATTTCATTCAGAAAGTAAGTAAACCATGAAGTTCGAGTTAGACACTTATGTTCAACATAATCTTCTTTGTTTACGTTGGGTAATATTTTCTTACTATTTTAGTGTATTTAATATGTATGATTAACTTTATTCTGGTTAGTAAGTTGTTCTTGAACTACAGCAGCCCAATTAACTTTTTTTGTCTTTTCCGCATGCATAATCGTTATTTTAAAAGTAGACGCGCGGCAGGTGCGCACAAATAGGGGGCAACATGCACATTTTTCTAGGCGCATCCGCCCACATCGAGATGTGAACTTTTCGGAGTGCTGCACGTGCACCGCGGGTCATTTTAAGAGAGAAAGAGACGCGGCTCAATGTGAATCGGGCCAATAATGTGTAGATGTGGTGGTTGAATGTGTGACCTGCTGAGTTGTTTCTGCAGGAGCTCCAGTCTGTTCTCCATGTGACTGCGCTGCTGGCAGCTGATGCTGTGCAGGGGGGTGCTGGGATGCGGCGGGGGGGAGGACAGATTACTGCGGGGCAGTTCCTGATACTGTCTGCCCCTGCTGTCACCCCAAAAACTGAAGATATTAGACACACCTGAGAATGCACCTGACACAAACCCACACAGACATCATAACTTAGAAATGTGCCAAATAATCAAAGTAAAATGACAGAAGTACTGAGTCTAAAAGCCAGCGGTGTTCCTCTGATGTCTGGACATCTCAGTGATGTTTTGAAACAGAATGATTATATTGAGAAATGTCCCTATGATATTTTCTCACCTGACAGAGCGTCACACGTGTTCCCTGTTTTGGGATCAGTGTCGCCCTCACTCACGTCATTAAAGTTCATTGAGGTGCTCTGTACTTGAGACGACTCCATGAGCACTGTTGGAGGGGTGGGGCATGTGTGCACAGGCTCCTCCTCCTCACCGCTGGAGTGGGAGGAGATTGAGTTGTGATGCTCTTTCCATCCCGGTTTGAGTTCATTCTTGTTACTTGCAGCTTGTTTCCGGTTTCTGCGAACTGGTTTTGGATTCTTCTTGACCTCTCCCGCATCAGCATCATCTGAAGACACAAACACACAATGAGTATTCAGAAATATTATAGAACAAATAATGATCACAGATAGCGTGTAATGGCAATGCATGGCAAGATCTCTAAATAATTATACCTGATTTACAGTGAGAAGGAGCAGAAGAACAGGCTCATTCATCCTCTATGTGCATTAGACATGGATTATTACAACTGAAAGTCCTACACTGACTCTCTAAGATGTTTTTCTCTGTTGACCATTATGTGAAAGATGAGATCTATCCTCAGCATCACATGTTCTGGAAGTACCCAAACATCCATAGCTATTGGAAGTCTTTCTTTCGACTACTATCTGAAGTACTGGATCAACCACTGAAACAAGACCCAGTTAAAGCCATTTTCAGTGTCAGGAGTGAAAACACAGAACTGTCAACAAATGAATACAATCCGCTTGGAGTCTTAACCCTCCCTTAACCTGATTTGGTTTATCTTGAAGCAGAAAATCCACCTAGCTGTTCTGACCTTATCAAAGATCTTGTGCAGATATTCAATAAGACAGATACATTTTACACCATATGTGCACCTTTTACCAATTATTTTACAACACAGCCATAGTCAAACTCTAATTCCATTCCATTCCTTTCTTTTTTCCCCTTTATTAGGTTTTTTGAATCTACACATTTTTTGTTTCAAAATCTTTGTAAATTTTTTATTTAAAAAATGATTTTTATGTAATTTGTATTATTGCACTGTATAAAAAGGGTTTGCGCCAACTTGTGAAAAGTTCATATAAAGAAAAAAATCTTATTTGATCAAGTATATACAGTCAAACAGTATTTATGCCTGTATGGTTATGGCACAGTGTTTCTAAATTCTTAATGTTTCTGCTCAGGTTTACTTTATTTCTCTATGGTTGTAAAGAAAATAATGTGATTTGGGTAAAAGGGTGTATTGATTGACAACTGGTGTGATCTTTCAGGAGAAGGAAGAATTACAGATGAGATCTCATTAATATCTCAAATAACATCAAGCAAATTAAACTGAGGAAAAATGAAAGTTTTGCTTAAGTCTTATGTGTTTCTCAGATTTTTCTCCTGAGAAAGAGAATCATAAATCTGACAGATGTGTCTGTCATGAGAGTTTGAGAAGAGATGTCAACAATGTGTCAAACTGAGCTCAGATTTATCAAAAGTCAATATTAGTGAAGATCTCAAGATCAACTCAAACATTTCTCATCACATCCAGATGATTTCACCTCTATGATCTACATTCATTTCCACCTCCAGACTCTTCATGTGTTTACACTCTCATGTGATTCTCTTTTGATTTCTCCTCAGGGATTTAAAGAGAAACATCTGCTTAAATAAGGTCTCTATCAAATCTCCTGAGCTATAAAAGCGAAACGTCTGAGCAACTCCATTTTCATGAATCATTTTATTTCCAAACCTTTCTCTGTTCTGCGGCGGAATGAAAGTTTTCTCCTGCGGAGTTTGTTGAAGCCGATGCAGTCAGAATCATCACTGCTGGGAGATCCAGGAATCATGTTTGTCTGTACGGCAACAAACACGCAACTCAATGAACTCAAACAATTGAACTTTAGTGGATTTGTGAACTTATGTGTGTGTGACTGACATCTCTGAGGTTAAAGGTGATCTCAAGGTTACTCCAGAAGAAGTCCGAGAACTCCGGGTACATGTCCAGCACCTCCAGCACATCCTCTCTGTGGATCTTATGAAGGTCGCAGTATGTCAGAGCTCGAACATCAGCGTTCGACTTCCCCGGACGAGCGTACAGGTTGAGGGGCTCACCGAATATATCGTTTTTCCCTGTGACGTACACAAAATATTCTTCAGAAACATCCCATAAACATCACAAAGTAAACATGAGTAGATAGATTTTCCTCATTTCTAAAATTGTGTATCAGACATGCTGACCTGTAGAGGGCGCAAGAGGATCTGAACACACAGTGCTTTGAAATAACTTACAAATATGTAACAAATCCTTGTGTTTTTTAAATAATTGTTTTATTTTACAGGAAATTTAAATGTAACAGATCACACAGATCTCACAGGTGAAAGAAAGCAGATGTACCTAATATGGCCACCACAACATCTCCTCGTAAGATCTCGATGGATCCGCGTGAGATGAAGTAGAGAGCAGTGATCACGTCACCAGCGTGTACCAGCGTGTCACCAGGCGGGGCGTGAGTGGTTTTAAACTTCATGGCCAAAGCTCTTAAACAGCCTTTACTGAAACCTTTAAACGCTTTACAGTTCTGCAGTAGCGTTCGGTTCAGATGAAGACAGATATCAGCCTGTAGACACTCCGGGAAACCTTTCAGCACCTGACACAAGACATGCAGAAAGAAAAAGTTAAGAATACACAAAACATAGTGCACTGAATTTCATACAAAACTACATTGTCACAATCTTTTTAATAAAAAGATTAAATTTCAATAATAAAATATTTATTAAGTTATATATATATAAATATATACATAAATAATAATATGTATAAGAAATTTAATGTTGTGATGGCTTTTTTTGCTAGACAAACTTAAAAAAATAATTGCATACTGATTTTTTTACATTATTTACTTTTGTTTTATATATAATATATATTATAATGTGTACAAATTATGAATCTATTCTGACCTCTTATTAACAGATTTTACTTCATTATGCAGTCCAATTTTTTATTTTTATTTTAACATACATGGGTGATTAAACATAAACCCTTAACTTTAACATACTGTATGTGTTTGTTGAAAGAAACATGTGTATAAATAAGACAGAAGATTGTGTTTTTTTACTGCTAACATGACTCAGATGGGAAACTCTATTTACTCTGCAGAACACCAATCACAACAGATGTGACTGTCCAATCAGAACGCTTCATTGTCCTCTAATGAGTTCAGCCACGGAACAGACACACACATTTGTCTTCTCTGCTTGAATGGATGTGTCATATTGTTTCAAGGATGCTTTTAGGAGACAGGTGAGAGCCTTGTATTGATTTGAGAGATTCTACAAACACCTGCTGTATTAATAACTCATTCTGTATAATTTATGAGATCAAAGGTTCCTAAAATCATTTTCTGTTGCAATCAGAATTCATCATATATTCATGTAATCCCCGAAGCAGACTTTAAACTGTCTAATTTTAAAATTGTTTTCTCATCTCCGAGTTTAATATTCAGAGTAACTGTGAGTGTGAACAGTGTGAGTCTGAGACGAGACATCGTGAGTTTTCCTGTAGTTTTATGTCTGTATGTAGAGTACGTGAGACTCACAGCGTTCATGTCGATGCCGTTGGTGTAGGACCAGGCGTGTTGGAAATATTCCTCCAGTCTCTGGCGCAGCGGGTTGGGAATCTGATGGAAGCGGATGAATTCTCTCACTCGCAGCATCTGTGTGTGATATCGAGCCGTTCCAGAATATAGCCGCTGGATGATGGCCGACACGTTCCCAAAGATACTGGCATACATGAGCGCTGAGGAACGAGATGATACGATTAAAAATCTCAACCATAGCCCTTCGTCTCAGTACACCACAAAATATTACAAATTCAATCAATCACCATTTATTCTCTCTTTTATGTGTTTGTTTATCTGCACCTTTAATCTTCCTTTAGTGGAACACAAAAGAAGATATTTTGAGAAATGTCTCAGTGTTTTTGTGTTCATACAATGGAAGTCAATGGAGTTCAGTGTTGTATGGTTATCAACATTCTTCAAAATATCTTCTCTTGTGTTTTGAAGAAGAGAGAAACTTATACAGGTTTGACATGACATGAGGACATGAAGAAATGATAGAAGATGAATGTTTTACAATGTAAATACAGCAGCTCTATACATGGCACTATTAGGTATCATAGACTGAAAGTAGAAAATGTTTCTGTAAATAACTGATGTGTTTCTTTAAATGACCTGTCATGCGTTGAATTAACAATCCATTAGTTAGTCTTAATTCTTCTTCACATGTCCTGTACAGATCTGAGACTTCGCCAGCATTAATTCTGTGTTTTATGGCACTCGAGCAGGTGGGCAGAATTATGAATCACTACACATGTTACACAAACATCAAGAATAGCAATAAAGACAAAAACAGAGCATCTCCACCGTACACACAGAAATGAGAAGTAAAATGACTAATCCTGTGATGTCTGACCTGCGGGTGAGAATCAAACACACTAAAGAAGAATTAAGGGAGCATGTTTGAGTCGTGAAAGCGCTGAGCGTTTTACATCTTTATAGCTCGGTGTGAAAGCGTCACGCTGCTTCTGTCCTTTTACCTCCTGTGAGAATGTCATTTGGTAGCGTTGATGATAAACGGTTCCACCGGACATTATAATGGAAATGACTGTGTGGTTATTGGGCTTTAATTTATGTTCTGCGGCGATATTAAACAGACAATTTATCATGAAGTGCTGTGATGGAAAGGCGCAGAAATGGGCTCGCAGTGTGATTTGCTCCATGAGAATTAAAATGAGAAAAACTGTTTTCTTACTATGTGATGAGCTTATATAGAGCACAATTACAAAGCCATCTGCTACATTAACAAACAGTGAATTAACAGTGAATCATTTATCTAAACAAACATTCCAGGTTTTTTGTCTTGTTTTGTGCAACAGGGTTAATAACTAAAAATTGAAAACTAAAACTGTAGTAAAACGTTTCTGTTAATATAGACAATAAACAATATAGATATAAAAACAAAAAACAAGGGAAAACGAAACACAAATGAAAAAAAATTAAGGAACTAAAATGATTTAATGGAAATAAATATAAACTCAACTAAAACTAATTCTGAAATAAAAATTTCATCTAAATAGCAAAATAAAAAATAATAATGACAAAAGCATATTCCAAAATGGCAGAAAAAAACAAAACTAAAATGAACCTGAAAATACTGTTAAAGCTAATTCAAAATATGAATAGAACTACAATAAATCTTCTATAATAATCAAAAAGTGTAGTATTATTTAATGAAAACAGACAATGATTTGAATACCTACTTCAACAAATAAAATAAATTAACACAACAATTTGAATAAATACAGACAAAAACTTTAAAAACCTAATTTAACAAATATAGAAATGAAGTAAAGTAATTCAACAAGCACCTGACATTCAATTATAATTCAGCATACTTACATCCTATAAGCATGACACATATGGAGAAGATTTTTTCCGAGTTGGTGTTTGGCGACACATTTCCGAAGCCCACGCTGGTCAGACTGCTGAAGGTGAAGTATAAAGCCGTCACATATTTGTCTTTTATGGAGGGTCCTGATCCCTGGATGGTATTGTTATAAGGTTTGTCTAACTGTAAACCCAGCGAATGCAGCCAGCCGATAGAACCGCTCTGTTCAACATTTCCAATGGCGTACCAGATACAAGCCAGCCAATGAGCGATCAGAGCAAAGGTGCACATGAGCAGGAAGAGAACGGCCGCACCGTATTCCGAGTAACGGTCCAGTTTCCGTGCCACCCGGACGAGACGCAAGAGACGAGCCGTCTTCAGCAACCCGATGAGAGTGGTCGTCTTGTGATAAAAAACACACAATTATTTAACATCACATGATATATCGCGATACCAAACATGCACAACGTCTTATTATAAGAAGATTTTTTTTAATGTAATTTTTGGTTCAAATTCAATTTAACACAATAATTCCCCTCACATCAGTTTCCTCACTGTTGCGGTATATGAGCAGGTCGAAGGGGATGGCAGCCACCATGTCGATGAGGAACCAGCCTTTGAAGTAATGTACAGCGATCCGCAGCGGGTGACTGACCACCTCATCGTTGGCATTGACGTACGTTGTGCGGAAGTTGATGACGATGTCGATGATGAACATGATGTCTACGATGAGATCCACCACATTGAGGGGACTGCAGGAGTAGCCACAGTCCCTCATGGACGCCTCTTCTTCATTGTTGAGCAGGAAAGCGGCGGAGTACGGCGTCAGGATAGCCGTGTAGATGACCAGCAGCAGGATCAGCCAATCCCACACCGCCTTGAAGGGACTGTAGTGAAGAACTGTCCACTTGTGTATCCGAGGAGCCTGAAGCTTGTACTCGGGGAGAACGTCAGCGCCCAGCGACAGCACCTGAGCCAAAACCAGAATGGAGAGATGGACGACAAATAAAGAATCTTTTAAAACATGTATTCTTCACCAAAAGACAATAAACACTTAAATTCAAGATATGGTCTCTGAAAACAAACTTTAAAGGAACAGTACAGGTTTAAATATGAACTTCCAAACCTGCTTGACAAGTTTGGAATTACATGATCATGGACTTTCATCTGTTCCTTTAATGTGAAAAGGTAAGTTGGTTATGTCTTGGTAAATATATATGAATTTTTACTGATGCTGAATTATAAAATACAGATACAAACAAACAAAAACAGACGAAAATGGTTGTCGTGTCGGTCAAAAAACATTCATAAATCACGAGTCATACTATAGCAAATATATAAAACACAAAAGCATCAACAACAAGTGAAAGCACAATCTTTGTTGACTGTTCAACAATAAATCTGTGAACTCTTATCAACAATCAGCAAGACAACCTGAAAACAGACACTGAGAGATCTTGTCTTCCATTCAGAATAGTCATCAACAAATGTAAGTGCTGAAATGAAAAGTGTACCATTGATATATTGCTGATATACTCATACAACATCATTAAATGTAAACAAAAATTGTGCAAAATCTGCAATTAAATGAAATCAAATACAAACAGAAATGATTTATAAAGCATCAAAAACATGTTTTTATAAGACTAAGAGGAATGAAGATAAGTTGAAGATTTAGTGGCAAGTCTTACTGAAGATCATGAAGATTAGGAAAGAAGTTAAACACAAATCCTGAAAACAAACACAACCAAGACGGAGAAACCGGATTGTGAATAGAGACTCAACTGTAAGTAAATCAGGGAACATGGGAAGAACAAATGCAAACTCGAAATCAAAATAAGAGTCCTGGAAAAGCACAAAAATTAAAAGAGAGGGCGGCAGTGACCAGACTGATAAAACACGACTATTTCATCTGTTAACTGGTCAACATGATCATTTTGTGCAGTTTTGGAAACATACTGACTAAAAACAGATCACATTCTGTCACATGCTTACATGTCAAATCTGTCTTGTGATCTTTAATGTCTGTATTGTAGATTATTTCAGATTTGATGGTGACGACCTCTCGTGATCTCTGATGATGATGTTCTATAAAAACTCTAATGACAGACACATTTAAGACTCTTTTACTCTTTTATATCTGAGACTTAAGCAGAAGTTTCCATCACCATAAAATCTCAATGATGTCTAGAAGAAATAATATCTCACTATAAGATCTCACCTGTGAATCATATAAGAATATACAGTGAGGAAAAAATGATTTGATCACAATTTCTCACTGTATATTACAGAAGTTTTTTTTTAAACAACAAGAGATCTGCAGAATGTGTTTGTAGTGGAGTAGGCGGGGCAAGACCGTTGTTCGAGACCGGTGAGTAATTGTGAATGAGCGCCAGCTGTGCGCACACCGGGCTCAAATCACGTAGGAGATAGGGAGCATATAAAAGGAACGAGCGACCGGACCGTCGAGGAGAGAGGACCGGGCCTGGACATGTTTTACGCTTGTATTTATGTTCTTGTGTTTTGTATTTATGTTTTGTTCACCGGCGGTCGGCCGTGAGGGGCCGCCGGCTGTTATTATTTATATTAAAACTTTATTTTAAACGTCTGCCGGTTCCCGACTCATTGCTTCCATATCTTGAATCTTGTTACAGTGTTTCTTCAGGTGTGAAACACAGGGTGTTCAGGGAGTCAGCAGCATGTGTTTCACACACACACACACACACACACACATCACACACTGTGCTGGAATGGAACCAGCATTAAAACTCATCTACATCATGAGTATGGTCAAATGTACCACCATATTAAAGATGAGCTTCTGGTTAATGAATTGTTGAAGTATGGAATAATTGTGTCTCAAATGAAAAACTTTTGTTGAGTCTAAATCGCTGTTGCTGTGGTACGTTGTGTGTTTTAGAAGGCAGATACACATGATCCTAAGAAGTGACTTGGATGAATTAAATGTGGGGTTAAAATTTAGAATTGATGGCTTTGATTATGTTGTGTTTGCCCCATCTAACAAAATTAAATGTATTGGTTGTGGACAAGAAGGACATGTTAAGGCGGGCATGGCCTGAGAGAGCAAATGAGACAAATTTGCCAGGTCAGAGTGGGGAAAATGTGCGTGTTGTTTCCGTTGTCGGTAACGACGACACTAATGCTACTGAACAAAATGCAGAAAGAAGTGAGAAAAACAATGTTGTTAATGTTTTGCAAGAGAATGCAAAGAGTCTTGAGAAAGAAACTGACACACTATCTTCAGACATGGTTGATGTTTCTGAATCTATTGCAGAAGAATAAGAAATGGTTACAGGTGTTGTCAAAAGACGCTTTTTAAAGTCTGAAGAGGGGCAAGAGCCAACACAGTTATCTGATATTAGGAGACAAGCAATACAGTTTTATGGTGAGCTGTTTAGCAGCGAATATAGACAGGGTGAAGAGCTGTCTGCTGGTTTCTATGAAGGTCTTCTGAGTGTCTCGGAGGACTCAAAGACAGAGCTAGAGAGGCCACTTTCTGAAGGGGGGCTTTTAAATGCTTTGAAGGGTATAGAAAATGGGAAAGCCCCTTGTACAGATGGGATTTCTTCTGAGTTCTTTAAGGGTTTTTGGTCTGTGTTGGGCACAGATTTATTAGCAGTACTGAATAAGAGTTTGTCAGATGGCTCTTTCCCCCTAAGCTGTGGGAGGGCAGTAAATAAATTACTTTCAAACAAAGGGTGAGTTGCAAGTGATAAAAAACTGCCGACCTGTGAGTTTACTGTGATCGGACCTAGAAATTCTTTATAAGACATTGGTTAATTAAAGTTAATAGAGGAATCAGACAATGTTGTGCACTTTCTGGTGTGCTTCATGCCTTCACTATTGAACCAATGTTAAATAAACTAAGATCAAATTTTTGGGTTTAAGATTGTATCATGATCTACGGCATTACATTTCTGCTTATGCTGATGACGTTATGATGAATAGTCATGAAGATATTGACCATTTGGTCTCTGTTGTAAATGATTTTCGGGAAATTTCAGCAGAAAAAGTTAATTGGGTAAAATTTTTAACATTGATGGTTGAGAGTAGGGGCGTCACTAGGCCCTTTTTAGGCGGGCTTTATCCCCCCTAAACTTCTGCCCAGCCTCCCTAAAAAAATATTTGATTAATTAATTTGTGATCGCTTCAGTCCCCTTTAAAAACTAACTTTTATCAAAGAAATGCATGAGTCAAAAATGCCCCCACTTAATCATTATTCAGCCTCATACTTGTGTTGTTTATATTGCTGATATGGTTAGTCAAAGTTTATGGTTTTTATGTTATTTTCTGGTAAAAGTTTAATTTATTTTGTCAGAAAAATTCCTTATCTATGGTTTCTATGTGAGCATAGAAATGCAAACAGTAAAATGTTGTGTTTGTACTAGAAACGTGTGTACTTGTGTTTGTACAGTGAATAATGAATCAGAAAGTCTTCGTTGTAAAAAAAATCTGCATTCCCTCCTCAAATTTTCTAGTGACTGGTCACACCAAAAATGTTTTACAGTGTTGTATATGGCTCAGTCAGTACTCCTACTCCCATATATGAAATACAGGGAATACAATGAAATAGTGGATAGCAATAAGATTAGTAGGATACAGCCCAACCCTAATAGTATATTAGGGTAGGGTATATAATATTTTTTTAATCATACCCTTATTGGGGGCTGAGCCCCCCTAAAATGAAAATCCTAGAATCGCCCCTGGTTGAGAGGGTGGATTACCAAAGCTGCCTGGGGAGTTGATTCGGAAGAGGGAAGGATATAAAATTTTAGGAGTATTTTGGGGGATTGTACTACTCAACAAAGGGATTGGGAGGGAATAATGGAAAAAATCGAAGGAAAGTTTAAGAAATGGATTCATTCACAATTATCTTTTAGAGGAAGAGCATCGATTGTTAATAATTTGGTTGATTCAACTTTGTGGCACAGACGATCTTGTATTGATCCATAAATAATCTCTCTCTCTCTCTCTCTCTCTCTCTCTCTCTCTCAGTGTTTATACTGAAGTCATTCTGAATTTACTCACATCAAACACTCTTCAAACGTCACTATAGAACACCTCTCCTACGATCTGACATTAATGTAAAAAGTTAAAATAAAATGATTAGAACAGAAAAATTATTAATTTAAATGCTTCATATAGTTTGTGGCAAATATTAAAGGTGATTGAGGTGATTTTTAGAATGAGAAGATGTGCAGACGTCAGCTGGCATCACGCTTCAACTCTCCTGTAGAAGAATCATCTGCGGCCGGTCGCATAAGCTGATCTCAGTTCAGTGCTTCAGTCTTTATCCTTCAGCATCTATCAGAGCTCTGAACCTCGTGCCCGAGTGAAGACCGTCCCCACGGACATCACCGATTATTTTTAGAAACCCTCCAGACTAAAATAAACTTTCCAAATCTGTTCAGTGGTGCATGAAGCAAACTCATGTCAAAACACATCACGAACATCTCAAACAGCACACTTTATTCCATTTTCTCACAGACAAACATGGGAGATGTTTATTATCATTATAGAATCGAGGTTACAATGATGTTGAGAATGATTTATCAAGAGTAATGTTAAGCGATCGATTTGCTCTCTGACCTAAATGTCAATGATGGGCTGAATACTGACAGCACAGATGATGATTCATCTCAAGGGTTTCAGTCATTCATCTCCATTAATGACAAACATTTCACACTATAATTCTTTAAGTTTCATCAAGGACAAAGATTTCTTTTTTTTTTGACCCGTTCAAACGTACATGAATTTTCAAAGCTGGTTTGAGATATTTCAGAGATTGAGATGTGAAATGATGCAGGAGATCAGGACCTGACCACAGAAAATATCACATATGAAATGTTGACGAGCCTCAATTTCTACTGTAAACAAAGTTTGGAGCTGTAAGCGATTTTGGATTTAATAGATAATTAAATTATTCAATCCTGGAGCACGGCTGAAAAATCTAAATCTAAAATTCCTGACCCCACTGAAGAGAATATAATGTGTTATTCTGAGGGTGAATCCCACAGAGACATGTCGGCTCAAATAAAAACACCTCATGAAAATATACATTCGCCACTAACCTTCCAAACATCTCCAGTATTAAAACCCCCTACAAAAATTCATATTTTTAATTAATTCTTTTTTTATTCTATTTTTTTCTTTTCTTTTGTTTTGGGTTGAAATAGGAAATATCTTGAATATAAAAAATGTCAGAGTGACATCAGGATCAAATCAAACTTTACAGCAGATCATTTTCTTTTAAATATACTGAAGAGATTTGAATCTGCCCGGCTGCACTTTTCTTCTCTAATCTTCTTTTCATTTTCAGAACTTAAGAACATTTGTTCTCAATCTTTCTCCACAAACTTCAGTGTTTCTCGATCGTACTCTTTTGATGTCACAGAGCGTTTGTTTGATGTCAGGTCTGTGGAGGATTCTCAAGCAATCGTTCATCAGGACAGTGAGAGAGTCTGTGTGATTCTTGAAGCTTCAGATGAAAACTTGAATAATGAACAAAGTTGCAAAGGATCCACAATATGAGTTTAAAAACAAGGCAGCTACATTCATAAATGCATACAGTAAAAAAACAACTCATACGCTATTTGCGAGCAGAAAATTGCTTTGGAAATCCATTCTGACTCACATTTTAACTAGAAAAAGATTTGAATATCAGTGCAAACAGGGACAGTATTTCGATCCAAACACTAGAAGGACATTCAGAGACACACATTACATCTGACGTGTGCTGATGTGTCTCAGTGTCACATTCTGCTTTAGTCTGAAACATCTGAAGAAAACTGAACATGTCAAGCACATGTGATGTTGATGATGTGATGAGAGGCCAAGTACAAGTGAGGCCATAGCTGCGGCGCCCGGGGAGCAGTGCCTTGCTCAAGGATCTCACCTCAGCCGTGGTATTAAAGGTGGAGGACAGCGCTGATCATTCACTCCCCCATCTAAAATCCCTGCTGGTACTGAGGCTGGAACCGGCAACGCTTTGGTTACAAGTCCTAGTCTCTAACCATTAGGCCATGACTGCCCATCATCACATACATACAGTAAGGCAGTTGTGATGTATGACAGATGTATCTCTTTATCTCATAGGCTAATTTTATTATTCGACAGATTTCAGGACGGTGAAGTCTACATCGACAGCAATATGAGCAGACATCTCAGCTCAGAGCTTCAGATGTAATTAAGTTTATGATTTGGTTAAATGTGTGGCTTGGTCAGAGTAAAGGGCTGCGAGAGACGTGCGTGTGTGTGTGTGTGTCAGGTTCTCTCAGGACTGAAGCAGTCACCTGTGATGTCATACATCACATATGTCAAACATCACGTCTGCTTCACTGTATGTATGTGATGATCTATAGGTCAACAAACAAACACATGAACCATCTTTAACAAGATAAGACTGTGAGCTCAATGATAACTTTGTCATCCACGCCTGTGAATGTCCTAGAGATGTCAGAATACCTACAAATATAAACAGAATTGTCATGTTCGGGTGTCATCATGGCGTTTATATGTAAAGGGGGTTTGGACTATGATACACTTACTGAAAGTCATACTGGTCTGAAACAACAAATAAGGCACACAAGTGACAGTACTGTATATGTATGTATAAATCTTCTTAAAACAACACGAGACACTCGTAGAGAACAGACTGTATTTCTACCTGCACTACACGCTCTGTTTATCTCAACAGTCCAGTGTGTTTACATTAGACATGTCCACAGAATGACTTCATGAAGATAACCAGCTCTGATCAGATCTGAGGAACTACACATGACATAATTTTTGTTGTTCTGCCATCTATTAATAGATCAGATGAGAAAATCATGGCATGAAGAGCCGACTGTTTGCCAGATTGTGTTCACCGCTGAAAAGACCATAAAGATACATGCTAAAAGACACGCTTCAATCAGATGTCAGATTAAACTGTATCATTTAAATCTGAACATAACAATAATCTCAGTCTTTTTATAAATTAAAGGCCAACAAAAATATGACAATAAAGTCACAGTGCTGACAAACAACAATAAACACCTGACCTGACATAGTTCATCATATTATTTTGACTTCATTATGCATTGTTCTGATTAATCATATTCAGTATCTCATATAAGAATTGAAGAAATGATCATTGAATTGAGGGATTAAATGTACCATCTCCACAGCTCAATCCCACAATCCTCTATTCCATCTCTCCTCATCTCATCTCATTCCCTGCCATCAGGAATTAAAGTCAAATCTCCAGCGCTTCAAAGCGCTTTCTTCCATTTTACGTTAAGAGGATTCATCTGCCTGTGAGCAAAACGGAAAAGTCTTCCAGGCTGTTCTGAGATCAGTGTGTGTTTATTAACCCTTAACCTCAAACAAACTCCACTGATGCACATTTCATATGCACACTTATGTTCTTTCCAGATTCAATCATTTTACTAATTTACTTCATCTTGATTTCTTCTTTTTTTATTCCTAACTTTATTGTCTAAAATATTACAAATCATGTCCAACTGGGGTTGAATATGAAACACAATTTCAGTCGTATGACGGGTGTGACGGGTCCCAGGGTGATTCTTTTATTTGTTTTATTTGCCAAAGGCATCATTCGTTACACAAACAAGCCAAACTGTTGACAGAAGCAAAAGAGAGAGTTCTCAGACAAAACTCATTAGGAGACATTAAACCTCCACCTGGTGTAAGAAACAAACCCCTTATCCTGTACTCACGTCTCATCAAACAAACATTCAAGCGACGTCCCCTCACCTCAGTGTTCTCGCTGGACAGACTGGGAACATTGGTGACGTCCCAGCAGATGCAGCTGGTGATGCCGGACTCACAGAGCGGCATGAGAGCGGAGCACTGGAGCAACTCGGTCAACAGCTTCAGCACCAGCATTACCACCATGATCCAAAGCACCGCATCGGGCCGCTGCTGTCACGCCCGCCAACCTCCACAAACGCCACCGCCAATGGGCTGCTGGGGTGAGAGGACACCTTTGATACCGCACCGCATAATCTCAGACATCAACCTATGCCGTGAGGAACCTTTAGGAGGGAGTTCTTCCCTCATGTGAGAGATCTTATAAAGATCACGATCTTGTCTGTCTCCAGCCAGCACCCTCTTATCCACGCCGTTTTTTAAGCGGGTTTTACGAGCGACGTGCCTGAAACTGCACGCGCAGAGAAGCAAACGCCCGCAGCAGTCGCCTTACACTAACAGACACTGAGAGCAGAAGCTCCTCTTGATCAGACTACTGACAGAGCGAGATAAAGAAAGACACACAGAGGGAGAGAGAGAGAGAGAGAGAGAGAGAGAGAGTGAGAGAGAGAAAAGGAGAGAGAGAGGCAGAGCCAGAGACAGAGCAAGAGATTGTGAGTGAGCATTTGCAACCTTACAAAATGAACTATGGTTATACTATAGTAAAAGTGTAGTAATCCTGTTCTTTGGCAGACACATAATATAGTTAAACTATTATTAAATGTTTTGTTTTTTTGGGTAAGACAAATGTTAAAATAAAGCAATAAGCCGTGTGAAGCAGTGGGTTACAGTGCATTTTATAAAAGCTAAGGGCGTTGTGGCACAAAGCGGAGTCATTAAAAACCCTCTCAGATGTTATAAAATACACTGTAACACACTGCTTCGAAACGGCTAACTGCTTATTTAAAACAGTTATGTGTAGCAAGGTTTCATAAATTAAAGTAAATGAAGTGATATTTAGGCTATTTAGTGCGGTCAGCTGTTTTAAATTGGGGTATAACTTAGAAGTCGGCTCAGCCAATCAGAATCAAGGAATACATTATTTTTTTAGACATAAATGCTTTATTATTAGCACCTGACTGCAGTGCAGCAGCATCACAAACAACACTTCGGGCAGACTTGTGTTCAAACAATGTGACGTCTATGGTGAGCAGGGGTGTAAGGTTGACATTTTCAGGGAATTACCAAGTATGTGTCATGGCTTTACAGTGGCTCAGTGGTCAGAGCATGGTACTAATAACACCAAGGTCATGGGTTCGATCATGGGATTTAACATACTTAGAAACAATGTAATGTCCCCTTGTATAAAAGCGTCTGCCAAATGCATAAATGTAACAGCTGAGTCTTTGTATGTCTGTATATCGGTCAGCAGCTTATTCATTTAATCACATATGAGGTCTCTTTTGGATCTCTAAAACAGCAGTGAGATTTAACTAAGAACATACAGAGACGCTTCAAACTGAAATTGTCCGAAATCTTTGAAATAAAAGTCAAAGGAGCAATGTGGAGATTTAAGCGGCATCTAGTGGTGAGGTTGTGACTTGCAACCAATGGCTGACTCCACCTCCTCTCTTTCAAAGCACTATGGTAACTGACCCAGAACTAACATGTCATTATGTTTTTGCTTCTTTGCCGAAGAAGCTAATGTTTTAACAGAAAGTGTTCTATAGAGCAGTTTGTCCGTTTAGGGCTACTGTAGAAACAGCATGATGAATTCCATGCAAAGGGAGCCGTGGTGAATGCAAATAGAATTATTTTATACACCTTTATACATCTCTGAACACACAGTTATGAATATTATACTGCATTTCTGTCACTAGATCCTCCAAAACAATGACACACAGATCTCAAAATCAGCTCAAATATTTCTCATTGTCCTTCTAAAGAATTATATAATGTCAGTTATGTTAATCACATTCATTTCACATCTCTCTTCATGTTAATAATTGTTCTCTCCTGAGATATAAAAGATCGACCGCTGAGCAATAACATTTTATCCAGAGAGATCACGATTTTACATCGTGTGTGTGTTTAGCTCAATGGAACCCTCACACTGGTCCAGTGAGGAATCTCTGTGACAGCGGCCTGTGTGTGTGTGTTTCCATGCAACTGACACAACAGTTTGTGTGTTCCTTGGACCTGCTTTTTCTCACAGACACACAGGGTCTAAACACACACATACACTCAACATGCACACACATACGTACACTTACCTACACACACAAACACACACACACTCAAAGACATACACTGATGCGCTTGCACACACACAGATTCATGTTCATCTCCAGTATTAAACTGATGATGGCAGACACTCACACTTTAATGAACACATCTGCATATGAGAATAAAGAGCACAACACCACACTGACACTACCTAAAGAGGATTGGTCATTCATTACATTGTTACAGTAACAAGCTTTTTCCTGAGAAAAGATTATACTTAAATAAAATATTTACACGTGTTACATAATTGAGTCTCCTGATGTACAAAAGAGCAAAAATATTTTCCTCTGGGAGGGGTCAACTGTCTCTCTCTCTCAGCTGGCGTGTTGTGTGTTTGTCCCTGCAGACTCCGGGCTGATTTGGGTTCTGTAATAGACCCCTGCAGCTCTCAGCACACACAAGACTGACTCACAGCTGTGTGTGTGTGTGTGTGTGTGACACACTGCTAGAGGTCTAACACACTCCTCATTTTAAAGTTTACTTTAAATTCGTACAGCACGCTTTCTTCTGGTCTCGAAGGATTCCTTCAATCATGCTGTGATATTACCTTTAACAGAGATCAGACGTACACCTGCTGGATGATAAATTAAAGGAGAGACTGGAGGGGATTAGTCCTTTGGTCACTTTGCAACCACCTAGCAACCATCCTGAACACCCTGGCAACCCAGCACTCTCACAATTATACTCACAATAACATCATTACTTTTATTGTATTATATAGAATGTGAGTATGAGCTTTACCAGTCTGTTACTTCTCAACAGATTGAAGCTAAGAGCGTTACAGCATCACGGTATCTGAGAGGCGGTTGCCTGGATACAGTCGAGTGAGAGTAACCTGACTTTTCTATTTTAAACTCTCATACTGAGCAGGTAAATTACCACTAAATCTCTTTCACATCTCCAATTTTTCACTACAACACCAATAAGATTTAAGATACACAGTATGTACAATTATAAATGTATACACGTGTATGTATATTTTCATTGTTATTCATTTGAAAAATAAAAAAAATCATTGCTCTCTGTAAAAGTGTAATGCAGTAGACTCATTTTATATTTCTTTACATGTTGTCACATGTTCCAAAAGCGCTCGTGTTTCTCCTGGATGATAAAACAGCTGGTAAATTTCATCACTGAGCTGCCGGAGAACGATCTGATAGAATAACAGAGTTTTTGTAACTATTTTCTGTAATGTTCAAGTGATAAATCACAGGCTGTTGTTAGACGGATGAAGAAATGAGAAACCCTGAAGCTCTACAGGAACTTCTCTCAGACTGACTGCAGGTTTCTCATCACACAGGTTGGTTTGGCTGAATCTGTATGTGACTGTATGTCTTCAGACGTCAGTTGTGTTGTGTTAAGTGTTACACACCTGATAAATTTATTCTTCAAGAATATATATCGACAGATGTCACGAATCAAACTTCAAACAATCCATATCACACGTGAGATGAGATTCATCTGGTTCAGTTTGCAGTAACACACAGTTTCTCAATGTTGAGCTGTTTGCCTTCAACAGTAAAATGTTGCAGAAACAATAAAATAAAGCAAAAATAGCATTCAATGACACTAACAGGTCAACGTTTAACTGAAATAATCCCATACAGCTGCGGTGCATCCGCGCACATGTGTATGTGTGTGTGTCGGAAGATAAAACACAATCCTTCAGGCAGAAGCTGAAAACTAAACATAAATGTGATGCTTATGAAACAGGAATGCAAGAGACAGCAATCCTTCTTTCTTCTGCTGTTTCAGGAAAGAGTTTCAGGAGGTTGTGAAAGTCTACAGTAAACCTCACTCAATGATTCATTATAGACGGTTTCATCTTAACAACATAAACAAAAGTTACTGTGCATGTGCACTTATTTGACCACAACTGAATTTCCGGTACACATTCACAAACAATAAAGTGCCTGTAGATTATGTCTGATAACAATCAAAAGAAACCGAGAAGAAGCGTTACTTAACCAAGCTTGTCCATCCAGTATTTTGACTTTAGACTGCGATACCAAGCTCAACCTCTAGATGTCAGTGTAACAGACGCTTTCTTTAAATGCGACCGAACTACACAACCATTTTTAAATACTCTTTATTTAATAAAACATACAACAAAATTCAACAAATTGTTTATTTAATACATTTATTATACAATCAAATAATCAAATAAATAAAATAGAACATAAATAAAATATAAATAGTTATATTATTAGACACTAGCCAAACACAAATTGGAAGTTAACTGTGGGTCAAGCGCACGTGTCCGATGAAACGTTCTGTAGATGATCCTCAAATGAACACATCATATAAACTCCAACAGGTTTATGATTTTCATTTGATGTTTATAGATATTATAAAGTTATGGATGAAATATTTTTTTGTGTTTCCCTGCCTTTGACAGATTTTTCAGTCACTTAAAATGCTTTTCCAGATTTTTCTAGCTTTAAATGTTTTCACAGGTCACATTTTATGTATTGTATATTTTTATACTACTGAGCTTTCGAATGCTTCAATCTGATTGGTTGACAAATGTTCTTTGGGTATGCATTAACTTTCAGTAAATGCACTCCTATGAAGGTGTTCCAGGTCTTCTGACCGCATTAAAGTTCCATATCTTTTCACCAATCTATTAAACAGAAAGGTTACAGTGAAGCCTACAGGACATCACCTCACACAGCACCCTGCTCTTGATCTGACCTCAATAAAGTCAAACTTTACTGTTAATGGAAACGCATGCACAGTTTAGTTTTAATATTTCATTTCATTAAAATAACTTTTTTTTAAACAACCATGGTGACCAAAGTAAGCTAATGGTAAGCGTTGAAGAGATGTCTGATCCAAACCAACATATAAAGAGTTGAAGTAGTCTAGTTATAAATGTTATAAAAGCATGAATTACACTTTCAAACTCCTTACGTGGCAGCTTGAATTTAGCCAACAGCCTCAGTTGAAAGAAATTGCCTTTTATAACAGAACTAATCTGTTTTTCAAATTTAAAAGCACTGTCAAAAATCACACCGAGATTATTGGTAAATGGACGAACATGCAAACCCAAATTACCAAATCCATGTACACAATCACTTTAATCCCCAGGACGACCAAACACATCAATCTCTTTCTTATTCTTATTTTCATAAAGACAAAGAAAGTCCTGATCCAGCCATATTTTTAAATCTATCAGGCAATCAAGTAATGACAGAAATGAAGCTGTATCATTTGTTTTGACAGGCAAATAGATTTGTATATCATCCGCGGAAGGACATATTGTGCCTTTTAAAAACATAACTATATACAAAGAAAACAACATAGGGCCCAATATTGACACTTGGGGGACGCCACAAAGTATAGGGGCAGCAGATGAAGAAAATTCACCAAGATGAACACAAAAACTTCTGTCCGTCAAATACGATTGAAACCATTTAAGGGCTTTGCCCTAATGCCGACACACTGTTCAAGTCTAGATAAAAGAATAGAGTGGTTGACCAAATCAAAGGCCGCAGTTAAATCAAAAAGGACTAAATTCAATTCTAAATACTAAATTCATCTAGAAATGATTGAAGTTGATTAAAAACAACTCTCTCCAAGACTTTCAATAAAAAGGGGAGTTTAGATATAGGTCTAAAATTAAACAAAATGGAAGGATCCAAGTTAACTTTTTTTAGAACCAGTTGCACAATAGCATGTTTAAAAACACCTAATAAACAAAGCATTTTAAAAACAATATAGAAATACAGTTGAGACTTTCCTAACCCAGTTGCGACTTTCCAAGGGTTGTTATTCTCAGATAACAACCACTCGAAATGAGTAACACCTAGCAAACCGGATGTAGCAAATCATTTTGACAGATGCAGTTTAATATTACACAAAATGAAATGTAAATATGTCTTTGTTTCACATAGACTCACCTAAAGGAACACCATACTAATACTGTGTTTGAGCCCCTTTCACCTTCAGAACTGCCTTAATTCTACGTTGCATTGATTCAACAAGGTGCTGAAAGCATTCTTTAGAAATGTTGGTCCATATTGATAGGATAGCATCTTGCAATTGATGGAGATTTGTGGGATACACGAAGCTCCCGTTCCACCACATCCCAAAGATGCTCTATTGGGTTGAGATCTGGTGACTCTGGGGGCCATTTTAGTACAGTGAACTCACTGTCATGTTCAAGAAACCAGTTTGAAATGATTGGAGCTTTGTGACATGGTGCATTATCCTGCTGGAAGTAGCCATCAGAGGATGTGTACATGGTGGTCATAAAGGGATGGACATGTTCAGAAACAATGCTCAGGTAGGCCGTGGCATTTAAACGATGCCCAATTGGCACTAAGGGGCCTAAAGTGTGCCAAGAAAACATCCCCCACACCATTACACCATCACCATAATTGCATTAATGAGAAATTGAACAGGTGTTCCTAATAATCCTTTAGGTGAGTGTAGATTATGACATAATATTTACAATTGATTAAACGAAATTGAATGTTCTTGACATTTGAATGTCGTTTCTTACCTTAAAATCAAAAGTAAACAGCTTTTCCTTGCCGAAGGTCTGCATTCAGTAAAAATTGGTTAAAAATATATCAAATTCACATTTCATGTCCAGATTTTTCTCATGTGGAAAGTAGCCATATACAGTAATAAGCAGGATAATGTACAGGCAGCCGGTGGTTATCGCTGAAATTAGCCTTGACGCTGTCATCATACATATCTTAAATATAAAATCTTCTGTTTCGTTTTCTTCTTGCTGCCTATAACTGATAACAAATATATTTTGATAGACCTTCTCTTTCAAAAGTTTGTGTGATTTTTTAACTGCTGTGATGCAAACAATAAGAGGAATAAATAATAGTATGTGAAAGTAGTCCTACCATCAACCGACAACATTAAAAAGACGATAAACACAATCATTAAAATTAATTATTTGATCAATCTGTGATGTGGTAACCGTGGTATAGAAGAACATATTCTGGGGCCATAAAAGCTTTCAAAAAAGCTGATGTTGGCTGACAACTTTTTTAAGGTAAATGCTGTCAGGGAATCAGTTAATTCTGTTTCGACAGCAAAGGAGATTTAAATTATTCTCCAGATGTGCAGAGAAATGACAATGTCAATTTGACATTTTTTTTACCACAACCACAAATCCTCACATCATAATTACAACATCCAAAATAACAAGCTGTGATTTCCCATGAGGACTTGCAGTGAGCCAGAGAGAGAGAAAGATTGAGAGAGAGAGAGAGAGGGTTGTAATGAAGTGGTTGTTTTGTCTTTTGATCTCAGGATACTACGGTGACAGAGTATGATACTAAACACACAAGCACATCATACACCTCACAAGGGGTTACAAATCTGCAAAAATGTCTTTGTTCTGATGCACACAAGAGAAAGATATTTGAAAGAATGCTTATAACCAGACAGATTTTTTCCCCCATTGACTCCCATAGTAGGAAAAATACAATGCTAGCCAAAAGTGCCCCAGAACTGTTTGCTGTCCTACATTCTACTGTTCAACAGAACAAACAAATGTTGTGGTTAAGTTGTGATATCATGACAATCTACAGCAACATAGTGGTTCTCCTGATCTGTGATGTCATGGACAGCATACATGGACAAATATAAGTATAAAGACCAGCTGCTGTTTTCTTTCAAATTCTTTCATTTCATCATAATACAGTCACGTCTATGAGAAAAGCATGTTTCCCCAACGGGGCAGAAGACATCGGTCTAATCAGCCTGTGATGTATGGGCTGGATAAACAGAGAACATATGGAGTGTGAACAAAACACGTCACATTAATAGACACAAACTTCATTCTGTTCTCACACACATACAAGTGCACATCACATCTAATGATACTGAGATTTATTTCGTTGATATGTAACATGTAACAATTCAGAATCAATGAATCTAAAAAAATGAATTTAACTTGAAGAGAAAATTAAGAATCTGTCATCATTCCTGTGCTCCTTCATGACCTTCCCAAACTCATTTTAACACATTGAATGTGTCTGATTGCTGTGATGAAACACAGTTTTAAGAACAGAAGAATGTTTTTCAGAACATATTATTTGTTATTTCTCTCCAGACGTGCTGAGCTCTCAGACAGAAGTTCTCTCTCAGGATGAGCGTCTGTTAAATGCTCGTCTCCTGTTGTCCTGACAGCTACAGGTGAGCAGAACTCATTGAATCATGCGAACACTGCCATTGGCCCACTGGTGTCTACAGAGGCCGGCAGAGTCTGATGGATGACCCCGCCCCACCGGTGATGATTTGTCACTGTAATTGATGGGCCGGACGTCAGGGCCACCGGCAGCCAATCAGACTTCTGTCACTGATGGGGACGAACGTCTCGAGCATGCGCCGCACGATGACAGAAATCATTCAGATGACGGACGCTGAATCAGCAGATATTAACTGATCTGTGTGTTCATCAGTTCTTTATAAAGAATCATTTTCATTGAGTAGGGGTCAAGTCAACCTTACGATTTCAAATGAAAGTACTATGATAAATGGAAAAAATTCAACAGAAAATGAAATCCAAAATAATTGTATGAACAGCGTATAGAAATAATACTAGATTTTCCCAACAAGAATGATAAATCATCTAAAAACGAGACTGAATTTTGATTCCCTGTTATCTGTGAGCTTTAATAGATATTCAGAATCTTCAGAGAAACATAGAGGTGTGTGAAACACCCAACAGACGAGATCCTGATAGAGACACACAACACTACGCTCGCTCACACACCGACGGTGGATGACAGATGACAGCATCATCTCCCACAAGGCACTGCTGCTCACTGGTACGTGAATCAACTTCATCTCTAACGGAGATCTGTCACTTACCTCCGTACATCATATCTGTGCTCACCGCCCTGTGCTCCAAGTCTCAACTAATAGACTTCCATCAGAACCGTTTAAGATAGAGAGAAACAACATTTATAACACATACGAGCACACTAGGTTTAGATTTCTTCTATTGAAATGTTCCGAGTATGTCTCATTGGTCTCTAACACACAGAACTTGTGCTTCTGTTTCCTGACAGATGGGGGCAGCATTTCATCCAAAACAGCACACACAACATTATAAAGATTAAATTAAAATACATAAAGATATTTACAACATTATTCAATATCTCTGGCTCAAAACAGAAATGTGTGTGAACACAAGTAAAGGTGCAATAATTGTCACTAAAAAAGTATTCTCATATTTTTTCATGCGTGAAATAAGTGACTCAAGCTGAAGATCTCAAACTATACTCAGATTTAAAAAGTCTGCAAGCGGAGCAATAGAGATAAGCTCTGATCGCTGCTGATGCATGATGGGAAACTGATGTTTTACTATTCTGTTTGTTGCTGCATCAGCATTGGACGTATTTCTATTGAGCGACAAACTGCTCTATGAGACAGAAACTCAGTTTATTAGTCCCACAGAGAGACTAAAGCATCGCTGCAGGACAAATACAGACACCAAACTTTACAGAGAAATGAACTGTATTAAAGAGAAACTTCTGAAACAGAAAAGTGAGAGCTGCTTCCTCACATCCACACGTCACATGATGTGTTCCAGCAAACATACATTTACACACTTTGTCAGATGCTGATACAACACAATTTGCTTTACTTGTTATGTACACATAACGTAAAGGATGTCACAGAGGAAAATTCGACCGATCTCATCTGTACTCCGGCTGTCTTTATTTCGCTCTATTCATCCGCTTACAGGAGATCTCGTGGTGCTCCCGACACGTTAGCGAGGCCTCAGGCGACTACAGACGTGATAGAGGAAACAATTTAAAGAGCAGGTGAGACACAATGATTTATTTCTCTCGTTGATGAACGCTGCATTCAAGGGCATTGTGTGGAAATGTGACAGATGAAAGTGGTTGTTCTCTCTCTCTCTCTCTTCACCTTCTTCGTCAATTATACTTGTTTGCGAGGCCACACTTCTCAAAAGAATATTCCTGTGGGTGAAGGGCTTCTCATATAAAAGGCCATTTGTGTTAAAGATGATCATTAATCTGTCCTGTGAATATGAGCAGTTATGGACCGCTCGGAGTCTAAATTGAGCGGTGGATGACAACAAGATCCATGAAACAACAAGAGGAGATAATCAACAGAAGACAAATACATCACAGCATCAGTTTGGTCATAAAACATGAAGATCACGTGGAATTTCCTCCTGTCCTCACTTATAATAACAAACAGTTTACGGTGTAATTCCTCATATGTAACGTGATGTAGACTGCAAGAAACAGAAACATAATATGTTTTGGGCTGCTGTGAGATCTAGAAAACTTATGAAAGAAATCATCTGAGTTCTGGAGGCCAGAAGATCTCTGGACAGAGTCTTCACACAGTAAGAGCGGCTTCAAACAGAAATAAAACGTGTGCAGTGATACTGCCTCTCGAAGTGCGCCATATGAAAGAGATTTATAACACATGAGTTTAATGTACATGTGTTAATAGTAAACTACAGCCATGTGACATCATGAGACATTGTTCATGAGACAAACTTACTGTACGAGTTTCTTAGAAACACCACGGCTGAGAACTCTCTAACATCTCTCAATATCAACTCAAACATTTCTCATCAGATCCAGATGATTCTACAATCTACAGTCATTTACACCTCTATAATTTCAAAAATGATTTTATTCTCCTAAGCAACTTTAGGAGAAACATCTTAAAACAAACTGATACTTAAAACTCCATCAAATCTACTAAACTACAAAAGTGTAGCATCTGAGCGATAACATAAGGTTCCACTGGCACGTGTCACCCGCTCTAAAAGCTCAAACTCACCTCCTGGGCAACTATGCTGGAAATCCGCACGGCCCGTCTCATGCGGGCGTTCCTGGTCCCCGGCACCCCCTCTTGAGGGATGCTGTCGCGCCCGCTGAACGACAATTCGCTCATCATCTGTTCACTTCCCCCCGAGCAGCGGGCATCGTGCCGCCCGTCCCGGGCCAGCCCATCCGCCCCACGCGCCAGCACAGCCACGACCCCCGCGTCGTCCGACCCGAGCTCTGTCTCGCCGCCGGCGTCCTGGCCGTCCGCTCTCTGCGCGTCCCTGAGCTGGAGCAGACGCAGCCGGGTGTCAGGGAGCAGCTGTGCGGCTGCTGTCTTTCCCTGGAGCGCAGCCACTGCTGGAGTCGAACTGCGCCGGCTCGTCTGGCTGACTCTCAAAAGTCTCGCCGCTCGCACGCTGATGTTCCCTCCCCTTCTGCTTCACGCTCTGCCTCTCTCTTTATTTAGAAGAGAAGTTGTAAACGCAGACTTGGCTTGTCGTCTTCTCATGTGGGATGTGTGAGAGAGCGTCTGACACTTGGATGTTTGCTCGCGTCTCTAACTGGATGTGCAGAGTTCCACAGGCTATCCTGCTCTCCTCTCACCTTCCCTCTCTCTCTTTCTCGCTCAGCTTGCCTCGCTCCTGCCCCCGTGTTTCCCCTCCCCTCGGTCCATCCTCTACACTTGATCAGATCTAATTGGTTCTGGCTGTCTGATCTCCCCCCAACAGCGCTACGACACCATCAATTCACACGGACTAATGCTAGAGACCCCAGTGCATGTGTTCATTTACCTGATTATGCAAAAACTGTGTGTGCACTTCTGACGGAGGCTGTTTCTCTACACTTAATGAGGTTTTAATGCGACCCGGGACGCTTGTGTTTAATTTTGTGTGCCGCTTTATCTAAAAGCTGCCCTCGAATAAACCGAGTCCATTTGTTTCAAGGATTTTGTGTAAGTTAGATCTCACGGACCATACAGACGACTCGCCGGAGGCCTTGCACATATGTCAACAGAATGAGAACCCATTTGGATTGTTTCTGCGCAGAAATGTACCCGTCTGCTGCAGTCTGAAGCCCGGGAGCTGAAGGAGCACATTGTTTATTATAATATATTGAACACAACCAGAAGAGCAGTGTCAACCTGACGCAATAAATAACACCTCAACGTTTCAGAAAACAACTTACATTAAATATAGTAAAAGATGAGAAACATGGAATAATAAGAATTCATTGTAAAAATACAAATATTGCAAAATTTGTTGTAAAAATGCTAACTGTGAAGAATCTTCAGTCGTAAGTTCAGCACGGTTGAAAAACTGAGAAGTTGTCTCTGAGAAATGTCTTTGAGATTGATTTCAGCAGACACAATATGTGTACACAAAATGATACAATAGCAAACACAACACACACAAAAACATTAGTCGGCAGAAAGTCTTGCAGGCTTTAAACGCAGCATTAGCATTCAGACAATTGTGCAAAAACAGTCAAGAGCGAGAAAAACACTTCTGCAGATTCAGCTGACAAGACTTTCATACAGAAAACAGAACACACTTTTTAAACATGACATGTATTAGCTTTTACATCCATCCACACACACATATGCACACACACACTCATGTCGCAAACACAAGCACACACACACGTCTCTAATTCACCTGAGGCCATAATACAGAACAACGTGAAAAAAACATGTCCCTGTTCTTTCACCCTTAAGATCTGAATCTGAAAACATGTGGAAAACTGGTTCCGGCTTGAAGGGATACAGCTACGGCTGGAGGTGATGCAAAATCTCCCCATAAAATTACAAGAAATTAAATTAGCTAATGCCTACACCTACCTCAACCCTAAACCTAAACTTACTATAATAAACACATACTAATGAGCTGTTGACAGCATGAAAAATGATGCGGTAGTGAAGTGCACATGCCAGTGAAGGTAGCTGTATCCCGGCTGTTCGTGAAGACAAAGTGAGCTTGTGTCAGAGATGGGCACTCGAGTTAGTGACTCGGACTCAAGTCGCATTTTGAAAGACTTCAGACTCGACTTAAGAATAAACCTGAAAAGACTTCAGACTTGACTCGACTCAACAAAAAGGACTATTGAAAAAAAACGAGTCTTTTATCCTTTACTTACTGATATCATCAGGAAAGAATGTGTAAATCGGTTTTATCAATATTTGTTTAGAATGTGAATGTGGCTTTTCTTACTGAGTTGTATAAGAGATAAAAAAAGATATCAATGCTTGCAGTTTGTCCTGTATTTTTGACTTATGTAACATTGATCAGCATGCATACTGTAGTACAGTTTTATGCTGACTTAAATCAACTGGAATATTTTCAGATAAAGCGTGACAGGCGTCATCTTGAGTCTCACTTAGTGACTGTGTCACTGGGGTTTCAAACATCACAGGTTTTCTCTATTTAAAACAACTTTTGCTAATTTTTCAATAAGGCATGAAATGACTTTAGACTTGACTCGGACTCTAGCTGAAAGTGAACATCTCTGGCTTGTGTTCATCTATCAGACCCAAAACACTGAGGTGAGATTCATTCACCACATGAGAAAGATTATGAACCCAACAAGGTTAAACAGGATGAACAGATGTATTCTCTTATTATAATTTCAGGTTAATTCAGACAAAGTGTCATTCTTGACATTAGAAGTTTGTTCAAACTGGATCTACTTATAAAGCTAGCCAAAAAAATGTTTTGGAAAATATCAGTGAATGTTTCCGATTTAAGGCAATTAGTCTTACAATTTTCCAGATGTTTCATTTTCATCTTTGGTGGTCGTGAGAGATCCAGCTTGTGTTAAGATTATTAGACCTCACAAATTCTTTCACTCTTTTAATGTTTAAATATATGAAGAACATCCTCCTAGTGGTTGTGATGTTTACATGGGCAACAGATCAAAGACACGCTCATTCGTGACATTATGACAAAAATGGTCAAAAAGCACACAGCCAGACAGTTTGACCAGCTCACTACTCCACCATATACGGTAAAATGACACGCGCTCGTCTTACTGTCCAGTTCCGTGTATTTCTGGAACAGGGAGCGTTTACTGCAACTTGCTGATTTGATCTGTTTTTACTGGGTTTTTTGGCCTCTGCTGCATATCAAGCACTTGAAACTGGCTCAAAACATTCTCACAATAAATCTTTAACCTGTTAAGAAATTGATATGCTAAATGAATATAACTAGTCTACTGCAAATGATAGAAATCCACTGGCCTTATCCAATTAGCAACAACATGATGGGTTATGCTGGCTGTAGTAAAACACAAATAACTAAAAAATAACCAATATGAGGTTCACATACTGCAAAAACACAACGAGATCAATAAAACTCATGCACACTTCAACAAGTATGAGATAAAATGCACTGCTTTACTTAATAGTAAAACATTTTTAAAAAAACAGATGTTCTCAACTCATGGTCAAGAGGGACACTCACTCCTGGTGTACCTGTTATATTATTATAGAAATATAGAGGAATGCTTAACCCTTACTGGAGTTCAAAGATTCTAGTTTCCTAGACAACAGAAATCACCCATGACAGGCCTGTACTGTACTGAAACATTAAAGAAAGACAATTTCTAATAATGTTTAAGAACCCAGAGAGAAAAACAGGTTCATGTCTTGCGAGTTAAAAATCAGTGGCAGTCATGTTAAAACCTTCTCATCCTCTCTGTTCGAAAGAAGATATTTTGAGAAATGTCTCAGTGGTTTTTGGTTCATACAATGGAAGTCAATGGATTCCAGTGTTGTTTGATTATCAATGCTCTTCAAAATATGTTCTGTTGTGTTCTGAAGAAGAAAGAAACTCAAACATATTTGATATGACATGAAGGGAATAAATCATAAAATAATTTCCATTTTTGGGGGAACTGTCCCTTTTAGATCAAATCTATAGTCGTGGCCAAAAGTAAGAGTAAAGTACAGAGAGTGAACAAGAAGAAGCCCAAGACTTGTGATCATCTCAGAGCACTAATAAAGCAAGTAAGGTTCTCCATCAGTCATTATTTGGCCAAGAAGCTGATATCCAGCATGCGATAGTGAATGACAGAAGTTATGAAAAACAAGGCCCAACACTGTCAATGTTGACTGCTGTATATTTTATGTTTTTGCCAGTAAACACCTTTAAAAAGATATCCAGTAAACCATAGAAACATGTGGAAAAATAATCTACAAATACAGAAGCAGCAAACTTTTCAAAACACTAAATGTATGTCACTGTCAATACTTTTGGCCACGACTGTAAACTACAGTTGGTAACGCTTTAAGGATTCATCAACGACCTAAACACAGGACAGAAGAGATGTCTACAATCAATTGTTTAGAAGGTCAGTTTGTGGACCATAAATGTTAATGTTGGAAATTAACATCAGCAGTCAGATGACAGAAGAGTGTGAGCTGTAAAAAACATAGTTTCTCAAAACACAAAAAAGTAGAATTTAAAATGGTTGTGATGGGATAAAGGCAGAAGGTTTGGATATTTTGTGATGAACAATTCTTGAAAAAGAGTTCTTAAATCATCTGACTGCTCCCATTAGGATGTAAAGATGTTCAATTACACCCAAGAAGACCCCGAGGGTCCGTGGAATCTGAATGATTCTTTTATGACACTGGTTTTACGCAGCCTTGCAGTACATATTTTAATATTGATCAGAAGGACGTCCTCAAATGACTCGCGGCATTTAAATTCTACTTCAGTTAAAGGTAAAATAGACCTGAGAACACAAAGCAGGACGTCAAGGATAAAAGCTCAGACTGAGATCCGTTCCATCGCATGTTTGAAGGAACAGTTTCCTTCATTCCCAGCATGCTTTGCAGTAATAACAAACGACACCATTACTCCAAATAGAGAATCTCTGTGTCCCACTTACAGCCGGTTTGCTGCGCTCGGCATCTCTACACAACCGCACACATCTCATGTATCTTAACACATGCACAAACTCAATGTGCTGACACCGATGTTCTATCAGCCAGGTGCTTTCCCTTTGGGTGTATGACATGATTCAAGATTCAGTCTATTCAACCCGCCACACGATCTGGAACTTACGGTGTTTTTGACATGTTTGGCATTGATTTGAACATCATTCTATTCATCATTTCTATTTCTATTCTATTCATAAAGACTATGGCTCTAAATCTTACTTTTAATGAAATATACACATTTTTACTTTAGACTGGCAAACGACCAATATAATACTGCCTTATCTTACAGGAATTCATAACTTTTTACAAGTTTGCTTATTCATATGACTTTATAGATACAAAACATCAATTATAAAAAAAGTCTCACAGATAAATCTAACCATACAAATATTATGATCATGATGCATTCAATATAGAAATGGTGGCACGTCTTGTCCGCATTACATAAAAATCTCATTTGTGACATTTCCACGTTTTTTCACTATTAACAAACCTTATAATTTCTCCATATTGCAAAATCTGATTTTAAAATCCCAATAAAGTTCAGAATGACTCTTTTGTGTAACGTCGGGAATACATTGCCATTTCTTTCCTCCGGATTAACTATCAGTTTACAAATGACTTCAAAAGCACAAAGAAGAGATAAAATCACAGGCATTTCAGTAAAAATCATTCATGTCTGTAAAAACAGATCAATTTTGACCGTTTAACACGACGTGACTGCGGTCAACTCGAAACACAGCTCACAGATTATTTCACTGCTGTGATGTGACTTTTGGAGTGAAATGTTGTGTTTTAATAAAAGATTGCAAAAACAGGGTGAAAGTGTGATGACTCAACATGTGTTTATTAACACGCCAGTCGTCCCACAGAACGCTGCAGTAAATGCGGTTAGCGTCGCCATGGCGTCACACATTAGGTGTCCCGTCACACGCCTTCTGCTTAATGATGGAACCCTAAATTCATCACACAGCTCAAATAAACCCACTTACTTTAAGACCTGCGTCTACTGGGACAGAGCTAAAGAAATATCCTCACAGGGCCAGAACACACAATATACAGCAGAGACGTCACACGACACGCAATTCAATTATTTTTAAGGCAGAATTAAATGTAAAGCTACAGGACAGCGTTTGTTCTCTCTCTTGTTTGTAGAGAAAAAATGCTTAACAAACAGTTTCATGACCTGAACTAGATATTTCTATTTTTAAGCACAGTAAGGAGGATGGGCTCAGACACACACTTGCTTGTTGTGATTCTGGTGAAAAAAAAAATTTTAAGAACCATTTAACACACACGCCAAATGGACATCATATCAATGCATCCAAAAGTTTTGCTTTAAAGGAATATCATGATGCCTACAGAGAAAATCACACCATCAGACACGCTTTCTAATGTTTGAGTAATGCATCTAATAAACCCTGCAGCAAACAAACAGACGTGACGGGTGCAAAATTACAAGGACAGCAAAATAAAGCAAGTGCCAGTTCCAATGAGCCGTCTGTAAGGTATCAGTGACAACATTTCCTTCCCGACGCTAAAGCAGCTCAGATCTCTCACCAGCAGTCGTGTGGAGCTCCATCAATAATACAGCGTTTATCTTCAGGTCAGCTCAACTAATAGAGGTCCTCCGGGCTAATAAAAGCTTTGAACTGTGAATTAAGCAAAACTGGAGAAAAAGGCCAAATGCCAGCAGCTCTAACATTAAATTCATCACAGTGAACTTCAACACAAATAACTAAATTAAATTTAACAGAGCAAATGTGACTCATGACTCTGTGATCTCCAATACCCGTAAGACAAAACATCACTGATGAGATATATTTAATTTCTATGTTATGTCTGTTAGACATCAATGAGATTAAATGAAGAGCTACAAAACTCTTAAGTCATATGTGTGTTTCTCCTGAGAAAGAGTCAGAAATCTCACAAATGTCGACAATGAGTGCGTGATGAAAGAAACATGTTCCCTTTCTGTCGGTCTCTCGACGTTGTGTCGAGAACGACAGATGGGGTTCGCCCTTGAAAACCAGTCAACTCTGACTACTATAGAAAAGGCCAATGAAATTTGGCGAATAAAATTTGCATGCCGGGCTAGGCCCCGGATGTCCGGTATAAAAGGAAGCCGACGTGCAGCATTCATTTACCTTTTGTTCTTCAGAGCCTTCGCTCATGACTACGAACAGAACAATTTCAATGAATTCTTCTTCTTCTACATTGCCGGATCTACGACGTGTTGCATCTACGACGTGTCCCTGAGGGGAGGAAGGCGAGCGGGTACTAAACTATCTCGGCGACTGGCCTATCTTGGCACACTCGAGAGATCTGTTATGTACACAAAGGGACCTGGTGCTCCGGCACCTAGATCGATTGGGACTCCAGGTCAACCAAGAGAGGGGAAAGCTCTCCCCAGTGCAGAGCATCCTCTTTCTCAGTATGGAACTCAACTCTGTCACCATGTCGGCACACCTGTCCACAGTATGCACCCAACCAGTATGAACTTTCTGAAATGAACATTTTAGGCAGACAGCTGTCCCCCTGAAATAATTCAGAGGCTCCTGGGACACATGGCGTCCTCGCGGGTTAATACCCCTCGGGTTGATGCACATGAGACCGCTCCAACACTGGTTTCAGAGTCGAGTTCCGAGGAGAGCGTGGCACACCGGCAGCAGGCGCATGGTGATGACACCCTGCTTCCGACGCACCATAACCCCAAGTCTTCCATGACTTTTTCAACGGACTCAGGTCCCTCTGGGCAGGTTATGAGACAGGTCGTGGTGACGACTGACGTCTCCCTGCAGGGGTGCGGTGCAGTGTGTAACGGGCACGCAGGAGGGGCGTTGGACGAACCCCCGTCTGCGCTGGCATATCAATTGCCAAGAGTTGTGGGCTGTGCTACTTGCACTGTGCAGGCTACGGCCTCTCGTGCGAGACAAGCACGTGCTGGTCCGAGGACAGCACTACAGCTGTAGCATACACAGATCGTCAGGGTGGCGTTCGCTCACAGCAGCTAACACAACTTGCTTGACGCCTCCTCCGGTTGAGTCAACAGGTGACCCGTTCCCTACGGCCACACACACCCCGGGCAAACTGAACTAGACAGCCGACGTGCTTCCGCGCCAGTTTATGCCTCGTGGAAAGTGGCGACTCCACCCCTGTGCAGTCCTGCTCATATGGAGGCTGTTCGGGTAGGCCCAGGTAAACCTGTTCGCCTCCCGTAACACCACCATTTGCCCGCTTGGTGTTCCCTGCCCTCGGCACGGATATCCTGGCGCACAGCTGACCGCGGGATGGGCGGAAGCACACCTTCCCCCCCCAGGAGCCTCCTTGCACAGACGCTGTGCAAGGTCAGGGAGCAGGAGCACCAGGTGTTATTGGTTACACCACACCGGTCTAACCGCACTTGGCTTCAGAGCTGATGCTCTGGACAGCGACTCCCCCTGAACCATTCCCATGACAGAGGACCTAGTCTCTCAGGGGAAGGACACGGGGAAGATCACAGGGGAAGATCAGACCTCTGGAACACCCATGTCTGGTCTCTAGACGGGACGAGAAGATCCTGAGATGGCTACTCCCCCTCTATGGCAGAGACCATCACCCAGGCTAGGGCCTCATCTACTAGGCGGTTACACGCCTCTAGACGGCGCCTCTTCTCGTCCTGGTGTCTCTTTCAATGAGAAAGACCCACTGAGGTGCTCGATCAGGATTGTGTTTTCCTTCTTACGAGACTGGAGACTAACATCTCCCCTCCACACTAAATGTGTATGTAGTCGCTATTGCCACTCATCATGACTCAGTCGGTGGAAAGTTTCTAGGGCAACACGACCTGGTCACCAGGTTCCTAAGGGGCGCGAGAGGGCGGAATCCGCCTCATCTCCGCTCCATACCCTCTTGGGACCCTAAGGGATCCTGGGGAGTCTCAGTGCCCCCCAAAGAGCCCCTCTGAGGTTCCGATCTTCCTCACAGAGTAAGACGGACCTCCTGACGGCGCTCACTTCCTTCAAGAGGGTAGGGGACCACCGAACATCCTCCTGGTCCCCGGATTGCCTTAAATTCGGCCCTGGAAACTCTCACGTTATCTTGAGACCCACGCCCGGATGCGTGCCCAAGAAGTTCCCACTACTCCCTCCGGGGCCAAGTGGTGAACTTGCAGACGCTCCCCATAGGGGAGGAAGACCCAACCCGATCAGTGTTGTGTCCAGTACGTGCTGGACCGCACGCAGAGCTCTGAAGCTCTGACCAGCTCCGTGTCTGTTGGAGGACAGCAGAAGGGGAAGGCTGTATCCAAACAGAGGCTGGCGTACTGGGTCGTGGACGCCGTTACGACGGCATTCCGATCTCAGAATCTCCCATGCCCATTGGCAGTGAGGGCTCACTCCACATGGTGTTTAGCCACCTCCTGGGCACTGGCAGAAGCGCCTCTCTAGTTGACATCTGTAGAGCTGCGGGTCGGGCTACGCCCAAACACCTTCGCAAGGGTTAACAACCTTCACGTAAACCCGGTGTCAGCCCACATCCTGCGTGGCGACATGTAGGACTGGCATCCGGGGGGGCGTATGCCTGCGAAAGCACCTTTCCAACCTCTAACAGGTTGGGTCAGTGTGCTATCTACCTTTTCTTCTTACCCAAACACATGGCTAAGAAACTGGTACCTCACCAACCTCCCTTCTTACCCAGACACTGGTTAAGAATAGGCATTCCATCCATCACTAAACAAGCACCCCCTGGGGGGCTGGCTGGGCAGAGCAGCCTTCCCCCTTAGGCCGGGACACCATATGACCTATCACAGATAGCTCTAACCGGACCTAGTGCTACCGGACGTCTGTAACACCCCCTCCGTGGGCTGTTCCGTCTGATGTATCCTCATGAGAATGGTTCCCACTCCTGGTAACCCATGAGCTTCCCCAGGTGGACCTCCACCTCGCGGTTAACTACTCAGTCCGCACGTTCCATGCGTTCTCCTCCAAGGACGAGACCATACCTATATCCACCATATTCCTCCCCACGGGTAGGAGGTGGCCTCTGCAGCGCGTCTCTGATTAAGAGTTGCGATCACCCGGTGTAAACCCGAGCCGGACGGCCTCTCGCCTGTAGAGAGCTAAGGCCCCGTCCGTGAAAGGTTACCGGTCAGGGCTGTACCCATCTTTCTCCAAGAAAGCTCTGGAACCCCCCGACCACCACACTGGATGGTTACAGTTTCGCGAAAGCATCGAGCTGACACGGACCAGGCTTGTTACCGTCTTTTCGCTAGAGATTGTGACGCGATACAGCGTTGTGGCGATTTCCATAGGCAACCCCATCTGTCGTTCTCGACACAATGTCGAGAGACCGACAGAAAGGGAACGTCTTGGTTACGTATGTAACCTCAGTTCCCTGATGGAGGGAACGAGACTTTGTGTCCCTTATGCCACAAACACGTATCGTATTCTGCTGCAGTCGTGAGAGGCTCTCAGGCTCTTCAGAACAAGAGGTAAATGAATGCTGCACGCTGGCTTCATTTTATACCGGATATCCGGGGGCGGAGCCCGGCATGCAAATTTCATTCGCCAAATTTCATTGATCTTTCTATAGTAGTCAGAGTTGATTGGTTCTCAAGGGTGAACCCCATCTGTCATTCTCGACACAACGTCTCGTTCCCTCCATCCAGGGAACTGAGGTTACATACGTAACTGAGACGTTTTCACATGTTTACATGCATGGTAATTAACCTGTGCCGGCTACAAGGAAAACCGTGTCTACAAGGAAGTTTGAGACTTGCCAGGTTTCTCACCAGCAGTGACGACATCGTCGATAGTCTGTTTAGCCATTAAAAATGCAGCCCGAAAACGGTCAGATTTTTATATCTCTTCTCATGCAACAACTGTTCTTGATTTTGACGTTTCTACATCAACTGAATGATAAGAGAGCATACTTTTATACATTATTTTACTATTACTTCCGTTTGGGACTTTTAATACTGCGCTGTCAGACATGTGCACATAAACAAAATGCTTACGACATTTTTGACCTTTCCCCGATAAAAGAAAACCGTTTTACGTGTTTACATGACCATACATATATCAGCTTATTAAGCATAATCGGCGTAAGACTGTGCATGTAAACGCGTCCAATGTGTCAAACTGAGCTCAGATTTGTCTCGTCTGTCAATCAAAAGTCAATGTTATGTCAACTCAAACATTTCTCATCAAATTTACTCAAATCCAGATTTTTTTAACACTACAATCTCCATTCATTTACCCCTCCAGACTCTTCATGTGTTTCAACAATCACACTTCATTTGATTCTCTTTATATTTCTATATTTGATACTTAAATGAAACACAACTGAAAACTTCCTCAAATCTCCTGAGATACAAAATCTAACATCCATAGTGATTTTATTTGCACATCTGTGGAATCGTGTATCTGAATCCTACACCGGTGAGACCTGTAGATGTTCTCACATACATCATGAGCGATGACGCTGAAAACAGGCCAGCGCTCACATCATGATTTATGACACAAACTACAAACGCTGTACGTGCATACGCAAAAATAATAGCATCTTCTTCCTGCAGTTGCACCTACAGGCCAACCGCACATACATGAAGCCAAAAATAGACCACGTGAAACAAGGCAATGATTCCTGGCGTATATCATCCAAACACTGACCCACTAATACACTCCTGTTATATGGAGCACATTACACACACACTGAATGTGGACATAAGTCAACATGTACTGTGGAGTGTCTGTATGAGAATATAAATACATCGGCTGTCAGACAGATGTTTCTCATGTAGGCGGGCCGCTGATGGTTAAGTGTCTGGAGCTTTTGTTCGGTGAGAGATTGGACTATTGTGTGTGTGAACTCCCACTGAGTCGACTGAGATCTGAATAGAAGATCTGAAAAAGACACAAAGCACAAACCAACTGAAGACCAAATTATTGAATCCAAATCCAATTACTCATTCAGACACAATATTTTTCCTGAGAAAAAGCATTAATTGGAGAGTAAACTCAACTTCACAGAGTTTTCTTTAGATAAGATTTTAAAAACTGTGCCGATCATCTAGGTGACAAATCTCTTCATTCTGCATGAACTCAAACATTTCTAGTTGAATTCTACCAAACATAATTTTCTGCACTATGGTTTGACATTACAGAAGTATTTCTTAAGTCAAGCATATTACAAAAATTGCCTTATTAATTAAACATTTAACAATGACAAATAACTTCAGTTCTCTTGTGTTTTTACACTGAGCTTTTAAAGGTTCATTTAATGAAGTGCAAAGCAACAGACATGAAAAGAGCCTTCAGACCTCCAGTGACTGTGTCGCTAATCTCTCACTATGGGGTGGTTAGAAGGCGTTCCTAGCTTTAGTTGGTCTAGTTTATTTATAAACAAACCCCTGCAGTAACAGACGAGAGACGGATGACGTGAGCCTCGCTACTTTACTCCTATGGTTAGTCGCTCCCGAAATTCGTTCAACATTTGCATAAAGTTGAGAAAATCTCAACTTTGTCGCATTGCTAGACACACCCACTTTCTGTTGCCAACGGTCACTTTCCCTCGTGTCACCGGAAGTCGCCGGCCCTCCATTGAAATGAATGACATCGGCTCACATTGTTGCTGGGTGTCGCTGTCGGTCTGAACGGGGTGTTAATCATATCTGATGATTATTCTAGAAAATGAAAGATCTTCTGTTAAAGGTCCAGAATCACAAACACAGATCTAATATGACTAAAGTCCCAGATAAAATTAACATTCACTTTGTTTCAAAACCTTATAAACTTCAGACACTCAAGATACGACTGGAAACACTCCTGTACCCAATATCATCACACACTGGTGCTGTATTTTGATCCTCTCAATAGCTCATCAACATCAAACTCTTGAACCGTATTCAGGGCTTTAAAACACAACCACTTACAACCCCAGTTTCAGTATAAAAAAAAAACATCCTTGAAAGAAGATAAATGTAGGTATTAATATATTCATAATTATTACTCCTTTGGAGGTGATTTGGAAAACAAAGCAAAGATACTGATGAATAGTACAGTTGTCAGCTCAGTAGAGTGTTGAGTCTTTGTGTAATAATAAGAAGTTTTGAACATGCAGAACTTTGAGAAAATGTTGATGTTAACTGCAGATATATTGAATCTGAAGATTAAAAAGATTAAACAAATTGTTTCAAGGTGACAGGAGTGCTAAGAGACTGATAAGTTAACTACCTGTGTGTTATGAGTAAACAAGAACGGGTGAACAACATAGTCTCTCTTGTAATTTCCAAAGATTTAATAAATACCTAGACGCAGCTTTTATTCAAAGAGACTTACAAATGAGGTAAATAATGGAAGCAATAGGAACAACATAAGGACAACAAAAAGCATAAGTGCAATACAACAGGTCTAAGTTTGTTTGTTTTTATTATATCATTTTATTGGTTAACGATATACCTGGAGTACAAATTTATCACGTCTCTAGTTACTTAATATCTCCATATTTATACTTTCAAATGAATTGTTGTCATAAGGAATTGTGAAATATCTATTATTGGTGCCTGTTATTCAGGAGAATCCAGTAGATGGCACCCTGTTCAGTGATATGTTAGGGATATGCAGGACAAGCAACAGAATAAAATAAGAACACGTTAAAGGATTAGTTAAAAGATTTTTAAATCTACACTTCAACTGACTACTAAGTTCATTCTAAAAATCAATTAGAAGCCTCCAGTACATTGATCTCTTTAACTCTGTCAGAGCGCACAAATAGTTTCTCTTCATCCTCATTATTAAAGGTCAACTAAATGATAACTAATATAAGGCAGGATATTTTTTCATCCACACGCACACGCACATATTATACTCATACATCATATTACATTACTGTAATATTTACCTTACTATAGTACTACAGTACATATGTGTGCTATATAGTGGTTTAACTTGGGTATTAACTCAATCAGGAGTGTTTCTCAAACTCTTCTCTCTTGTGTAGACAGCAGAAACATATTACTCTGTGGCTGAAATACAATTTTGTGATACTTATATTACGCATTAAACATACTGAACTCCCTCTATCCATTTTGAACGCGATTGGATTTGCATGAGCAAGTGAACTAATTTTAGCTTCAGGACCAAAGCTCATGGTACCAACAAAGCTCGATCGAGTTGGTTTGGTTTTGTCAACCTTAAACTAATCCTGTTACCCTGAGTTTGTTCAGCAACATTCAAGGTACAGGCCCCAGGAGTGTCTGCGATCGTACGCACTTCCCACTCGTGATCAAAAACCACATGAAACAGTGTGAGTCCTTTTTCTAAAAGTGTTTTCATATGAATACAATGCTTAAATAAAAAATACTAATTAGTTTATCTTAGTAAAGATATACTAGTAAATATAATTGGCATATTCTACAGTAAAATGTGCCACATTAATATAAACATACTTGTGTGTTCATCTGAGTTCAAATAGAGAGGTACACTGAAAGTATACTATAATCCGGTAAATGGAAATCCCTGATCTATTTAATCAAGTTGTTTTTTATATTTTATTCATTTTTCTTAAAGATACTGAGAGACAAAACAAAGGAGGTCAAGTGTCTTTGTTTTCCCTGCTGCATGTTGGTTCTTGGTCTTAATGATGAAGAACATCAGTGTTGTCTGGTTCACTCCATTGCCTCATGTGATAAATCCACGGCACGCCCATCTATCTGCGCTGATGGATTAACCCTGTGTGCATTTACGTGCACATGCTAACTGTATTCAAATTAATTCAGCTTTATAAATCAAAACACGCAATAATTCCACCAAGCCTGCATATGTCTAATGTCATTTGTTTTATTACAACACAAGCAAAAAGATTTAGATTCGTTTCTGTTTTAAATGTACAAACATCAAAACATGATGTACAAAACATTGAATCTCATTCTATCCCTCTAAAAGCAGTTTAGAGTTTCGGCATATAAGAGGTGTGTGCATCGGGACTTTAAATCAATGCAGTATAGAGCGGGCACCCATTTCAATTACGCCCCATGATGAGGCGCCCACTGCCGCCACGCCCGCCCCATCAAGATTAATGAACCCTACGCTGCCAAACTAGGTCACCTGTGGTGCTGAGGCTGATGAGAAGAGGGCGTTTCAGGGACAGCAAATGAGATGACGCAAGCACGAGCTACAGCATCACCTCCACCTGCTCTTCAAAAACACATCGATTGATCCTTAACACTAGGATAGTTCAACCAAAAAGACGAATTCTGTCATCATTTATTCTCCCTCATGACTCTCTCTTCAGTGGAACACAATTTATGAAATGCATCAGCGGTTTTCATACAATGGAAGTCAATGGAGTTCAGTATTGTTTGGGTATAAGCGTTCTTCAAAATATCTTCTTTTGTGTTCTGCAGGTTCGGATCTTTCATGATGGGTTTGTTTCATTGGGAGTCACGACTATAAAGGGCAACAAGAAGAAGTGTGAAAGCTCTTGACACGGCTCAGCGTCTCACACAAACATCAGTCAAAAACACTGCAGGAGAGTCACTGAGTCAGCGCTGGATTCTGATCTATGATGTGATGTGACGGCTGATGAATGGAGCACATTCATGTCTGGAGGTGAAGATCCACAACACATTTTGTGTAAAGGAGGAGAAGGTGAAGGTCCTGTTGTTCTCAAAATCTAATTTTAACACTTTATTAGATACAATTTGCTTTGTGTATTAAAAAATAACATCCAACGTAACGTTTGCCTTTTTATAGGGCAGAAGTTATTCATATATTGGAACAGACATACTGTACTTATTTCTTTATCACCCAATGCTGGGTTATTTCAACAGAGCTGCTGGGTTGTTTCCACTCATGATTGGCTAAAAACAACCTAGCAATTGGATTAAAATATCTTGGCATTGGATCATTTTAACCCAGTGGTGTGTTTGGTCCAATATTTACCCAGCATGGGTCAATAACAACCCAACACTTTCTAGAGTGTAAATGCTGAGATAGCAGCTATATTTACTTTCCATCTGAGTTATTAAAACACTTAAAAGTGGACTAAGACATTAACTAAGACATTATTATTCTCCACAGGACGACAACAGTCTCCCAGCTGAGCCTGGTTTCTCCTGACGTTTATTAATCAATCATTGGAGTTTGGGTTCCTCGCCACAGCAGGGCAGTGTTGGCTTGCTCACCGGGAGGCTGCATTTATTTATTTATTAGATATTATTTATTAGAATGATCTTGCTTGTTCTATAAACACTATGCACTTTGCTGTGTTTTACCTCTCTGTGTTTTTTTCTTATTTGCTCCTGTAAAGCTGCTTTGGACACAATGTGATGGGATTTATGAATCAAAGTCACTGTAAATAAATGCATGGACTATCATTCAAAGCGTTTGAAGCAGCATGTGCAAACAGTTTGCAATGGTTCATCTATTACATTGAATGTTTGACATTGATTTTATAAATTAAAAACCATCAAATCCGGCGTGACTGAATCATTTGTGGTCGGAGGACTCGATTGGATGAAAATTATATGATATTTTTTCTATCAAAGACCCTTTGGATTGTGTACAGAGAGACTTCATAAACCAAGTCTGTCTGATGCTTACAGTCTCCATCTGAGAAGAGCCAACTGAGGTCATGTTCACACGTAAAACACAACACTTTACAATGAAGTGTTTTTTTAAAGATAAATTAACGCATTAACTATTTATTTCAGCATTTCTAAATCTTGATGCTAACAGATATGATGTGTGATTTTAATAATTATTAATAAATGTTAAAATTAAAGGTACAGTTTGTAGAAATCGCCGCTAGAGACGCACGATCAAAACAACAACAATGCCGTAGCTTGATGACGCTGTGTAGAAGCGTGGAATGATGGGATATGTTGTCTTCAACTTCACTGCTGCTCATCCGCCACATAACTTATTAATACTGCCACCAATAGGTAAAAAGATGTAAGAGCAGGTAACCAGGTTTGACTTTTCATTTCAGAATCAGTAGAGGTCAAAATTGAGATTACAGGAAACAGAAAACACAATGTCCGTTCTTATCCTGCGCAATAACACGCAGATTAAACTGTGAACATGAACACAACAAAGATGTGAGTGTGCATGTGCATGTGCGTGTGTTCTTTAATACATCGGAACATAAATGAAACACACAGCAGATGTCAGAAACCATAGCATTACCCCAATTTGAAACCAACATGTTACTTCTTGACTGCTGTAAGAGGAGAAATCACACAAACACACACTTCTGAATGTTATTTTAGGCTGTTATGTCATAACCACCGTAAATTAACTGTGTGTGTGTTGTGTTTGATGCTTTCAGCTGTTCATCAGCTCTTCTGGATCAGACACGACTGGTCTTATCACAAACATCATCAGTCAAACACTTGAACACACTGGAATGATATTTCTCATGATCCTTAAAATCTGTTGATCTAAAGATATGATTTAACAGGATTTAATGAAGCTCACCTGCGGTTTAAATAAACAAATGGTTGTCTTAAAAGTTTTATCTAGACAGCAACATAAGGAACAACTGGAGAAACTCAAGATGATAGAACATGTTTATATAACTTCAGTCATTTCAGATCAAATGTTTCCAAAACCAGATTATGTATGTCATATAATCTACAGGGGGCACGGTGGCTTAGTGGTTAGCACGTTCGCCTCACACCTCCAGAGTTGGGGGTTCGATTCCCGCTTCCGATTTGTGTGTGGGGAGTTTGCATGTTCTCCCCGTGCCTCGGGGGTTTCCTCCGGGTACTCCGGTTTCCTCCCCTGGTCCAAAGACATGCATGGTAGGTTGATTGGCATCTCTGGAAAAATTGTCCGTAGGGTGTGAGTGCGTGAGTGAATGAGTGAATGAGTGAATGAGTGAGTGTGTGTGCCCTGCGATGGGTTGGCACTCCATCCAGGGTGTATCCTGCCTTGATGCCCGACGACTCCTGAGATAGGCACAGGCTCCCCGTGACCCGAGGTAGTTCGGATAAGCGGTAGAAAATGGATGGATGGATATAATCTACATTCATTTCATAGCTCCACACACTCTCTATCCACTCTCTCCCTTTGTTTTTGTACTATTTCTTCTAAGTTTTAGGAGAAACATCAGAGACCAGGCTGATACATAAATAAAACATAACCGAGAAGTCCATAAAACCCCCTCAGCTACAAGCAATAACACATTCTGCTGGACAGATTTAAGATGACACGATGGCAGTTACATATTTTGGTCATTCTTTCATTTGTTCATTTGTGTTACTAGTGTGTTTAGGAATTAAATACACTCGTAATCAAAATAAATGTGTGTTCAAACCTTTGACTGGTATCTGACAGACACAATACACATGTCATCCAGAGATCAAAACATAACACACACGCACATGCACAATCACACACAACCAATCACATCTCAGAGAAACTCACTGTGGCAATCATTAGTGAATTCTTCCTTATATCCTGCTGTGGATAAATGACAAACACCTGCATTATGACTTTACTTCACATCATCTACTGTAACATGTTTACTAAAGTCAATACTAACAGTCATATCATGTGACTGAAATCACGCTGATTTCCATCCTGAAGAAATGTTTTGACTGCATTTGTAACGTCGATGGAAAGTGCAAAGTTATATTCCAGACTTCAGTCATCTGGAGCATCACAAAACCATCTACACAAACCACAGACGTACACACGCTAAACTTGACACCTTCAAACTCATCTGTCTTCATTTGATCCAGAATCATCCGTCCCTCTTTTAATCTCACCGCTCAACCCAGTTTATCTCATCTCACAGTCATTCTGATGAAATTAAGATTGGTGTGAATCTCTCCTGAAGAGATGATCATATGAGGAGGTCTCATCTGTTGCGCTGTGATTTACATCACTAAAAGCTTTGAACTCAATTTACACAATCAGCCTCAATTATAAAACACAGCAGGACACATTTCTGTCGATGTAAAGTGACTCGAATATCATCTGTGATTTATTTGTTAAAATCTCCCTGTTAGCTTTCCGGTAGCTCAGTGGTAAGAGCATTGTGTTTAACAACGCAAGGTTGTGGGATCGATCCCAGGGAATTGCAAATACCTATGTAAAATGTATAGGATAAAGCAATGTAAGTCCCTTTGGATAAAAGCGTCTGCCAAATGCGTTAATGTAAATGTAAATTTAAATGTTAGCTATCCTGTGGCTCAGTGGTTTGAGCATGAAACTAGTAATGTCAAGGTCATGGGTTCGATCTCAGTGGATTGCACATAGTTAGACAAAAAATGTATAATACAATGTAAGTCACTTTGGGTAAATGTAAAAAAAACAGCATATGCTGTAATTTTCAACAGGGTTGGTGTCTGCTAAATGAATACATGTAAATGAAAGAATAAGTGCACTGTTTTACACAAAAATGAATCCTGCTTGTGTTTCATGAATGTGGCTCATTGCCTTTAAACAAAAAAATAATCATCAGACTCAAAGAAAGAAACTGTGATGTTTGTCTTTGACAATACTATTATAAATAAAGGTTCTTTGTAAGATTTGGATGTTTAGCACATGTTAATCAAGAATCGTTCTTTAGTTGAATAGTTTTTCAGACAATAAAAAGCTCTTGATATTGTATTATACAGTAGATTCTTCTTTAAAGTCACCATGAAACAGAAGTTGCGATTTATTTCTTTTCCACATTGTGATGTATATCTGAGTGAGACTGCTTCTGAAATTTGAAAAAATGTAGGGCGGGGCTTTATTTTGCCCTTCTCTTTTGATTGGTTTGTTGTAAATTTGGGCCTGGAGGGGAGGGCTATAATGCCTGGCTATTGGACAGTGAGTATAGTCCTACCACCTCTTTTTTGTTGCTGACGTCATGTGGTGAAGAGTTGTTGTTGAGAGGGGGAGAGGAGCTTCATGTTTTTGATTAAAGATTTTATGTGCAAATTAATTTTGAGAACATAATGGTGTGCACTGATAAATCATTTATAATAATCACTGCAACACTGTGTCAAACACTTAGAATTCTTCGATTTCACGGAGACTTTTAATGTTATCACAAACTTCATTGTGTCTCTCAACATTATTTGTGTTTCTCACATGACAGAAGTCAACATGTTTGGATCAACATAAATACACAATGACAGAATTCTTGCTTTAAAAATTTGAAGTCTTGAATGAGGGTGTGGATCTGTGTTTAGTTGTAACTGAAACCTTTATTTTGAAGAGCACAGTTTGTCAAAGTCAATCTCAAACACGCTTGCCTGAAGCAACCTTTGAGTTTATCCAAAACAAAACCAACACTGTCAGGTTCTCATTTCACAGCATTCTCATGATTTTGAGTTCAAAAGCAAAACAAAACTCTGTGGCTTTAACTTTGTCAGATGAACCTTTAAAGAGGAAATGACATCAGACCCAACATCAAAACGTGCCCTTGAGACGGAAGAATCTCTCATCGCTTTTCTCTGCGGCGCCACAATCTCATGGCCATATTTGTCTTAACTTCAGTCACTGAGATGTTAAGCTGTTAAATTAAGCATTCGGTGTGGTAGGCGGTGAATGTGGAAGGACAAACGGGACAAAACCCAAAACAAAGCAAGATAACAAGTGCCAAAAACACATTTTTATTCCTCTATATTGTTTGAGAATTTTCCAGCACAACACGTCCTGATGGTAATGCGTTAACACCAAACACGTGACTTACCTGTGTGACTTTCTCTGTGACGTTGTGCGTGCGGTCGATGAGTTTGCAGGGTGCGAGGATGTCCATCTCTCCGGCCTGGAGGGCGATGAGAGGGTCCGCTTTAAAATCCACAAAGTTGAGCGTGATCTGAGGGATTTTACTGATGGCGCGGTAACGCATGAGGTCAGAGTCGGAGGTAGAGTTTAAGATGCTCGACCTGTTGTTCATTGCACCTGTGAGAAGAAACAGATTCAGTCAACTCAAGGGTGAAAAGTACATGACGAACATGTCGAACATGACGGATCAGACTAGGGACGGGTATCGTTAAGATTTTATCGATATTGATACTGCTTATCGATACGGTTACTTATCAATCCTGTTATCGATACTACGCTCTATAATTTGATGCAAAAACACATGATGTGAAAAGATGTTAAACATTTTACGTTTCTTTATTACAGCTGAGCTTTAGAACTGCAGTTTACAAATTCTTTTGAGCAAATAGAAAATGCCACATAACAAAACGTGTGTGTTCCTTAGCATACCACTTAGAGCACTTAGCATGTGCATAGGAGCACATCATAATGTAGTTGAACATATTTACTTTACATCACTATGGTTATTTGGATGGCAGACCGTATTTCTTTTTTCCTTTCTGGTTTTTAGGTTAAGTGCTATTTTCTAAGCAAGTAATATTTTTTTAATTATATGTACTATTTTGTATAATTTTACTAGCACATTAACTTCAATTTACTAAAGTAAGTAAATATTCTCTATGGCCGAATTATTAAAAACAATGTTATAACTTGTTCTCAAATAAAAGACTTTTATTTTGACGGGTTGCCGCAAAGGGGTGTTTGATGGAAGCTCCCTCGTTGTGAAACGTGGACGCTGAAAGCCCCACAAGAGCAGCTGTGCCACACTTTCACTACTAAACACGCAAAACAAGATAGATTACAAATCATATGGCCCTAGATATCAGACATACGTCAGGCAAACTTCGGGCATTCGGACATCATTCAGGGATGGAAAATGACAGGCAGCAGCAGGCTTTAATTCGCCATTTAACACCCAAATACACAGAGATAAAAAAAGGCAAGTATCGATAACAGTATTGTTTGTCATGAAGCCTATCCATACTCTGGTATCGACCCAATTATGTACCGGTCCAAAAAAGGACCGGTTCTCTGTAACCATCCATAGATCAGACTGTCTCACCTGTGCTGCTACTGGTGGGGCGAGTTCGGTGCTTCCGGTGCCATTCAGGCCTCATGGCCTGGATGTCGTCCACTGAAGACGCGCGGCGCATGCTGTGAAAGCTCTCGCGTGACCGGCTGTTCGTCAGGCTGCAGTTGGACACTGAGGCGTCCGGGTTGAGCCGCTGCGGGCGGGGGGAGGAATGACCCAGGGGCAGGGTGGTAGGATGGGGTGGGGCCGGCGGAGGTGAGCCGGGTTCACTGCCCAGGAGGTTAAGCTGGTCCTCGGGCAGGAGAGAGGACGGGGTGCACGCCGTGGAGGTGGTCCGGCGAGACCGCTCGTGCTCTGGAAGAGAGAGCAGCTCACTGAGAGCGAGAGACTCGTGGCTTTCTGGTCGAGAGGTGGTGGGAAGAGCCGTTCCCCGGCCGGCCTCGGGGTCCTCCCGCAGAGAAGATTTACTGTTGTTCCGAGAGTTTAGGAGAGGCAAACGCAGACGGATCCCTCGAGCACGATCTACGACAGACATTTGAAGGAAGGCAAGATAAATAGTTTTTTTCCATAAACAGTATCGTAAGTTAGTCAACGTGGAGTTTAATGTTGATTTCACCTGAACAGTCAAGGCAAACAGATGTAATACAGTAAGTGTTTGATAGAAAAGTACAGAGTATATAAATGACGTACTTGAATGACGCCACAGAAGAGGCAGCTTGTGATTGAGATCTTGTGGTTCGTGAAATGTGTCGTCCGGCATGACCTCGAAATTCAGGATAAACATGATCACCACGCCATCTTCATTCTTAACCGGCACCACATCCACTAAACACAGAAAACACACACCTGCAAGAGAAAACAACAACATGTTAGAGAAAGAGTCGCAAAAACACACACACAAACGCAATATATAAATTGTAAATTGAAAACTGAAATTGAAAGCGAATGATAAGAATTACTGTCATGCATATCCAGGATGCTATTTATGAACTCCTAACGTTAAAGGGGTAGTTCACCTAAAAAATTTAAATTCGGTCATCATTTCCTCACATTCAAGTTGTTCTAAATCTGCATAAATGTATTTATTCTGATGAACACAGAGAAAAATATTTGGAAGAATGCTCATAACCAGATAGATTTTGCCCCACATTGACTCCCATAGTAGGAAAAATACAACGGTAGTCAAAAGTGCCCCAGAACTGTTTGCTGTCCTACATTCTTCAAACTATCTTCTTTTTTGTTCAACAGACCAAAAAAATGATTAAGTAAATTTCCCTACTATGGTAGTCAATGGGGTGCATCTGTCTGGTAATAAGCATTCTTCCAAATATCTTTCTCTGTGTTCATCAGAAGGTATTTATACACATTTGGAACAACTCGAAGGTGAGTAAATGATGACAGAATTTTCATTCTTGGGTAAACTATCACTTTAAATGAACAATTATCCTCTGTCAGCAAAATTAATCCTGATAACAAATACTGCATGTGTGTGTGTATCTACATGACAAATCTATACTAAAATATCTCAAAGTCATCTGTAAATACAGAGCTGTGTGTTTAGACATTATTACACAAGATCAACATTCTAAAATAAATCAAACCACACAAGAAAATCACACATTAAAACCAAACGTCAACATTTTAAATGCATCACTATCCGTTTATATTCTGCTGTCTGAGATTTCATTTCAATGCCTTAATATTTGAATCCTGAAGAATATCACACGCTTACCTTCAGACGAGATACAGACGAGAACCACAAGATACAGGTACAACAACATTCACACAACACTGACAGACAGATTGTCATCAATGAATACACAGATAGACAGAGAACCGTTCTAACTGGAGATTGGCCCACTATAATCCCAGCTGTGTTTTGAGCAGGAAAACTACACATGGATTACAGGTCCACTAACACCATCTGTCTATTTGTGTGTGTGTGTGATTGTCTCTTACTCATACAGCGTACAGATCATACATCAAACAGCAAATGACTTTGATCAAATCAAATAAGTTGTTTCATCTATTTTAACTTTAGCCGACATCATCAAGCCCCTCCCCTTCTTGTCCATCTGAACAATTCCACATTATACCAAAAGTCCCCAAAGTCAAGTCAAGCCCTGAATAATGCAATAACACAAACATATTCATACATGCCTTTTAAAATATAAATCTGCAATCACATCTGCAAGCGACTCAAAAAAGAAATGAAAAACACAAAAAACAGATATCCTGACAATGTTCTGACAATCATCTTCATCCACACACACACATACACAAAGAAACACACATGTTGAGATTAAATGTGCTCATAAAGACGGATTTAACTTTAATTCATTATGCTTCCGTCCACTTTAAAAGACTAATCCACATCAAGATTCACATGCTGTTGTCAATCCTCTCATACACAAGTGTGTTTGTAACATTTCAACATCATCATCACACACAATTTAAATGTATATATATACTGTATATACTGTATGTAGGTTTTGACATGTTTGGATTGAGTTATATAAGCACAAAAAGAGCATTGCTACTGGATTTTCTGTCTATCCCAACTCTACACTCAATACACACAATACTATATCTGATAATAAAACTAAAGCAAAAAACACTTTTCTACCAAAAACAGCCTTAAATAATGGTTTCACAAAATAATATAATTTTAACTAAAACATAAAGATTATTGTAAATAAGATGATTTTATTTTAAACTAATAAATGAAACCTTTAACAGGTGAATTCATTATAAATTGTGAATTGAGACACTGTGTTCTGACATCTGATGATCTCCAGACACACAAGCCACATAATCCTATATATCTATTAAAGATTAAAGTGCATTGGGACGGATTGTGTGTCATGATGACCTGATGTGACATGAGCTACCCTGACAGACAGACAGAAATATTGCTCTTTTTAAACTTGTTCGACTTTAAATGAGTGTCTGAAATATAGATGACAATATTTAAACCTTTCCTGTGTGTGATGAATGTACAGGACTTGATATTTGAGGTGTTACAGCACCACCTTCTGGACTCATACGTGTAAGACTCATGATGCACTATTTTCTTTATTTTCAGTGCCCTGGTGTATAAACACGCAGATTTTTTTTATAAAATAATTCCAATAGGTGTGTGAGTACACTCTTGAAAATAAAGGTGCTTCATAATGTCATAAAAGATCATTTTTGTTTAACCTTTAGCATACAAAGAACCATTCTGTCTTACAAAAGGTTCTTTGTGGCGAAAAAGGTTCTTCAGATCATAAAAAGGCAAGATAGAGATGGTGCTTTAAAGAACCTTTGACTGAAAGGTTAATTGTGGAAACAAAAATGGTTCTTCTATGACATTGCTATGAAGAACCTTTTAAGCATCTTTATTTTAACAATGTATACTGTGTGATCATATTATACATTTATATACGTTTATTTATCATCCTCATCTCGCTGACAAACTCAAGAGAACACACCTGACAGCTGATATTAAAACACACTTATCAGGAGAAACGTCTCATTCATCACAGTGAGTTATGAGCTGTGTGACGTCTCCTGACAGAAATACTGCTGCGTTCACATTTCTCAAGGATAACAAAGATGAACTCCTTACACGAGGTGAGATGAAACAGAGAAGCATTAAAAGTGCAAGAGTCATACTTTTACAGCTGCTGGTTTAACATTTTGTCTTATTTTTCACAAACGCTCTCCCTGTCTCTCTCGCTCTCTCTCTCGCTCTCTCTCTCTCTGCCTCCCTATTTCATATGTTGAGTGACCAAAAATATCTGAATCTGACTATCAGCCTTTTTAATTTCAACAGATCCAATGACTATTTCAAAATTATTATTTATTCTTTCAGCCATAATAATTGCATATTGATATTGTGTTACAACTGTAGCAGCTTGAATTGATTTTAACATCAAATCATTTCTTACATTATAAAACCTCTGAGCTTTTTTTACATAAGTAAAGATGATTTTGATCGACACATGCTCATATCAGACACTAGAGAGCAGAAGAGTATCAGACATTCAGCACATCTGTTGTGTTCTTCCTCATCATCTGTCACAGCAAATACTGATGTCATCAATTATTCATTCTTTTATGATGAGTTTTTTTATTTACAGCAACAAACTGGCCTTCGAACATAACCTGTAAATCACATTTTATTCATCTAAGCTGCTAATGTTTTATTTTGTCTCGGTAGGAATTACACTAAATAGTCAACACTATAATTCCGCAGTACAGATAAATCTAAAAACTCTTTTATCATTTATTCACTTTCGTGTGGTTGTAAATCTGTATGTGTTCAGTGGAACACAAAAGAAGATATTTGGAGAAATATCTCAGTGGTTTTGTGTTCAATGTAAGTCAATGTTCAGTGTTGTTTGATTATCAACATTCTTCAAAATATCTTCTTTTGTGTCCTACAGAAGAAAGAACGTCATTATGTTTGACATGACAGGAGGATGAATAAATCCTCAATAAATAAATAAAATCCGAAGACATTTCTCAAAATATCTTCTATTGGGTTCCACTGGAAAAACACTCACATACAGATTTACAAACACATGAAAGTGAATAAATGAAGACAAAATTATTATATTTATCTTTACTGTGAAATAAGCTTTCCCTGGTTAAAGCATGATGATAGCAACGTCATGGGTCATGGGTTCTATCCCAGGGATTGCACATACGCTGATGTAAGTCGCTTTGGATAAAAGCACATGCCAGATGTTAATGTTCAAAATGATTCTATTTTTTGGCTGAATTATCCCTTTAAGGTTAAGTAATGTAAAGAGTATGTATGAAACACACACTGTAGGTGTGTGTATGTGTGTGCGTTTGTCTTTGCGTGATGTGTCAAAGTGACACTGGCTTGAGTGACATGTGAGATTCAATAAGCTGCGTGTCATGTCACAGACACTATTAGCAGAAGATTAGAAAGCACACGGCAGGATTACACATCCACCGCACCTGAGCATACGCTCATAACCTCACAAAACAACAGCCCTGCTTAAACCTCCCACAGATACAATTACACTGATAAACCCACACACCTTCTTTTCTTTCTTAGGATGTCCTGATGATACTTAAACCTCGCTGCGTGTATTTATAGATATTAGATAGGCCTAGTTAAACAATGGTAGACAGGGACATGGATTGATAACCATCATTAGAAAAGCATGACTGTTATTGAACATTTCAAACCGTGTTTGAAATAAAAGAGGCACTAAAGCAAATCCTCAGAGAAACTCTGTAAAGAGGATTTCTTTTAAGAAATGAATTGAACTTGTTTCTCAGCAGTGTCTTTCAGACATAGAATGGTCAGGGCTTTCTCATTACCTCTTAAAAATGTCAACTCTCGCAGAGACAGAAATGTACAAGAACCTTACGACCGGCGGACCGGCTCCCTCGAGACCTAATTGAGCTCTCGTTCCTTCTCAAACGGGCAGAAGCTTCACATCCGTGCCATCCACATCCTTTCATTTTCTTTATTCTTTTATTTCATTCGAGCCTAACAGAGTCAATATTGGTTTTTATGATTTGCGAATTATGCGAAGTATTTATTCGCATAAAGATCTTACAGATCTGTTCTCCTTGCTATGCCCGCCCGTGCCAGATGAACTCATGACAACAAGATGTGTGTTTGGAAATGTTGAGTGAGATAAATCAGTGTTCTGTCAGCGTAAATCACTTCTGAACTCTATTAGAGACGCAAGCCTGTGGTGGATCGTAGCTTTCAGTCCGTGGCTCTGGTCCAGAATCAACAGTAGGACAGCCTTTTAAAGTCTTCTATGTAGGCAGCTTTACTTCGTCAGGCCCTAACCTTCAGCACTGTTCAAACAACACAACAACAAATCAAATCAATGCATTTTCTCTCAGAATTTAAAGATTCAGATCCACTGAAAACACACTGCTCACTCATAAGAATGAATAAACAACACTATCACTATATACTCTTTAAACCACCAACTGTCCTCTACAGTACATTTACATTTATGGATTTTCATGCTTTTATCCAAAGTGATTGACAGTTTGATCAGTATCTGTCACATGAATAATCTGATCTAATCTGACCCATCTACTCCCATATTCGTCATACATTTTGATTATCTTTAATATATTATTTTTCAAATAATGTAGCCTAGAAGATAAATAATAGCTTTAGAAACAAGGTTCTCTGTGTCAGGACTTGTTCTGTTGATATCTTTTCCACAACCACAAACATAATGGCTGTAAAGGGCTTCCTAGTTCTAGAACATTAAAACAAAAAACTCACATTTAGCCTTTTAATTATGGGCCTGGTTTCACAGACACGGCTTCGCTTCAGCCAGGACTATGCTTTAGTTGAATTAGGATATTTATGTGGCTTTTATAAAAATGCCTTATAAGAATATATTACTGGTGTGCATCTCAAGACAAAATTATGCCACTGATATACTTGAAGATATTTCATGGCAAGTTATATTCAGTTAAAACAGGTCAAACATTCATTTTAGTCTGGGACTATAGCTTGACACTAAGTCTTGTCTGTGAAACTGGGCCTTAATGTTTTACAAGTAAAGAAAGTAATTTATTTGGTCATGCCATGTTATGAATGATATAATACTATACTACAAATGATAAGGAGCTTAAATGAGTTTGTTTAAACTTAAACTCAAGCTTAAAGTGACAGTTCATCCAAAAATGAAAGATCTGACATTATTTACTCACCCTCAGGTTGTTTCAAACCTGTATAAATTTCTTTGTTCCGATGAACACAGAGAAAGATATTTGGAAGAATGTATGCAATTTTCAGTTCTGGGACATCATCCCCTACCATAGTAGGAAAAAAATATTGTATTTTTGTTGTTCTGCTGAACACATAATGAGATATATTGAAGAATTTAGGAAAACAAAGGTTTCTCGAGCACCTTTCCTACTATGGTAATCAATAAAAATGACTAACATTCTTCCAAATATGGAACAAAGTTATTTATACAGGTATGAAATTACATAAGGGTGAGTAAATGATGACAGAATATTCATTTTTAGGTGAACTAACACTTTAATAGAGATTTTCATCACTGGATGGATCTGTAAAGTTTCCATTTCACAGAAAGTCTTGGTGGCAGATGTTTAGTTTATAGAAGAACTTGATATGGAAATGTTCACTGTCTGAGCTTCACTAATGTCTTTTTCCTTTTTCAAAAGATTTGTATGTAAAATTTTGACTACTAGATATCTGTAATAAATCTCCATAAAAGGGAAGAAGTCGGGAACCGGAAGACATTTTCAAACATTTAATAAAGTAATATAACAGCCGGCGGCCCCTCACAGACGACCGCCGGTGAACAAAACATAAATATATATACAAATACAAATACAAACGTAACACAAGTTCGGGCCCGGTCCTCTCTCCTCGACGGTCTAGTCGCTCGTTCCTTTTATATGCTCCCTATCTCCTACGTGATTCGAGCCCGGTGTGCGCACAGCTGGCGCTAATTCACAATTACTCACCGGTCTCGAACCACGGTCTCACCCCGCCTACTCTACTACAATATCTACTATGATAAACTGATAAACATTTGTGTTCATTGAAATAAAATAAATCAAAGGCTTAATTACAACCTGAAAAACTAAATGAAAATGAGAAATGTTTCATGTTGTAAACCAAAATATAGAAAAGTGTCTTAAATGTAGGAAGTGTTTACATCAAGTGGAAGATGTGGTCGAGAGAGGGAAGAATTCAGTGGACGTCAGGTGTTTGGCTGCCGCTGTCATTTAAAATGAATCCAGCGCTGATCCGGCGTACAGTAATGGACGGTGTCTCCAGAACCAACTCCCAGACCCTATTAGTCCAGAGCTGTGACTGGTTAGTCCTTATTAACTGGAGCGATGACAGCGTTTAAATCACCAGGGGAAGAGGATTTCGCAGCACACTTTATCCACTGTCACGCTATATGGACCAGTGGACCTGAAACATAATGAACAAAAGCTGCCCTGCCTTTGGTGGAGACTGGTGAAATGGATAAACCAATCACAAGAGACTTGAGTTTCCACACAACTAGACACAAAATTAACTTTCTACTTCCAGTGTGATTTTGCACACGAGATCTGATGGAGTTCTCAGTTGTGTTTCATATAAGTATCAACTTAAACTCCTACAATTGTTCAGAAAAAAATAAAACAAATGAGAGTGTAATTGTTAAAGAGTATGAAGGTATAAAATGAATGTAGATTTTAGAGGTCAAATAATCTGGATTTAAATAAATTAAATAAGAAATGTTATAATTGATATTGAGATCTTTAAAAATATTTTCTTTGGCTTGCAGACTTGACACATCTGAGCTCAGTCTGAATAATCATTGACATCTTTTACTCTTTTGCTTGGAATCACTTGGAGAAATAAATGAGATATAAAAAAATAAATCATCTTTTACTTTTCTTTCATATTACACCAGAGGTTACGATTTAAATACATTTAAATAAAAAATCTGATAAAAATGCGCACTAAAGTGTACAGCAAAACTGTACTGTCATTTAAGGGTTTAATATAATTTGATTTACAATTTTAAATATTATTTTTATTATTAATAAAAAAACTCTGAGCAATGCCAAAGCTGTGCCGGTGATTTCCAATTCATTCAGATTTTAATCACAGTTTTATATTTAACTTTTTAAAAGCAGTGTCAGGAGACTTTGTTTCTGCCTCCTCTGTAAAAAAATGCCACAAATCCTTCATCAAAAATAATGAGCGTTCGTCTGGTAAAGTGAACGAACAATTAAAAATTGCATTTCAAAGTGACGACGCATGATATTTTTGGAGCTTTACTCTGCTAACTGGCACTAAACTGGTCTTTAAGAAGTTTCCAGATGAAAGCTGAGAAACTGTGACGGGTTCTTGTGAAGTTCAAAGCCACCCACGACTCAACCGGGAGCGCCATGACTCTCGAGAGCTCTCAACCTTCCTTTCATTCACCCATAAATGATTTCAAATCTCATTTTCCATCTGTAAGAACGCAGGTGTGTTGAGTGTAAGTGGATGAAGTTCTTTTGACAGATTTTGTACCAGTACAGAGAATAATGTTTCTGTTAAAGGTGTCGCTCTCATATATCCTGATGGTTGCCAGCCACCTCACGTCTTCTCAAATGGACATTATATTCTGATGCTGGGATATTTCATTTTGTGAAGGTTTTTTTTTTTAGCTGATTGTCTCTGTAGCATTGATAAAATTGTCAAGAGGGCCTAAAAAAACTCAAGATTTGTCGGATTTATGTCAACAAACCAAACCAAACTGATATTATTATTGTTCTGTGTTGTTTACAAATAAATTCTTTAGGATGTCTGTAATTTTACATAAACATAAAAAATAGACGTGTGTAAGTATGTGTGTGTTTGTGTCTAAATGTGTGTGTTTGTGAGGGGAAGGGCAAACACAACGGTATGGGGACAAAATTGGTCCCCATGAGGAAAGAAGCTTATAAATCATACAGAATTCATTTTTAAAATGTAAAAGAGATTTTGTGTGATGGTTAGGATTAGGTGAAGGGAATATGATACACAGTTTGAACAGTATAAACATTATTGCATCTTTGGAATGTCCCCATAAAACATGTTTGAAACCCAACATGTGTGTGTTTGTGTGTGTGTTTATATTGGTCACATGGCAGCCGTTACTGAGCAACAAAAGTTACTGGAGTTCAACATGAAGACACACAAACACAACCTAAAGCCTTCATTCATCTCTTACTCAATCCATCTACAGTATCATCAGCATCTGTTTGTCACTATTAAACCAGACACACACACATCATGAAAATTCTAACTGTACCTCAGGAACCTATTCTCTCTGATGGCCACACACACTCTTACATCCATACACAAGCAGATGTGGACCAAGCATCTGATGTGAAGGGCCGCAGGGGGATAACAGGAGCTGAATATTGTGTGTGTTCATGTACCGCGGGACAGACGCTCCTTGAGGATGATACGTATTGACTCATTAACTCTAATGATGTCCGAGTGCACTGAAGATTTTAATGAAGCCCTGGGCAGAGACTCATTTCATCCTCAGCATATAGACAAATCAACCTTACATAAGTGTAATGAATCCATCAATCAACACAAGCGTTGTGTTATGACCTGTAATGTAAAGAGCAGTTTGATGTGATGATATTCACCCTGAGCCTGTTTCACAGTGTTATTTCAACATAAACAGACCTTGTGTTAACCTTTAACCTCTCTACAGTATTCACACTCCACGTCTGAGTGAAGATTGACTGGAACATCTCAGATCCACTGAAACGGTGTGTGAGTTATATATTTGTGTTCACATAACAGACAGCGGTCGGCATTGACCACACATTTGTTGGTTATCTGCTCATCCTCTCGCTCTCGCACCGCTCACCTTCATATGTGCAGCGTGTTGGAAACTGAGAGCCAATGAAATCGTCAGTGTGTGGTTCATACCTGTCAACATTTGTGTTCTAAATTCCTGGAGACCTGCCAGGGGGGTATGGGTATGGTTTGGGGGGCTGGCCAAATAGGGCGGCCCTCTGACATAAATTGTTTATATCTAACATAACATCATTTTTATGTCAAATTCTTAAATGTAACTCCAAGAGACTGTTTAATGCAGCTCAAAAATTTTACAATTTTGTTTTTGTAAAAGCAAAGAAAGTGTAAAAACAACAACAGCTAGTAGCCTGTTTTGAACAACGTCGCGGCACAGGCATGGGCGTAAATCTCATTTAAGAGTAGGGGGGACAATACATATAAAATTTCTCAAGAGCAATTTTTGGAGGGGACACAAATAATACAGTCAAAATTGTACTTACTATGACACTAAGCGACAATATTCATTAGGTTAATAGGTTCATCATGCAGACTTGCAGTCATATTATATCTGAACTGTGAACAATAAAGGTTTTTCCATATATATATATATTTTTTGTATTTGTTGTGAAGACAGGAACGTGTACCCAAACAAACTTAAATTCTGTGTTGTACTGGTTGATGAATCGCCCGAGATTCAGTAAACTGAATGTTTATTTTATCCGCCGCGCACATACTGCACAAATAGATGCTGAGAAAACGATCCTCTCCCACTGAATGAAAGCTGTGCATCTTTTGTGGACGCTTGATATAGTGCCAACATCACAAAACTGTAACCGGTATGTTCGCGGCTGTGTGTGACATGGGACCTGAATGGCAGGATCGGTGGCTAAGTGTTGTGGTTAATGTTCACTGCATGACAGGTCGCTTAAAATATAACAATGAATGCGAAACGGCTTCGGCAGTGTGTGAAGTCCTATGTAACAAGCTAACGTTAACGTTTTAATCGCTAACATAGCAGATTCATGGAAAAATACATCGGTAATCAGCATTTTTTTAAACAACTAATTTATTAATGAATCAGCATGAACTACATTAAAGAGAATCACTTCATTTAAAGTGAATAAAATATCCTTCTTACTGGACTTCAACAACCACTGATGAACTGAGCCGCACACCTGACTTGAATGTGTTGTGCAATGTGCAGGTGAGATTAACGTGGATAGCAGGCATTGGGCCAAACCATTGTGAGAGGCAGGGGGAACTCAACAGTTTCTAAATTTAAAACGCAATTTTTGCTTTTGTATTTTCTACTAATTACAAAATTAGATTAGATAAAAATAAATATATTTATGACAATAGCGAATTTAATTGATCGAGGGGGGACAACCCTCGGATAGAGGGGGACATGTCCCCTCCGTCCACCCCGGGATTTACGCCCATGGGCACAGGTCGACACTGAATTTGTGGAGAGTTTAAAATTAAAAAGCAGTGCTGTGCCTTCAATATTGGATCAGATAGGAATGGTGCAGCAATCTTATGTGAGTAAAACATTTTTGTACTACACGTCACTATTGCTTTGTTAGAGGTCGATCGTGTCCTGATCACTATTCACACAAGATCAAGACCTCAAGATCTCAAGACCTCAAGTCATTTGTATTAATTGCAGAGGTTGTCTGTGATCTTAAGCCTGTGCGAAGCGGATCTCTATGATTTGTTGGGCTCATATATCATTTTTCAAGGTTTTATCCACCGTTTTCAAATAATGGAGGCTGTTTTGAAATGTTTTGGTATTATTTAGGGTGCTGGGTTATATTAGTAAGTTACTGTGAGTCTCCCGTTTGTTTATTTATCATGGAAACTTTCGTAACATTTGAGACCCGCAATCGATTGTCCGGTTCGGGATCACTGGTTTCAAATTCTGACAGGTACGGTCATATTTCATTAAACGCAATACATATATAGGCTATACAAACTGTACGCAAAGCCTTGCCATCACATCTGGGAAATAAGTCAGTAAATTTGAGTAAAAGCATCCCATGTGAATGCATCACATGAAAAACTGATGTGGGGAGGTCATTTATATATCACAGGAGGTCTTCACATAATACTAATGCCCTGCGAAAACTGTTAATGGTGCTAATGTGTAACCTAACGTTACGTCTCAAATCAAATTCACGGAAGGCTCTAACTACGCAAACTGCTATCCAATCAAAGCAGTGGGTATTTGCTTCCAAGTGTCTTCAATGTGGCATGCCATTAAAACCAAGCGTTTGTAGAGCTGGCCTCAAAACCCTGGTAGAAAATAGCCTATTAGTTCTTGATTTTTATGTTTTTGAATGTAAAAATCACGTGAACCTCATATGTAGACCTCATTAAACAGTATAAAACAATAAACAGGCACAGTTTGACACACCTTAAATGATTCAGCCTCGCGTCGTGCCACTACGCCCTTAACTGTTATAAAATGCACTGTAACCCACTGCTTCACAAGGCTTATTGATTTAATAACTGAAATACAGGAGTTTTATGGAAATAACAGAAATAACAAAACGGGAGGATGGCGGGTCCAAAGACCAAAACTGGCAAAAGGCCTGACGGTGGTAAACTGACCCTGTCGTCTTGTAGTGTGAAGGTTGCAATAATGAAGTATAACAATTTAGACATTCTTACTAAACCTTGTGTTTTATATTATGATGTTTATTTTTACTCTAGTTACATCTGGCTTAACAGATTTGATGTTAAAACTGATTGTTGAGAAAAGATATGATGTTACATTTCTAAACAATCAGATTCACCATACAGTATATGTGTTGTCCTTCTGAAGTCTTGTATCTCCATATTTTGTGATTATATATTTTAGCCATTAATCATTATTATTGGTCTCCCTTTATGTTTATCACTTTGTTTTGCATATATCTTACCAATAAAAAGTATTAAAGTGCTTGTCAATTTTGACATAGTATTTAATCATTAAAAAAGTACCGTGGTTTTCCTGAAAACAGCTGATCTGGATATCCTCTTGATAATGTTTCAGAAGGACAGCAATGAAATCTATCCAACAAAATAAAACATCCACTGAAAAAGGGACTTGAGATTTATTTAGAGAATTTGAGGTGAGCTATTTAAACTTGTGCCTGTAAGAAAAAGCTTAGTAATGCCCTAGCAATCATCCGAAACACCCTTAGCAACCCCATAGCAACAGCATCTATTTCCAGAAGAATGTGTTGAAATGTTGTGTTTGTTCAGTGTTCACACATGTTAATGAATGTTTGCCGTGCGGCTGCTGAGGTGTGCCGGGTGTCCGATCTCTCACCTCCCGTCTCTTAAAATCACACCCAAAGCACCCTGTCAGCTGCTAATCAATACCACAGAATTAAATATCACTGCCTATCCCATTCACAATGAAGAATACTCGTAATAAACATGTGATGAAGACATGAGAGGACCTAACACAATCCCTGCTTTAACACAGCCGCTCAATGAGCAATAACACTTCTGTCAATGCTATTTCCTCCACCACATTAGAAACCTGTCAACATCACTGAGAGATTTCCTACGGTAAATCAACACCATTACTGTATGTCACTTTATCAAATGAAGAGAAACATTGATCTAAAGTGTATTTACAATTTATTACAAAGATGTGCTTCATGCACAACAACACCTGGATGTTTTAGATTCAGGAGAAACGTGACACTTCATCCTTCTCTTTTCCTCCTGGTGTTGATGGTTTCTGGGACAGAGAGGCGGCTGTGGGGTCTTTACATTAAATCATGCGAGGACCATCTGTCACCTGAACACTTGACACTGCAGCTGTAGTCTGTGTCGTCTAGACAAATGAACTTCTGCAGTCTGTGTTACTGAACGTCTGCAGTTTCATTTGAAATCGTTATTTGACTATTTGATTTTATAATTTGACAATTTTCAGTAACAGAGGATGATGAGCTTTATATGTTAGACAAAACAACCCTCTTGAATGTCAAATCAATTTAGGAGGACAAATTTACCAAAATGAAAAATAAATCTGAGTTTCAAAGCAGTTTCTATGTTTTGTGTAACTAAGTAGTAATTCATATATAAAGCTCCAGTGAAATCAGAATGAACGTTTTTTCGTTTTATTAAAAATGAGTGAGCCTTAAGGAAGTCAATAAACTGACATGCTATTAAGAGCTGAAACAATTCCCATTTACAAGATACAAGCGTTCAAAACTGACAGAAAATCCATGACATGCCTCTGGTCAAGGTTCTCGCCCAATCAAATCTAGATTTAGAATCAAACCAATTAAGAATCTGAAGAGTTTCACTATGAGAGCTGTGGTGCACATTTATTATGTCTTACATGGTGAATGACGCTTGTTGCATTAGATGGGATATAGGTGATGATTCAGGCAGTGTAAACATTGACATTCAAATCTTTATTTCGAGTTAGTGTCACGCGAGCGGTTGCATGTGAGAGTCCTCCGGTTCAGAGACACGACAGCACATACCTGATCATATCAGTCGATCATACGCACAAATCCGCTGAGAAAGCAAGACATATCTGACTTGCTTTAAGTCTACACAAATGTTTTGCACATTTATGCCAGCACATCAAATAATGCCGCACGTTCCATGGCATTTCAGTGGGGCTTCAAAGACGTGCACTTCTTTAAAAAACAAATAATACATAAATTGCAATTTTTTTTTAAACGAAACACTGACAGAATCATATCATCAGTGACAAAACTGAGACAGAATGGTCATTTTGAAGCTCATGGTTTTAGACGGCTGAATGACAGCAATATTTCCTATCAAAGTTCCAATTATCCTGTAAATAAGAGTAAATAATGAGATTTCTTCATTGTCAGACGTTTGGTCAGGTCTCTCTGTGTGAGGTCTGTGTGTGTGTGTGTGTATGATTGTGCTGAGCTGGTTAGAGTGTTTGAAGGTGATGGTCAGTCATCCATAAAGCACAATTAAATCACTGTGGCTGTTCCTGAATGAACGTCTGTCTCTGGAGGAGCAGATAAAAGCTTTGAAGAGAGGAAAGAACTTACAGCACGCTCAGCCTCCCGTCTCATCACTCATCAATGGTCTGTTTAAAACAACTTTAACATCTGTGATGGGCATGATGGCTACAAGTCATGATATGATTTATTTTCATATCCTTATCCTGATTTTAAAGACACAACAAGTTTCTACCTAAGACGGTAGTCAACATTTAGGCTTCAGAATGTTGACTTGTGTGTATTTTTTATGAGAGCATCACATGCGGTCACCGTTTTACCCTAATGATTTAATTTAGTTTGATGAGTCTCAGAGGACAGAAACATGACACACACATGCAGGGTCGCACACACACACACACACACACACACACACACAGAGAGCAGCAGTGAAGGCCACGCTGTGTGTTTGTTTGTGCGTCTGCTTCCTCTACACAATCCAAACATCTCTCTCTTACTGCTCTTAATGGTGTAATGTCCTGGAAATCTTCTGCTGGGGGTCAGGGTGGGATTCAGTTGAACAAAATGTTCAAAACAAACCAACGGCTGATTTCCTGACTTCTACATTTCATTTAGGCGGCACTTTAGATTTTGTTAAACAGAACAGATTGTGATAAAGGGAACATGTAACAGGAAGCTTTGCCTATATAAACAACCAGAGTCAGTGTTTCCTACGTATATACACATATACACATTACAAACATCACGTGATAAAAAAATAACTGCAATGACCCCAGACACGTTGTACAAACAAATTTTGCATCATCCATCCTATCATACGAGCATTTCTATATAAAACTAGCAAACACTTATCAAGAACACACAGAGCTGTTAAAAACAGACAGACGGATCAGAACAAACTACGACAGAACACAAGATTTAACATAAAGTACACAAGATCCAAGATTTCCTGCTATAAAGTTTACTTTAAAGGGATAGTTCACCCAAAAATGAAAATTCTATTATCATTTAATTTCATTGCTGTATAAATGATAAATAATTTTGTTCTGATGACACAGAGAAAGATATTTGGAAGAATGTTAGAAGTTTTCACCTCTGGGGCATCATTGACTAACCATAGTTGGTAGTAGGTTTTTGGGTGAACTATTCCTTTAAAGTCCCCATGTAATTAAAATTAAAAATACTTATATTTATATACTGTATGAATACTGTATACTGTATAATAACTCTGTTTTTAATTCTGTTATCATGTTTTTGTTGTGTTTTATTGTGTTAGTTAGCTGTATTTTTTTTGTTATTATGGATTAAATCAAAACAAAACAGCTGCAGTTTGATTGATATTCATTGCAATGCACTATAAAAAAACATGATTTCTTTTTAAAGGACTGATCTCATTTTGGAATTTAACTCATATATGGACCCTATAAAACACAGACCCCAAAACAAAGACCAAGAGGTAAAGAAAGAAGATCAGATAAAGCACAGATGATGAAGACCTAAACACACTTAGGACAGAAGAGCAGATAGATCAGAGAAAATGTTCCTTCTGCTTGCAGTCCAACCTGCAGCTGTGCTTCAAGAAAACTAACACATTTATCACAGAAAACTCATATAAACCCTGAACACAATGAGATTCCTGCAGAAACAAAAGCCAGAGGACAGCAGACGCAACACTGATGAAAAAACATTCATCTTCAGGAGTCAGAGAGGATGCTGGGACATCATCGGACGGTCCTGACACTTATACCAACCTCCAATTTACTGTTAAAACACACCCAGCATCAAATCACTAGAAAAATCATCACCTTCAACAATACTTACAACACAACTCTTACTGATTCTATGTTTCTGTTCAAGACAGTCAAATGTTAAAAGTTAGCTGGAAATAAGTGAAAGTTAATATCTTGTGTTGAATGACAGAAATAGATTGAAGGACAGCCGTCACTCAAGGACAAGCTAAAAGCCTATAATACCAGCGAACGTGAAACCTATCCGTCCATCAGTAGTCATTCAGGCCGGCGTCACCCTTCACATTTTAAAGCACCACACAAAAGAACCGGCGATGAGATTTCTACCAGCTCAGCGTTAAAGCGCAGAATAAATCTAAAACAAGAATTCACCTTTCCAGCCCAATTTGAGGCTCAGCGCCTTCCGTTCCCAAGAGAGCCCAACATCATCCGTTCTGTGACAGTCGATTTCATTCCCATCTCAAAACCCACTCGCACAATGATTCACTGCTTTATACATACTTTCACAATGTGCTCGAAAAACACAGCATTCATCATTCACTTGTGAATAGTGAGAGAACGTAACGTTCTTATCTCTGTTTTAACACTCCCAGTTCAGATTGAAAAACAACAGAATTATTGTGTCTAACGCTACACGATTAAAGCAGTTCCACGAATACGATTTCAAACATACTTTATAGCAAACGCGAACATGTTTTTACTACATAGTGTTTCTTTTAAGAGTTAGTTTCCATATAGATGTCTCTTGTTATTAAAGAAAGAAAACAACACTTTGCAATCTGTGTTTTGTCTACAAGTGAATACAACAGAAGGGACGTCACTGAGACGACATGCTGACCGTAGATATTGAAAGAAGTCAAAACATGAACGCTGGATGAAAATAACATCTTACACTGGTGTCCTTATCTACATTTTGATCATAGTTCAAACCAAACAAATTGTTTAATTGTGAAACATTCTTTATTAAATGACACTCAGCATTGATCTTTTATTATGTAATGTAAAGCACGGTTCAGACCACCAGAGACAAAGCAAGGCGATGTCGTTCATTTCAATGGAGTGACCGTTGGCGACAGGAAGTGGGCCTTTCTCATAGTGACGCAACAAAGTTTAGATTTGCTCTACTTTATGCACATGATGAGCGATATTCAAGAGCGACTACAAATAGGAGTAGAGCAGCAGACCTCATGTCATCCGTCTCTCATTTGTTACTGCAGGGGTTTGTTTATAAATGTTACTAGAGCAACCAAAGCTAGGAACGCCTTGTAACCACCCCATAGCGAGAGATTAGCGACACACAGCGACAGTCGCTGCCGGTCTGAACTCACTGTAATTGACATTCACACATGTGCCATACTGTCCAGACACACTTCAGGGTCACTGTATTTAAAGGACTCTAAAGAGCTGTGTGTGTGTGTGTGTCACTTTAATGAATCGTTGGATTCAGTTAGGCTCTGTCTGAGGTCAGAAGGTTTGCTATTTAACTGTGAGAGGACACTGACACACTACAGATGGGCTAAATGTCACTCATGTGAATAGAAAGTGTCTGAGCAGCTCATTAGTAGTATCACCTGCCAGACTCTCTCTCTCTCTATGAAGTGAAGGTCTTGGAATAAATGTTTGAGAAATTTAAAAGTGGGTAACACACCTATTTCCTGCCAATCTCATATTAATCTGGAGTACCTATACAGTAGTATTGCATACGTCATGTCTTTGAAGAGTATTTAGTTTGATCACATTTATAAAAGAGAGATGCTGCTGTACGGTTATTTCCGAGTTGCTTGAGGCGTGCAGGGGGATGGAACTACAGCACAAGCACACAACACATTATCACATTAATCCCTTCCTGTTGTTTACATTATGCACGTACACACCATTCTGAGTGTAATCTGGGCGGAATCTTTGACAAAATTGTGAATTATCTCAGCTGTTTAATCAAAGAGATGCATTTTTGAAGAAACTTACTCACATCTAAGGAGTGATAAAAACTAACAAATGAAGATAGAAGAATACGGTTTATTTTGTTTAAGAGGACAGACTCTCTGTCTTTCATTGGACATATTATTTGTCCATATATTCATTACAGCGATTAAAGTTTGGTGAAAATGTTCAAAAACACTTGTGCTGGCTGGCAACCTTCTTGAGACTGAGACCACCCCATCTATCAGTTTCAAAACATCTCCAAATCGAGCGTTATATCCACCGTTTGTGTGACATCCATGGGCGTATATCTCATTTGACAGTATGTGGGGACAATAAACATACAATATCTCAGGAGAAATATTTGAAGGAGACACAAATAACACAGTCAGAATTGTACTTAGACACAAAGCGACAATATGCGTTAGGTTCATAGGCTTATCATGCAGATTTGTAGTCATATTATGAACTTTCACATACTGTAATACAAATCAACACCTTATAAAGCTGTTTCCAGTTACATCTTTTTTTTTTTTTCTTTTGTCAAGATAGGAAACAAATATGAAAAGACACTACCCATGATATTACATGTTATCACTTTTTAAACACTTTTAAAATGTTATCCTGATTTATACTGCAACATTGTCAGACAAAGTTATTTTCCCATGTAGTACACGGCCTCCGCCAACAAACTTTGTTCATATTCGTGTACCCAAACAGTGACAGTAACAGATGCTTAAATTCAGTGTTGTACTCGTTGATGAATCGCCCGAGATTCAGTCAACATTCAGTTTAGCTTATCCGCCACGCACACACTGCACAAAATAGATGCTGAAAAAACAACCTTTTCAAACTGAATGAAATCTGTGCACCTTTTGTGGACCAAAGGAGTCTGAAATTCGCTAAATATAGTGCCAAAGTCACTCGATTGTCACCGGTATGTGTGCGATTGTGTGTGGCAAGGATCGGTGGCTAATGTGGCCGTTAATGTTAACATTATGCCAGGTCGCAACAAATAAAACAATACATGGGAAACTGTTCTGGCGTGTGTGACTTCATATGTAACAAGCTATTGTAAACAAGCTAATGTTAAATAGCTAAGTAAAGTTTTAAACGCTAACATAGCAGATTCATGGAAAAATATATCGGAAATCAGCATTTTTTGCCACAGCTAATTTATTAATGAGTCAGCATCAATTACATTAAAGAGCCTTCTTACTGGAGTTCAACAACCACTGTTGAACTGAGTCGCATACCTGACCTGACTAATATGTGCAGAACAGATGAGATGAACAGGGAGAGCAGGCAGTGGGCCAAACCACTGTGAGGCAGGGGAGGGGGAATTCAACTGTTTCTAAACTTACAACACATTTTTTGCTTTGTATTTTTCTAATTGCACAATTAGGTAAACATACATATATTTATCACAATAGACAGTGCGAGTTTTATTGATTGGGGGGAGAACCCTCGGACGCCCATGATGACATCCATCACCCAAATGCGGTGAACTAACAAACACAGCTTAACTTCCGTCGGCCGAGTGAAGCGGCATTGATGTGTGTTTTTTTTTTCTTTTCGTGTTCGCTGATTGATGCATGGAGGTGCTCTTTCGCTCGCTGGATGACCCGTGAGTGTGTTTTCTGGGGGAATAAGGGACTTAAAACTTTTGTGACAAAACGGGAATCTATGTTTAAAAAAAACTGTACAAACCCTGGCGGAGTGAATCGATCACAGAAATACTACGTCAAACTTTCAACTTTTTTGACAGGTTGACCATGTCAAGCTAGAGAAGCCAGCATGTTTAACAGTGTAAAGTCAGATTGCATGAAATAGCTTGTTACCCCACACTGTTAGACCTTTTCAGGCATTTCTACAGTCAAATACTGGCAACACTGTTGCCAGCTACTTACTGTAATGTATATTCCACAGTAAGTAGCTGGCAACAGTGTTGCCAGTATTTTACTGTTACTGAGACTTTACGGTGACTAACTGGCAACAGTTTTGTCAGTATTTTACTGTAAATCAAGAATAACAGCTTATAACTGGCAAGAGTAGTGATAGTTATTTACTGTAATGCAACACAATCACAGTAGAATACTACATATACATACTGTGCATTTAATATTGTAGTCATTCTGCTCCATCAAAAATGCTTTAATTTTATTTAATGGTATTATCTTCTAAAAAGACAAAGAAATTCAAGAGGTTTCAACAAACGTAATTTATTACTTTAGCAAAACATGCATACAAAACCAGTGGTGGTAAGTAACGAAGTAAAAATACTTCGTTACTTTACTTAAGTATTTTTTTTGGGGATCTGTACTTGTGTGGAAATTGCAATAATTCGCAAGAGACAACTTCTCACTTTGAGCACACGAATGCGTGTGTCGTTTATTTTAGAAGGTAAACAAAGAGAGAGAACAATGACGCTGAACCGCGTCCCAGGTCATCACGCATTTTAAAGGGACCGCGATCCCTGTAGTCATGAATACACACCAAGAACAAAGTGCTGCGTTTGTAACAAACAGTGTGTATAACTACACTTAACAACAAGGGTGAATTATGTATGTCACATTCACTACACACGTCCCCCCAGAATTCACCATCAGAAAAAAAACAGTCAACGGGGAGGTGGGCGTATCAGTCGGCCACAACGGCTGCGCCGTACCGGAGGTCGAGGTCCGCTGCAGGCGGAGTCCCGTCATTACACGTGTGTGGGGCATGGAGTGTGGATGGCTTGGGAGGGAGGGGGGCAAGGGGTGGGCGCAGAGCAGGAGGTCGTCCGCGTCGTGGGGGCTTGGCCAGGTCAATGGGCTTAGCCACGTCCAAGTGAGCTGGTTTAAGGCGGTCAATGGAGAGTCGCTCCGGTTTGCCGCCCCTGTCCACCACAAAATGTTTGTCCCCGGTCTCCAGAACCCGAAATGGGCCCTCATAGGGCGGGTGTAGCGGCCCCTTGTGGGCATCGTGGCGAATGAAAACAGCGGGGATGTGCGACTGAGGGAGGCTGTGACGGGAAGTAGGGACAGGTGCAAAAAGCCTTGCATTGTCCAGTAGAGCAGAACGCTGGAGAGTAGCAGACCAGGGAACCGTAATGCTAGGGACAAAATCCCCTGGCAACCGCAGCGACTGTCCATAAACCAGCTCCGCAGATGAGGACTGAAGATCCTCCTTTGGCGCAGTCCTGATGCCCAGCATCACCCATGGTAGCTTGTCGACCCAGTCACTGTCTTTGAGGCTGGCACGCAGGGCAGCCTTCATCGACCTATGGAAACGTTCGCAGAGTCCGTTAGCCTGCGGGTGATATGCGGTTGTGCGGTGGAGTTTCACTCCGAGGTTCTGTGCGACGGCGTTCCATAGCTCAGACGTGAACTGCGCGCCTCGGTCAGAGGATATGTCCGAAGGGGTGCCGAAACGGGCAACCCAGGTGCCAATAAAAGCCCGTGTCATCTCGACAGATGCCACTGACGTCAGCGGCACAGCCTCAGGCCAGCGGGTGGTCCTGTCAACCATAGTTAACAGATATGTGAAACCATGAGAGGAGGGCAGAGGACCGACCAGGTCCACGTTTACATGGTCAAAACGCCTCTCAGGAACAGGGAACAACTCTAACGGGGCTTTAGTGTGGCGGTGTACTTTGGCCCGTTGGCACTCAACACAGGTATTAGCCCAGTCCCTAACGTCCTTCTTGAGGCCGTGCCAAACAAACTTCGCTGCAACCAGTCTCTGTGATGCTTTCGAACCTGGGTGGGAGAGACCATGGACAGCATCAAAAACTTGTCGTCTCCACCCCGAGGGAACAACCGGCCGAGGACTACCTGCGGAGATGTCACACAGGAGCGTGGTGCCGGCATCGCCAAAAACCACGTCCTCGATCTGTAGCCCTGTAGTCAAGGTCTTTAGGAGTTGAACATCCGGGTCTGTGGTCTGAGTCGCCGCCATGTGGTTGTAATCCAAACCCAGATGGACTGCCCCTGCCACAGCCTGTGATAGGCAGTCCGCCACACGTTTGTTTTTACCGGCAACGTGGTGAACTCTGAAATGTAGGACAGATGCCGCTGTTGGCGGGCGGACCACGGCTCAGCCACCTTTGCCATGGCAAAAGTCAGTGGCTTGTGGTCCACAAAAGCGGTGAAGTGTCGGCCTTCCAGCAGTGAACGAAAGTGTCTGATGGCGAGGTAGAGACCCAGCAGCTCCCGGTCAAAAGTGCTGTACTTCCGCTCACAGGGGCGCAGCTGACAGCTAAAGAAAGCCAGCGGCTCCCAGGCCCCGTCTACCCACTGCTCGTAGACAGCACCAACAGCGTAGTCCGAGGTGATGCCGATGGGGGCTGTAGGAGAAGGATGCACTAGCATGGTGGCGTTTGCTAGGGCTGCCTTAGTGGCAGCAAAAGCCTCGACTCTGCTCTCAGTCCAGTCCACAGCGTGCTTGGGTTTACCTTTCAAAGCCTCGTGTAAGGGCAGCATGAGCTGAGCGGCTCGAGGGATGAAGCGGTGGTAAAAGTTCACCATGCCGAGGAACTCCTGCAGGGATTTGACAGTGAACGGGCGTGGGAACTGTGTGACTGCCTCCACCTTTGATGGGAGAGGGACTGCCCCATCCTTAGTGACTCTGTGTCCTAAAAAGTCAATGGTGGAGAGACCGAACTGGCACTTGGCGGGGTTGACAATTAATCCGTGTTGGCTAAAAAGTGTTCGGAGGTGCACCAGGTGCTGACACTTGGACATGCTCGCTACCAGGATGTCATCCAAGTACACAAAAAGGAAAGGCAGCTCCCGCAAAACAGAGTCCATGAGGTGCTGAAAAGATTGGGCAGCATTTTTCAGGCCAAACGGCATGCGCAGAAACTCAAATAGACCAAACGGCGTAATCACTGCCGTTTTGGGAATGTCCAGGGCACCTGGTGATATCCTCGGACGAGGTCCACCTTGGAAAAATTCACCTTGCCAGCCAGGTGTGCGGAAAAGTCCTGTATGTTTGGGACTGGGTATCTGTCAGGTGCCGTTACCTCGTTAAGCCGCCGGTAGTCACCACACGGGCGACAGCCGCCGCCAGGTTTGGGGACGATGTGGAGGGGTGATGCCCACGGGCTGTCGGATCGGCGGACTATGCCCAGGCGTTCCATGTTAGCAAACTCAGCCTTTGCAACGGCAAGCTTGGTTGGGTCGAGGCGCCGAGCTCGGTCGTAAACAGGTGGACCAGTAGTGGCGAGATGGTGCTCCACACCATGCTTCACGGCAGATGCAGAGAAAGTGGGTTGAGTGAGGGCAGGGAACATGGCAAGTAGACGACGGAAATCATCGGACGTTGAGAGCATGCTAGAAAGTCGTATGGGTTCAGCCTCACTGAGCGTGCACATATAAGAACAAAACGTGACGGCATCAATCAGACGGCGGTTCTTTACATCCACCAACAGTCCATTTGCACACAAAAAATCAGCGCCGAGGAGGGGGGCGGAGACCTTTGCTGTAACAAAATCCGAGCCGAACTGCTGTCCTCCGAAACACAATTCGACATACCTCGTTCCAAATGTGCGGATGGGGCTACCATTGGCAGCTTCCATAGGGGGGCCATGGCTGTCGGTCACCATGTCCAAACGGGATGCAGGCAGGACGCTCCTTTGTGCCCCCGTGTCACACAGAAAACGGCTTCCGGAGATGCTGTCGCGGATGAAAAGCAGCCTGCCTATGCGGCCGACACTCATGGCCACTACTGAGCGCCGGCCCTGACGTTTCCCGCACCGCCAAAACTGCATGGCGAACGGCATTTGGTAGCCTTACTTCCAAACTTTGCATGGTAGAAACACAAGCCTGGAGGCTGTTGGGGGTCAGGAAGCTGCTGCCGACGAGAAGTGGTTGCCGCGACGAGTGTGGAGTCCTCCCGCGTCACCATAGCGACGTGCGCGGGAAAAAACGCGGCCGCACAATGTTCCTGACTCGCCAGGAAAAATTTATCAGCCTCTTCAGCCAGTCTCCGACAGTCAGTGATTGTGGTGTTGGCCAATGCTGCTCTCACTTGAGAAGGCAGCTGACGCAGGAAAAGCTGGATGAAAAGAAAATCTGGTCTGTGCTCGCCCAGAAGCTCCAGCATACGGTCCATGAGCTCAGACGGTTTGCTGTCACCCAGTCCTTGAAGTGAGAAAAGCCTGTTGGCTCTCTCAGCGTCCGACAGTTCAAACGTTTTTAACAGGTGGGCTTTGAGCGCTGTATACTTCTCAGTCGCCGGAGGATGTGTGAGAAGGCTCACCACTCTGGATGCTGTCGAATTTCCGAGAGCCGACACAACATAGTAGAATTTTGTTGTATCCGCGGTGATCTCACGCAACGCGAACTGCGCTTCAGTCTGGGCAAACCATGCCGATGCCGACGATTCCCAGAATTCGGGGAGTTTGAGTGTGACAGCGTTCGCGGTCATGGTCGTGTCGTGTCTCTGGATACGTCCAGCAGACTAATGTCGGGGTCACCAGTGTGGAAATTGCAATAATTCGCAAGAGACAACTTCTCACTTTGAGCACACGAATGCGTGTGTCGTTTATTTTAGAAGGTAAACAAAGAGAGAGAACAATGACGCTGAACCGCGTCCCACGTCATCACGCATTTTAAAGGGACCGCGATCCCTGTAGTCATGAATACACACCAAGAACAAAGTGCTGCGTTTGTAACAAACAGTGTGTATAACTACACTTAACAACAAGGGTGAATTATGTATGTCACATTCACTACACTTGAGTATTTTTTATTTGCATCTACTTTCACTCTTACTCCACTACAATATTAAAGACAAAGTTTACTTTTTACTCCGATACATTTCCCCATGCCTGCTCCAAGTATTTATTACACTTGCTTTCCAAACCAATGAAAAACTGGGTTATCTTTTGAAAAAAAAAAGAATGCGCGCAAGCTGTTTGATATTGCCAGCATACGCTAAGCAGTCAGTTCGCCATTGCGAAGTGGAAGATGATGACCGCAGCAGAAACCGGTGAAGTGCGCGCTGCCAGCAATGAACCCGAAATTGCCGACAGGGATCACCCATGGCCATATCTTAAGGATATGTTTGGATTCATTGACCTCAAGGGAGATTCCTATCGGCTGAAATGTGTTCTTTGCCTGCCACGGGTGAATCAAATTTCAGCATTCAAAACTCCACCTTCAAATCTGAGAAAAATTGAGGTGAGTTGACGTTAATGTTGTTACTATTTTTAGCCAAGTGATTTCACATTGAAACGTGCGTTGTAAACGGCTAGCTAACGTTAGTCAAGTTAGCTAACGGTAACGCATATTGATAGCTAACGGTGGCAGACTTGGGGTTGTGTGGGATTAAACTGAATGCAGGAGAGAAACAAGCTAGTAAGCTCAACGGGTTCTCCCTGCATGCTGCCGATCGGTCATGATTGATCCAGTCGGGACTAGACTTGAATCTGACTAGTCAGGCTAGCCACACTAGCGTTAGCTCAGTGTTTCCCAAACTTTTTTCTTTCGCGGCACACTACTATGAAAACATCTCACTGCACAAATAACAGCAGATAACCATACTTTATATTTGCTACTTTTGGATGCAGCTTGAATGTTGCTATTCTATGTATGCATTTTTTTAATTAGAAATAATGACATGAAAACGTGATTTAAAGAAATGGTAAGCCTTCAATTTCAGCAATTAAAATTATTTAAAAAAACACGAATATGGAATATGGATTACTGCGTTAGGTGCTTCATTGTCTTTATGATTGCAAATCTAACAAATTCTTAATTGCAGTATCTTATCATTTGTTCAATAAAACATTGCATATCACTCCCAAAACAATTGATCTGCTTAATTATTGCGATACAGTTAATTGTAATATTTACTTTTTACTTTCGGTACTTAAGTACGTTTTAAATCGGATACTTTTGTACTTTTACTCAAGGGATGTTTGAATGGAGGACTTTCTACTTTTACTGGAGTCAATTTTTATTTAGGGATATATACTTTCATTCGAGTATAACTTTTGAGTACTTTTACCACCCCTGTACAAAACACAAGGAAATCCCTAATTACATACGACAATTAAACAAATCACATAATTCAACAAAACTGAATGTTATTCTGAAATAAAACATCCACTGCTAGTGTATAGCAAAGTATAAACAAAATAAAAGGAAAATATAGAAAATAATAACACTGTATTGTATGGGTGTGTATATAGACATGTATGGCAAAGATCAGTCAAAATCTTAACAAATACATTCTTTTTCAATATAAAAAATATATAAATAAACATCAGAAATTTTGTCACGTATCAATTCATTAAACATATTTTCAACACAACTTTGCAAATTAAATAGTAGTCACAACAATACATGTAACCAAAAAACTAAAATATTCACTTACAATTTTACACAAACACACTCAAATACATAGAAAATGGGCAATTCTTTAAATGAAATAAAAAGTATTATAAAAACATAAATAATCAAAACAAAAACAATACCAATCATTTGTAGATTTGGTTTAGTATGTTGTTCCAAACTGGTAGTAACCCAGCACAATTGAATTGAATAACCTCTTTATGCGTTAAAATAATTGTATTATTAAATATTTCAAGAAACCTTCAACGGTGCAACCAACTTTTCTACCATCTCTAATATGAATCCGCAGGTGTATGCACAGCTCTGAAAAATGACTAGCCACAAATTCACACCCTGGAAGCTGACAGTGGAATACAGCCTGTGGATGCCTATGTGTGTCCTGTGTTTGTGACTGTCTGTGGTTTCTGTGCATATGTGATCTTAATGAGGAGAATTTCTTAAACATACAAAGGCACTACTGCATTCCACGGTCAAACTGAATAGTGGGTAATGTTACTACACAATAAAAAATAAACAGGAAAAATAAAGAAACAAGCGGTTGGGGTCAGCTGCTGATAAAAAATAATGTTCAACACTATGGGATACTGAAAGTTGTGAGATGCTAAAAGCTAGCTAACAGGTAGCTTTTTTGAACCAAAAGATACGGAGCACATAGTAAGAAATGATTAACTTTACCTACATTTGCAGGATATTTAAATAAAAACTTCTAAATATTTGAAATGTTTACTCACTCATTGTTGGGGATTCCATTTTAAGTTTTAAAACATGAAAATCCAGTCACTAAGATAATTAACACAGCACAAGCAAAAGAACATTAACTCAGAGATCACACACACCTGGTTGCCCTTAAAGGGGCAACACCTTTGCGTTAAGAATTAAGCAGTCAGTGCACATACATGTGTGTTAATGCATAAATCTTTGTTTTCTACCTGAAAATCTTACTCTTGGCAATAAATAGTGCTGCAATTAGTGACAGTGTAGTAAAAAAGGCAGTATTTCACAGCTGAATATTACAGCTGTTATCTGTAATGTGTTTATATAGTAATTAACTGTAATATATTATTGCACTACAGAAATGCATCTCATGTTTCAGTAAAATACTGTTTCCCAATGTTACTGCTAAACACTGCCTATTTTAAAGTTATTTACCCTGAAATTTACAGCAAGGTTTAACAGTGCATCTTTAAAAAAAGAGGTTTAAGGGATGTACATTGTCAATCTTCAGACGAGCCAGACAAGCCTTCTTGGGCAGGAGGACCTTGCAGGTGCTTTAGGATTTCAATCTATTGTGTCATAGTGTGTTACCAATGGTTTGATTGCTAACTGAGGTCCCAACTGTCTTGAAATTAAGAACAAGCTTCTTCCGTGTAGTTCTGGGATGAACTTCAACCTTTCTCATGACCATCTTTACTCCATTGGGGAAATCTTGCAGGGAGCTCCAGACCAAGGGCATTTGATAGTTATTTAGAATTTCATCTTTTTCCAAATAATGGCACTGTAGTAGAGTAGGCGGGGCGAGACCGTGGTTCGAGTCTGGTGAGTAATTGTGAATTAGCGCCAGCTGTGTGCACACCGGGCTCGAATCACGTAGGAGATAGGAGCATATAAAAGGAACGAGCGACCGGACCGTCTACTCTACTACAGGTACCAACAGTTGTCTCCTTCTCACCAAGCTTCTGTCTGTAGCAGAGGTGGGGGACTCGAGTCACATGACTTGACTCGGGTCTGACTCTAGTCACAATTTTCAGGACTTGCGACTTGCTTGATTGAAGTAAGAAAATGACTTGACTTGACTTGAGAGCATGTGACTTGACACGTGACTTGACTTAAAGTGGAAGACTCGACAATGACTTGAACTTTTAATAAAGTAAATAAAATAATACATTTTGTTTTAAAAATAATTATTGTGACTCAGCAGCACTAATTATGGCCTGTGCCTTTAACGCTGCACAACTCAAAACGCGTGAAACATGGCAGACAACAGTCGATCTCCACATAAAGTCATGTTGGCTATAAGGACCTTGACCTTATCAATATTTTTTTTTGCATGTTGCAGAGTATGCACTAAAAGTATATCTGACATGACAACCACAACATCAAATTTCATCCGACATTTCAAGAACCACAAGGAAAGGTTAGAAAGTAATTTCTTTATAGTCTATGTCATAAAACGATAACTAATGTAATGAATTAATCGTTTCTGTTTGTCAAAATTTGGCATTGGATGTTTTTTAATTAGTATTAGAAATATGATCATCAATCATCACTGATTGGCCTACGTCTCATCTCATATAGATGTGTTGGGGAATTTGGCTAAAACAGTGGCATAGCTCGAATTTTAATGTTAAGGGTCATTTTAAAATGTAGGGGCTACTCTATATGACATGTAGGCTAATCATGTCTATGTTAAATGTGCGCATGTTGAAGTATTTGTATTGACTGCGTGTGGAAGCAGTAGCTCGATTTTAAGGCATGACAGGCTGATGGACGCGCCGGTGCGATCAGTTGCACTTAAAATTTCTTTGTGTACAACAAAACATTTTGTGCTGTAAAATAATGAAACCAGTTAAAATAGAAAAAAATATTATCAGATTACGTATAAAACATGCATATTGCAGAGATGACGAATAAGCATCATAAGTTCATCACTATTTATATTCTGCCAAAATGAAAAAGATCCGTTCATTTTGATTAGCGAGATTCAAGATCGAAGTCAAGAAAATGATCCGAGATTCCCATCACTAGATGTAAATTCCCTACTGTGCCCTATAATGGACAGCACAAGTATTACAGCATAGACAAGTGATCATCACTTAAAATAATTTATATTTACAATTGATTTTCCTTTATAAAGGTATATAGGTTCATCTTTTCTGCACAAAAATAACATGTATCAAAAAAATGTACCTCTGTTTATTTTAGTACTGCGACTTGACTTGAAATTTATCAGGATTCAACTTGACTTGCTCAGGGTGAATCCTTGACTTGACTTGATTGATTTGTTAAACCTGTGACTTAAGATTTGACTTGAGACTTGCTTGGACTTGACCATTTGTGACTTGTCCACACCTCTGGTCTGTAGCCTTCAAGGTTTGTGCAGGTCTACAATCTTGTCCCTGACATCCTTTGAAACCTATTTGGTCTGGACCATGGTGGTGGAGAGGTTGAATGGAAGATACAGTTGCTGTTGGCAGGCATCTTTTATACACATAACAAGCTGATTTAGTAGTACTGTCTTAAAGTGACAGGACTAATCTGTGGTCCATATAGCCACATAACCAATCTGTGTTAGTTTGTAGGGGATCAAATACTTATTTCACTGACTGAAATGCAAATCAATTTATAACCTTTATATACATTTTTCCCCCTCATTTCTTTTTTATATACTGTCAGTATCAGTGAAAATAAACCCATCATAAAAATGAAAGACCCTTCATTTCTTTGTAAGCAGGCAAACTTACAAAATCAAATCATTATTTCCCTCACTATATCTACAGTACACAGTGGCCAAAACTCATGTCAGGAGGATATATCTTTTTTTATAAATATATCCTGTTACAGTAATGAACTGAAACATAAAATATTTGTAAAACTGATATTGTAATGATTAATAATTCATATTTTGATGATTCTCTCATTTACAGAACTCATTCTCCTGACTCTTGACTCACTGATCTTTGGTTAGGTGTCATCTCGTGTGAAATCTCTTCTCAAAGCCTTAGTTTACACTTCAGACACAACTACCTCGCACATTTTTTCACGATTTTTAAATCATCTTTAGTCATATATATGAATGGTTAGACATCACTTTTGGTCAAACAGCAAATTCTGCAGAGTTAAAATTATGGCGTTGATGGAAAGTTTAGGAGTTTAGAGTTAATTTAACACTAATTAAAGTTAACCCAACACTGTAATTAGTTGAATCAAATGAAGAGTTGGTGTGGAGTGGTGTGGAGTGTGAAACTTAAATAAAAAAATAAGTCCTACAGTGCTCTGTGACTGGCAGTTGTAAACTCTTAGAGCGTTAAATAAGGAACCCCTCCCCCACCTCGCTCACAGTCAACCACGCTGAGACACTAACGTTACTCATCAGGCCGAATATTCTCTTTCTCAGTAAAAGGTAACGTTAATGGTTTATTATTAGTGGTGGGCCGTTAACGGCGTTAACGGCGTTAACGCAGTGAGACTCTTATCGCGCAATAAAAAAAATGTCACCGTTAATCTATTCTCAAAGTTGGGTTGGGAGCTGGGTCTATACTACGCAAGCTATGATGACTTTCACCTTGATATTTTAGCGCGGATGTATACCAGCTTAACTTCACTGTAAGGGGCGAGAACGAGATTTTTCAACTCGCGGGATTCGCGTCATTCGCGGAAGCAGAAGCCGCCTCATCATCTCATAACCAGGGCTTCATTCGCGCGATTCGCGCAGCAAGTAGGTCTATTTCCTCTTTGCATTAACATATAAATCACTCGCGCTTGACACGCCATTCGCGTTTGGTCTGAACACAACATAACGTTACTGTGAAATTACCACATCAAATATGACGTGCTAACATGGATGCAGCTATGAAGCCGCCGGGTTTGCTTCAGGGAATATTAATTTTTAAGAAGCTTCCCAATAGAAACATCGACAAGACTAAGGTTGTTTGCACCTTGTGCAATGCGGAATTGGTTTAAAAAAAAACACTTTCTCTCAACAGGTAGTGGTCTAGCTTTAGTTGAAACCAGTAACTTTGTATTGAGATCTAATGTATTATGGCTCCTGTATGACATATCGCTTGTTGCTCCCTCACTCTTTGTAAGTCGCTTTGGATAAAAGCGTCTGCTAAATGACTAAATGTAAATGTACTGTAGGAGCTCTTCCAGTCTCAAGTACCACCTAAACGCAAATCATCCCTTAGGTAATGCGGAAGTAAACACAAGTACATCTTATTGAACATAATTTAATTTTCATCACCAATTATCATAGTAGAACAGCTTTCTCAAGCAGTTTGTGATGCATTTTGGAAACAGGAGATGAGCCCCTGGTCTAATGCGCCACCTGGCTTGAGAAACCCGTTCTCAAAGACTTACTTTTAGTCATTATTTGGGTAGCACACATATTCTGAATGCCTTCGGCAGAATTCAAATGAGCCATTTTAATCTAGATTAATCTAGATTAATCTTGGAATTAATCTAGATTAATCTAGATTAAAAAAATTAATCTATGCCCACCACTATTTATTATTTATGTTTTTTGATCAATAACATTCGGTCGCTATGATGGATTGTTTTATATTGCAGTCAGTATCGTCTTTTATCGTTAATGTTAGCGTTTGAATGTTCCGTTGACTCCAGGTGTAAGTTAATTAATTGCAGCATAAACAATAACTCTACAAATTTATTTCATAAAGATTCGCAATGTAATAATTATACTCTGTGTTTTGTGATTTTGTTACTGATCAAGTTTGTTTAATATCAACTCCTTTTTTGTGAAAGCATTTTTTAACTTGCTGTCGTCAACTCTCCATTTTGTAAATTTTTTACTGAACAAAATGTTACATGTTTCTACATTCTGGCTGAAATTAGCACAATTAAAAAATATTTTCTTCAAGTTAAGTGGTATTGTCTTTGTTTACCATATTTACACTTCATGAAACGCCACAGGAGTTAACAAATTACACTGGGGTGAGCTTATTTGTAACAACCTACATCAATTATTTTACACTGGTTAGAGTTGGCTGTAGTTAGTGTTTTAACTCTATGGGGAGTAAGTTTTTAACTATTTAAGAGTGTCAATGTGCCAACACTTTCAAAAGTGTTAAAATAACTATATTGGGAGTGGACCCCATGGGACACTTTCAAAGTGTTAAAATTAACTCGTATAGAGTTATTTTGCGTTTCCATATTTTGCTGTGCACTACTGTACTTATCTTATTGAAAATCCTATTATTTTGTGTGAGATATAGTACTGCTCTTAAAAAAATATATTCTTTATCATCCGATTTATAAACATTTCCCCGTCAAAGCTTTAATGCATTTCTGCTAGTTTGAGTTATAAGTGTGTTAGCCTTTGTAAAAGTGCATGGACGTGCTGAAGACCATCTTGTGTGGGTACGGCTGATAGGCTCTTATCAATCACAGAGAGGGAGAGAGACTTCACATGAACATCTATAATGAGAGTGGTGGTATATGGTCAGCCTCATCCACAGATGAAAGCGTAGGCCGAGAGAACGAGAGAGCCGCGAGCTGGAGGAGAAGGACATGCGAGGTTGGGGAAGAAACACCCAGATGAGACTGAAGATCTTCCTGACCGTAGCCCTCAACCCATTCCTTTTCTTAAACCCAATCACCTCTTCCTCTTACCACAGTAATGCATTGTGGGAAATCTGTATTCTTCTTACAATGTTATTGAAATCATCTGACAGGTCAAACATCAATAAATAACTGGTATGTCACCTGTTTAGACAAACAATTTGACACAAAGTCATTTTTGGGTCAGTGTTTGGAACCATAGCTAAAATACTACAGACTTTGCCATCAAGCAAGCACCAAAACGCCCCGTCAACACCCTAGAAACCACGCAGAATAACCTAGCAACACTGGTAACCACTGCATTCTCATCTGAAAATGCACAAATCTAAGCAAAACATCTCAATGTTTGGTGTCATAGTTTATTCTTTGATCTGAACCAGCAGCTGACACACGGCGGAGCGCAGGAGAAGAGCAGACACAAAAACACACTGAGACCTTTATTGTAAAGATAAGAAATAAACACAAACCCTCAGATGAACTATCCTCTGTCTCTCTCTCTCTCTCTTAGAGAAACTGTTTTCCATGGTTTCCTTAGATGTGCATGATGCAATTCTTCTTAAAGACTCTCAAGGAACTATTGAACTGAATTAAAATAATTTATTTTTAAGATAAGAGAAGATGAGAGCGAAAATGTCTTTACAACTTTTTATCGTAAAAATAATGTTACCAAATATCCAAAAGTTTTTACAATGCAAAAAACTATAAAGCTTTCATTTTGAGCCAATTAATCCTTGACAAAAAGATTTAACATGCAAAAGAAACATCCAAAAATGGATAAAACATCTCTTCTAGAGAAACATTTTACTGTGCTGTCAGTATATGTAAATAAAGTGTCTGCAGTTTAAGTGCTTGATTTCTTCCATACATGTATGAAACGCATCATTACATTCTCCTCCTGTTTTAAGACTGTCAGAGATGATAAGAGCAAACTGTAGCAGATAAACACATTTCACACGCTGACCAGCAAAACCACACTTCAACCTACAGCAAGAGAGAAAGATTCAAGACAGACAGACAGACAGACAGACAGACTGATAGAGAGAGAGAGAGAGCAGAGAGAGAGAGAACAGAGCAACTGTAGACAGAGGCCTGAAAAATATGTGTGGTGGCCTTGTTTTAATATATCCTGGTGGGGACATAAACCTGAATACACACCAATACATGGAGACTCATGTTACCCTGGGGATTAAAAAAGCTTATAAATCGTACGAAACAATTATTTTTGAAAATCTAAAAATGCTAAATATTTTCTATGATCTTTAGGTTTAGGGGTAGAGTTTGGCATAGGAGATAAAATATACAGTTTGAACAGTATAAAATGTATTACACCTATGTGTGTGTGTGAGTGTGTATGCGTGTGTGTGTTCGTGTGTGTGTGTGTGTGTGCGTTAATGCGTGCGTGCGAGAGAGAGAGAGTAAATGTGAGTGTGTGTGTGCGTGTGAGTGGGTGCGTGCGTGCGTGTATGTGTGCGTGCGTGTCTGTGTCTGTGTGCGAGAGAGAGAGATCGAGAGAGAGAAAGAGAGAGAGAGAGAGAGTAAATGTGTGTGCATGTGTAAACTTTGACAACTGTACAAACAAACACTCAGAAATGAAATCTTATATCAACTGGCAGTGACATACAAGAAGACTAAATGGAGATTTATTCACAGTGTTAGTAGATTATTATTACTGTCTTATTTTGGAATGATCTTCACAGTTTGAAACATTCTCATGTTTGCTGGACACCTGCTGGCTGTGTTTCAGTTTTATTTCACGGCTCATTTGATTGTTTGATTCTGATTGGCATGTCCAAAGGTTGTTCTTTTCAAATAACAACCCCTCAAAACTATGAACATCCTGTAACCCGGTTGCTGGAAATCATTTTGAGAGGGGCAGTTTAATATTAAACAAAACATAATTATAAATATGTCTTTTAATAATATATGTGACATTATATTTACAAACGATTACACCAATTTGCCTTTTCGTGACGTTTGAACGTCGTTTAAGTAAGGTCTGCATTTGGTAAAAATGAGCTAATCAAACTTTTCATATTCACATTTTATGTCCAGTTTTTTTCTCTTGTGGCAAGTAGCCGTGTAATGAGCTGTATAATGCACAAGCAGCCGGCTGTTATTATGAAATAAGCCCCTTCAGTGTGATACAAGACCCTCACTTCATGTCCTGATCACACTGTCGGGGATTATTTCTGCGATATCAACCGGCTGCATGTACATTATTAACGTAAACGTTGTGCAGTTCTTCCATTACAGAACTGAACACATCCAGACAGATCCTGAGATGAAGTCTCTGCCCTGAACACCGACTAACATCTGAACCCAACTGTAAGAACAAAAAACACCGATCTCTTTAATTTCTTTAATATTTCTCCTAGACATCAATGAGATTAAATGAAGAGCCAAAAAAATCTGTATTTTTAGAATCTCAGAGATGTGTCTGTCATTGGAGTTTGAGAACAGATGTAAATAATATGTCAAACTGAGCTCAGAATTCTCAAGTCTACATCAAAAGTCAATATTATTGAAGATATGAATTAAAACATTTCTGATCACATTTGCTTGAATGCAGATTATTTGACCTCTACATTCAAAAGAACTCTGTGATGAAGACAGACGTCATTTGAATCCTCAGTGTGATGATTTTTTCAGATGCTCAGATGAGACATGAGCTCTACTGCTGTCAGATAACACATCTGAGTAGCTCTGCAAGTGCACCAGATATTCCATATCAGGCAACAGAAACAATATGAATGCCTCTAGAATTACAGGAAGCATCACACACGTCCTTATTAAACATCTTTCAGAAATCCATATGAGCCTTTTCATTTCTCACATTTACTAACACCAAAACCGAATCCTGCACCCGGAGTGAAAACATTTCGTCTCACAAACAAGGACATTCAGAAGGAGGCCAAGGACGTGCTGGAGAACAGGTCTGTAAGAATGACTTGTGTTCTGGGCAGGACGGCAGTGAAATGATCCGCACTGGTCTGCATATGTCCTCCACTTTCACTTCCACAACATTTGGATGTCGACAGGACCCTAAGCTTCTGTTTACGGCTCGGTGTGAACCCGCCATCTGCTGCGTGCTGAATTCACAGCCTGCCGCCAGTACACGCCAGCCCGTGTCACATTCAGAAGAGGTTGGAAAGTGATACATGGCTACATAGCAGCAGGTTTTACATTCACACTTGGCTCAGCTGAAACACTGAATCACAGACTACACATTTGTATTTCATATTTAAGGGTGATAAAAAAAGAGATTCACACTGAAGAGAGTGTGAAAAATGGAAGCCTATGCTATTGCATGTCTAATGATTCAGTTTAAAAGGACGAGTTGATGGCTGAAGGAAGTAAAAAATAGAATGCATCCTGTAGTGGAGTAGGCGGGGCGAGACCGTGGTTCAAGACCGGTGAGTAATTGTTAATGAGCGCCAGCTGTGCGCACACAGGGCTCGAATCACGAAGGAGATCGGGATTATATAAGAGAACGAGCGACCGGACCGTCAAAGAGAGAGGACCGGGCCCGAACATGTGTTACGTTTGTATTTATGTTTTATTCGCCGGCCATCGACCGTGAGGGGCGGCCGGCTGTCTTTTTACTTGTGTTATTATTTGATTAAATGTTTTAATGTCTGCCGGTTCCCGCCTCTTAACCTTCCTTTTTTTGAACCTCTCTACACATACATTTACAGAATATACCCCGCAACACAGACACTGAAGATGATTTGATGCACTTTCACCCACATAAGAACATCACGTCAATCCAGACGGGGGTCACAGAGCCGACTCAAACAAACAACACAAAAGTCTTCAAGGTGGGCGGGATCATACTAATGTTCTTTCTCCATCATTAAAGGCCAAAGTCACGGTTGATCATCAGACGTGATAAAGATGACTAAATGTCTGATAAATGTACCTATGAGGGGGAACTGAGAGCTCTCCACCAATCAGCAACGCATCTGGTGACTCATGCCCCTACAGGACACCTCCATGTACCTGCAGTTCGCCCCACACAACCTCAAGTGGCTCTCTGTGATGTCTCAAAGCTTCTAAAAGCTTCAAAAAAACTGAACAACAACACCAAAGAAGTCAAATATGCAAATCAAAGGCAGTATTGGATCAGAATTAGTACTGGATCTGTTAGGTTTGTAGTTGAGAGATAAAAAACAATATAACATTCAGTCACCATTTATTCACTCTCATGTGTGTGACGAGCAAGGCGGGAGCAAGGCTCCTCTCTCATGGAGGAGATCGGAAGCATAAAAGGAGGAGCGACCGGAGTATACGAAGAGAGAGGACCGGGCCTGGACATTATGTTTGGTTTTATTATGTTTGTGTGGCCGGCAGTCGACCGAAAGACATTTTACTTTCGTCCGGGTGTTTGTTTATTTTAATTAAAGTTGTTAAATGTTCACAGGTTCCCGCCTCCTTTCTTCCCTACTTTGAACTGTACGACAATGTGGTTGTAAACCTGACTCTTTCATCTGTGGAACACAAAAGAAGATATTTTGAGAAATGTCTCAGTGGTATTGTGTTCATGTTCAAGGGAAGTCACTGGGGGTTGGTGTTGTTTGATTATCGACATTCTTCAAAATATCTTCTTTGTGTACTCATACAGGTTTGACATGACATGAGGATGAACACAGTATGGAAGAATTTTCATTTTTGGGTGAACTAAAGAAATGGTTTGGATTGTCAACTGGAATCGTTTCTTTACCTTTCTCTCACCCTCAGTCAATTATCATTCGAACAGTGTTTGACACATGACTTCTCAGTCTCTCTGTAAGCTCACTTATTACAGCCTGAAGTCATGACAGTCACACACACACACACACAACGCTCAACGCTGTCAGGGGTTATAATGCTGCAGGTGCAGATAGCGTCGTCTCATAATGATCCTCCTCAGTAGGCCAACGGTGAAGCTCCTCCACTGTCAATCCCGCAGCGAGAGGAGAAGAACGCAGAGAGAGTTTAGCAGGAGGTGAGGCAACACGGGAGCTTTTTATAAACGTGGCGGGAGACAGACTGCAGCGCTGAGATGACAAAGACAACAGCTGGAGATCAGAGAGAGAATTGAGAGAAAATACAGGCAGAGGTGCTAAAAATCACCAGAGCAGAATGAGGAAAAGAGGCTGGAGGAGGGCGGGGCTTTGAAACACTTCTATTTTTGTCATGGAATGAGAGTCTGTTGGGCATAAATCAAAAACATTTGATGAAATCTAGAAATGCTGAGGGAAGCGGAAGAGACGGTCGGGTGTGATTTCTGCATGTTCAGCACCACGGACAGCAGCTGTTGACGGCTGTTAGAAAGTAAACACACGTGTACGCACACTCGTGTAGGTATTTATTTTCATCTGCAGAATTTGTTTGTCCAAATACTATGGTAGACATACTGTGCAGTATAATAAAAGTCTACTGTCACACGTTCTACCTCAATTACAGCCCAACAACAACAACAACATGGATATAAAGATAAAGGTACAAAAATGCATCAGGCCATCGAGCAGGCGATGTAGCGTGTCTGCAGTAGCGTTTGTCAAGTCTTTAATTGGTTTGAAATGTCAAATGAAAGACAGATGCTGTAGGGATGTCATTTATCTTCAGCAGATAAACACACATAGATCATCTGTCTCTTTATGGCTTTATTGACTGTTTGTGTCTGCATAGGGGCAGTTAAATGTACAGACATAAATAACAAGAGACGATTAAAGAGACACAAACATCGGCTCTAATCCATCTGTTAGCACAACATTCACTTCATCTACAGTATGATGTGTTCTGTTTAGAAATGATTTGATCCGATTCAGCACAGTCCAAATCTGAATGAAAAAAATGAATGTCTCCACCCAGCTGTAATGAAATCAGTGGACGTGGTCTCGATTCAGAGCTCAGAAATGACATCATACAAGACAATGAGCCAAACAAAGAGAAAAATGAATAATATACCAAACTACTGTCTGCAACACAGAAACCTAAGAACAAAAAACAACTGATTAAATAACTTATTAAAGCAACAACGAGCCATTTTGGTGTATGGTTTCCCTATGTGGTTGATAAGCGCAATTGTCTGTTATAAATGTTGTAAATATTTTTGCTGTATAAGCTTCCAAGTGCTAACAATAGCTACATAACACATTTGCAGTCACCCAAAACACAATGCATGGAAGTGAATGTGTTTAGAAAACCAATGCAAATAATTTTATGTAGTTTTATTTTCGGAAATACACTCGTGACCAGGCGTTGTGCTTTGTGTAATTGGTGCAATCAATAACTTACACTCAACTCGCTATGAGAATAGTGCCTAGCACATTGACTATAGATACCGATAACATTAGTCTACGTGCATGAACTAAGGAATCAGCAACTTTTGACCATAAAACAGTTATTGTTGTTTGGTTGTCATCATTTACAAGCAAAACACTAAATTAAAGCTATTGAGACCAAGCAACATTACATGATCTCTAGACTACCATACGGTTATAAATTGTGAACCAGTAACATTAGTGCACCAATAAACAACCTGAGCACAGCCAAATTATTACTAAACTTGAAAGTACAGGACAGTGAGAATAAATGTACATATAAGACTTTCAAATCCAGTAGCAGGAAGGCTAACCTTAGGTCTCCATCCGTTTTGTAACCCGTTGCCTCTTGCAATTCGTGTTGCAGAGTATAAATCCGTCAGATTATGATTTGTGTCAGACTTGTGTCTGATCACTCTCTCTCTTCTCTTTTTTTACTTGCTGGCTCTTCCATGGTGATGGTTTGGAGACTGGCCTTGAACTAGATCGTTTCGTCTTATTGTTAGCTTTTGGCTAACTTCTCGAGTAATACGTGACATATGCCTTGAAGAAGGGGATAGGCAGGGCTTGTACCGTCCTGAACACCAAAGTTACAAGTGTGATTTCAGCCGATAGAAGGCTGCTTAGGTAGCAACGGCAGTAAAATTCGTCCCGTTAAAACTAACGGGTCCTACCACTAAAATAATTTTAAAGACATTAATTTAAGAAAAAAAAGTTGCTTGTTATTGCTTTAATACATTTTATTGCTGTTAAATGCTGTACAAAACTCATTACAGTGATATATCTCATTATTAAAACAATATAAATGCTGACAAATATCTATATTCATATTATTTTAAGGCTTGCATGTCTCTTCACACCAGCAGCCGGGGTCGTCACTAGACCCCTTTGACTGGGGCACTTGCACCAGTATACATCTGCTGTGCCTCAGTATAAATTTCAAGTTTAAGTTTTACAATTTTGTTTATTTGTCAGTTTCATCACATACATTGCTAGTAGAGTCAAAAAAACTGATCTCTTTGCAACGTAGTAACCTAATTCACGCTTGTAAAAGCATTTTAACCGGTCCGAAAACACAAACTTGTGCTATATGAAATTTACAGTAATTCCCGGTGTTCATGCACTGGAAATAACGTATTAGGGGTCACAAAGCATTAAAGTATATTCAGTGAGAAATTACAATACTGATCAAATATTGTGAAAATCACATTATAGGAATGTGCTAGAAAAAACGATTTTGTTGTATACGTGTAGAGTCCAGTAAGTGTAGTGCCAAGGTTCAGAGAAACCAGAAAACTGGAAAGTCAGTACACCGAAAGAGGTCATACATGAACCCACGTGTCATTTCCTTCATCAGGGACTTCAAAGAGTTTGACTGGCAAAATAACTAGATTGAGCTCAATGTTTAATTAATCTAAATATTTTTTAAATGTATATATTATAATTTACTATTTATCATTTGTTTTTCAGAAATCTTCATGTGGAACAACGCGTTCAGCTGTGAATTATTATTTTTTTTCTTAATTATATTTTAGCATTTTGTTGTTTGTTTAGGAAATGTTTTCAAATGGTTTTTTACGTTAAAATAGAGAAAATGTATTTGTCAAACAGTGTGATCCACTTGTATAAGTCCAAGCATAAAGTGCTGGAACTCCATTGAATTTGTACCTTGTAAAAACAATCACAGTTACTCACTCGCAGCTATTGACAAGTAACTTACTGTAATAAACAATCACAGTTACTAACTGGCAGCCATTGACAGGTAATTTACTGTATTTTTAAATACAGTGTATTACTTGTCAATGGCTGCCAGTAAATTACTGTCATTTTCACAATATATTTCTTACATTGTGGACATCAGAATTTGTTTATGCAAAGCAGAGAAATGGAAGCAGAAAAGAGAGATGATGAGTTTAAACACAGTACTGTATATCCCCAGCCAGTCAGGGCTCAGATATAAGAGGAAAATGTCTCAGGAAAACCTTTGTCAAGTGTGTAAAATTGCATTATTGCATTGAAAATTATTTGTCTTCTGTACTTTCAGAAATGAAATTATTTTAATTTACTAGCCCTAGTTTAGGACATTACATAAAAATTTAAGAGTAACTATGGCTGAGATAATTATATGCTATTGTAGGCAGTACAGTTTAATTCAGTACAGTTCCAAAAATGAACCAACTTTGTTTGGACTTTGCTGTGAAAGCAGAAAATATTGTTTTATTTAAGATAAAATAGGTTCTCTATATTAGGTTAACTTGGAGCCATAAAACGACTGGTTTCTTGAAATACTGTAATTGTAAATTAGTGAAAAGATAATTATTGTTTGTTATTGTTGTGCAATGAATTTCATAACCTCCTGTACATTAATGTTCACAATATATAGCCTTCTGTATATATTGTTCATGGTACATACCGATTGTCATATTTTCATAGTACATGCCCATCGTAAATTATTTTCCTAATATTGTATTCTGTATTTATTAACACTGTATATCCTGCACTTGCTAATTGCACTTCTGGTTAGACCTAAACTACATTTCGTTACACTGTACTTGTATATGGGTAATGACAATAAAGTTGAATCTAATCTAATCTAATCTAATTTAGATGTGCAAGAAAAATGTCTCTCTGCTTTCATTATTTCCATACAGTGCATTCAAACATGTTAATAAAGTTTATGTTAAGTATGTATGTTAAGATACTTAAGTATTTTTGAATAGAAAAATGTTTTCATTCCCCAGTATTGTTGCACTGTAGGAACAGTGGTTTAAGCAAGGGAAGTTTGTGTATAGTGCAGGTGCACACAGCAGGTTTTTAAGTGACAGAAAAAGTAATGTTTGCCCCACTAGAGCTTTAAATCTAGCAACGCCCTGCCTGAAGCGACAGATATGTGAAGTGATTTCAATCCTTTCCTCACCAGTCTTACAGAAATGTTATTCTTGCTTTTACTCATTTACTGACATACTGCATATTGACGCTCCATCCGCTTGTTTATAGGTTGTCATCTGGCAAAATATTTTGAGTTCATGAGTTGAGCTGATGGCCAGCCCTTGAATCTTTCACTGCCTCTGGAATATTTACAAGATTTAAAGTGATGTAGGAAGAACGAAGATGGAAGCAAAAATAACCCGCCAGTCGTTTGCACACAGAAACAACACACTGGGCAAAGTGCAACACGAATACAATTTGATATATCAGACATACCGTCAGGGATGTGTTCTTAAAACATGAAATCAATAAAAAACACAGGGCTCAGGTGAGGAGGTGAGCTATTTATAACCCAGTAGTGAAACCAAAGTCAAAAAGTTCTCAAGTGTCTGAGAGTAGAATCGATCATCACTTCACTTCTCTTTTATTGGTATGGATTTGAGCAGATGTGTTATTGAATACACCTGCTGGAAGGTAACAGACATTAGGGCTGCGGGATTAAATCATCATGTTGAGATTATTTCGACAAATGACACAATAAATCTTTAAAGTCTCATATTGCTGCTGCTTTGATATCGAGGTAAAATGGACGGAAGAACAAAATCACATCTGATACAGAAAGCTTGAGCAGAAACTACAAACTAGCAGTTGATGTGGTCTGAGTCTAAATAACCTCATAATCCACCGGAACAGAAACTTCAATCGGTCAATATTAACTGTATGGTAAGCACCACAAGGCTTTGAATTAAACCGTCCAACCCTCTCTGAAATCACCCAAACATGCAGAATGATGGACAATGCTTTCTGCATTAAGAATGAATGGAGTGTGTGCTGACAGTATTATTCAGCTGTGGCTTTCCTGAAATCCTGAACCCAGAGGGACCCTACACTCATTCATCTCCAAAACCCCCCAAAAAACAATGAAAGCAACTCGTACGGCTTCACGAAGAACTCATCTGGTTAATATTCACTGAATCCAACTGGTTTTCCTGAATCCTTTCTTTTTCACTAAAACTCCTCATCCCCCTGCATGACAGAGAGAAAATAATGCCACATCTCTGATGTCTTTACTTTAGTAATCACTGACATTATTACTCAGCCATGAAATGTATTTTTTATGACTCAATCTGGCAACCGCAGCAGGAGCCGAGTCAGTCAGGTGATGCTGTGGAACTGTGATTATTCCCCATAAAACTGGCGCCCCGGGGGTTTTATAGTTGTGGGAATGTAATAACTGATTTTATTAGCCTCTGTGCCAGGCCACTGCGTCCTTATCATCAACAAAAAGTAAATGTCACAAAATTTTGTAATTTTTCACCCCCAAAATCAAGAGATAAAAGAGATATGTTTGTCTTGACCCGAACCCTGTTTGGGCTATTTAAAATATAAAACAATTATCTTTTAAAAAGTCATTATTTCTTTTAAACATCATTTTTTCCTCAGAGTGAAATATGACTCAGTCCTTTCTTTATGAGTTTCACACCATAAAATATTCTTCACTAATACAGTCATTAAATGATTCAATACAGTAAAACCATTTGAGATTATACTGAGAATATTCAAGGGCTGAGAGAGAGAGAGAGAGAGAGAGGGTCACATGATGAGGTTTATCACTCCCTTGAATCTCTGTGTGTGTGTGTGTGTGTGTATAGCAGACATAAATAACGTTCAATTAAATAATTAAATACACTTAATGGCTACGATCACCGCAACTCCTAATTATAACCACGGCTTCTATTAACAGATGTTGCCCCTCGGTGCAAAGAGAGAGAGAACTGAATTTATATCAGGTCTGCCCAGCATCACATGCAACACTGTTGCCCTTGGAGACCAGTGGTCCTGCTCATGTGGAGGCTGCTGGTAACATCTGAACGTCACGCCGGGTTTACAGTTTTAAAGCATCTTAATTCATTTACAGACTCATGGCGAGTTATATTTTACACATTACATTGAACAAAACTTGCCCTGTATGAAGCTTTTGGTTAATGACTCATAAAAGTTGATGTCAAACTTCAGTGGTTCTTAGGGAAAGATAGAATGTAATTTTTTGGGGGTAGCAAAATAAAGACCCCTTGAATCTTATTGGCTTGATGTGACTGATTGCAATTGGGACAACAGAAAGTCCATCTGAAACTTTCATTCAGTGACTGGTTCACACTAGCTGAATGTGTTGATATTAAGTGTCAATATTTGAACAATGTGAAGGTGATGTTCTGACACAGAATAAAAGTGAGAGTATTTGAGTTTTTGTGAAACAGTGGCAGTGAGTGAGTGAAATGATGGAGTGAGTTGTGTGACGGCTGTGTGTCGTGTGTGATTTGTGATGCTGCACTGAATGACAGTGAGACAGCTCTGGTCACAGCACGTCCACGTTGTTCTCTGATAGAAGCGGTGATGGATGCCAGCCTTACGCAAACACACCTGACATGACTCTACACTGACTCTTGTATGAATGCATATATACACCCACAGGAAAAAACATTCCAAATTTTCATTTAATCATCATTTCTAGATGTATTGTGGTCATTCCAGTCCAGTGTTTGTTGAATTTAACAAAATCAAACCTCAGGAGTGCCAAAGTCATCCAACAGCAATGTGAAAGACTGAATGACGAAACACATGAAAACTGGGATAAAAATTAATCACATAAGTTTTCCAAATACAAATTCAAAACATATTTTCTGTTAATTTCACCTGTTTTGGTGAATTTCTGAAAAAAGCAAATAGAAACAATATTTTTATTTGAAATTTGGGATAAATATTGTTGGTAGTTCACATAATGAAACAAAATTGATAAGTTTACCTAAACACATACATAGAAATATGAAATTCAGAAAAACTGAAAATATGTTTTTGTCCAGAGCTGTATACTAACACTCATGCATTCATGTCTATTTATGTTTTTCTATATTTATTACTGTAATGCACAGTAATTATCGGAATACTTTGTGATAATTGTACGAGCAACATTTTCTTTTTGAGTCAGTCTGCAGTTCTGCCCCATCGCAATGAAACGTGTTTGGATAATTCTCCTCTCCGACGCTTTGTAAATGGAAGCCAGTGGCACATTAAAGCCGTGAGTCAGTAATGAAGGCAAAAGTAAACAAGGTTTTGTGTCACACAGGTCAACAACAACATTAATAATGCAAAGCACAAAAACAGAGAGAATTGAAACTGTGCCGTGGTAGTTTCTCTCTCTCCCTCTCACTAAACACGTTCTGTTCCCTAACTCCAATGAGCTCCCTACCTAGACAGCATTTAAAAACATTACAGTCAAACACTTGACGCCCCATAATTATTCTACCCTCAAGATATCTCGGTTTGGCCAATTACAGTGGAACATGACATGTATCCTTAACAATCCCAGAATGCACTGTGTGGAGCTCAGTGAAACTCTCTCAATATAGTGTGTCCTTCACTCCAGGGACGCAATTTGTACCGCGCACATGAAAAGAAATATCAGTGCATTAGGAGCTTTTGAAATCACACAAACAGAGGGCCGAGCGTCTGATAGATAAAAAGGGACACATTAACAAAAAACCTCCCACTCATACACTGCAGCAAGTCACGCATCGAATCAACTGTCACGGGGCGGGAGGAACGCTGTAAACAGAATGTCTGTAAAGCAATCGGAGGCATTTACTGAGACTCTAATGTGATTAAGAGTCTAATGGAGTGATGTGCTTCACTCCGAGATCCCTCCAACGGTACAGAGACCAGGCGATGCTCGACGTTTCTTAAAGCTCTCCAAATGTCTTATTAGGTGTTTAATAGAGTCTCTGTGGCATTTGGAGACAACAGGATACAGTGACAGTGAGGTGAACAAACAGAGGGAATAAGAGAGGGAGAGAGAGACGGGATGGGAGACGGGAATAAAAGAATGAAAAAGTGCAGCTAATGGAGTGGCATTAGCGATCTGCATGGATGCTCTTTTCACGGTGGATGCCAGGAAACAGGAGATACACAGGACGAGTGCTGGATCGGGACAATAAGGGTGTTGCCAGGGCGATGGGGTTGCTAAGGTGTTCATGTTCAATTTTAACAGCTTTATATATGCCGTTTCTAGGTCATTGCAACATGTTCTGGATGCTTCTTTACTGGCTCAAAACAGTCTCTGATATTCGCTTCTCTCAGCTCCCTCCTATAAAATAACAGATACAATTATTCATCTATTCTATTCTGTCTCCTCTGTTCTGGCAAATAAGCGTCCTTCACAGAAGAGCAAAGAAAAGTTTAGATGTCTTGTGAAATTCCAGAGGATACACGTGAGTGATTAAGACACATCAAAAGAAACATGTGAGAGTCGAGCAGTTGCTCATTCACTCTCATCACTGCAGAGAGACACATTGAGATATTAAAGAGTAGTTTACATTATAAGGCAAGATAAATCACTGACATTTAAAAGAATTACACATAATTAGACAGATTCATGTAGTGTGAATATTTTAATGTGAGGTGTTGTAATGGTGTCTAGAGTTATATAAAATGCTTTCCTTCAGTCGATGTCTGTGTAGCACAGCGCTTTGTGTTTGTGTTTAATCTCATGTTTGGCTCATGTCGGCTCCCGGAGGACGCTGGTTGTTGTCTTGTGAAACATCGGTCTCTTCAGAGAGCGTACAAGCGCTCTGTGGTCTCTGGTAACACAGGACACATTTCCAGTCATCCATCATTGTGGTGCTGATGAAAGGAGTCTGGACGCGGCTGTGACAGGCGCAGATGATGCTGCTCTGCTGTCAATCACACAACACTGATGATGATACTTCAAACATACATCTCCAATGAGTTGAGTTATCCTAGTTAACAAATTAAAATGAGAAATAATTGATTGTGGACAAATCAAGTTATACGGTAAAGACACGAGTCACTGCCTTGAATCCTTAAGTACTCGTGATCGTCCCTCGTTTACAGAGTGAAAACACATCGCCCGCAGTTTCTGGAAATCATCATTTAATTTCAATGTAAAATGAAGCATAAGAGAATAGAAGGGAAAACAGTATCCGATGGCTAATCTCCTGTCATCTGTAAATGTTTTTAAAACTTTGTTTATCACAACATTGTTTTGCTAAAGCTGAAGCTAAATTAAAGTTACATTTTAAATACAAACCCACAGGTATTATTCTGAGAGTCACTGCTGCTAATATAAAATCTTACATAAAAAAACAGATTTACAATCAAACCATCTGTTGTATAATACCATGTATTTGTCATTTGCCTGTTCTATATATTCCTTACTTTCATTATTTCAATATTTTTTATTTTATTTTTTATTTATTCTCACATTTATTTATTCTCTATTTTGTAATGTTGTAAAATTTGTAAAAAGCACAACAAATATAAGCTTGAATTAAATGAAACATTACATTATCATCTGGTTGTATATTTTGCTTCATGTTAACTTTAAACGCTCTTTTAACTGCCGTTTAACTATAACTGAGCTTGTTATTTGCAAAGCTCTTGTTTGAAAGAGCCATTGATTCCCAATGCTAATGCTCATTACATTTTGACACGCGCTATACTTCACTTCACATGTTTCGCAGAGCTCGAGTGAATATTGAACAGAAAGAACCTCAGGGGCTTTTCTGATTTCTTGAAACGAATTCTGACCCTCAGCAGCCCGGCCAAATAAGATTAGGATGAAGGATTAAAAATGAATGGGGATCTCCAGTCAGGTGAAACGCAGAGATGGCGAGCGGTGGGTAAAAGCAATTAGGAGAAACCGTAACCCTGCGGCGAGCGAGCCTGTGGGGCACCTTACGTCTGGTTGTGGGTTTCAAGCTGGCGGCTGAAGTTACACCACGACTCTGGGTTGGACAGGTTAGACTTTGAGAGGCCCGTGCACTTTTTATACCTTCTTCCAAATGCTCGGCCAAACTAGAGATAAGGTTCCTGCCGTGTTCAGGTCTTGTTAGGGGCCGTCTGGAGCTCCAGACGTTATTGGGTTGCCGTATTCTCCTGTCGGATGCCTGTTTGACTGTAACGGCAGCTATTCAGCGGAGAGTTGAGAGTTGACGCTGGAGTCATTTTTCAGATGAAATTGTGTCATTGGATACGAGCCGGTATATATAGACACCAAATCCAGGCAGGCCTGAGTTACACCTACAGAATAATACAGGCTGCCAAAGTCTGAGAGGAAAAAGAGTTTCTCAGGGTTTACTTGCTATCGCTTGGAGACAGAAATCTTAGTATACATACAAGTACACACCATAATATCAAAAATATGGATTCATCTTCAGTGCGTTGAAACAAATAGGAAATGTACATTTATAATGGATGAAAAGATAATCGACAAACAATTACTCTCCTTGAATAAATAAAGCAAATAAAAGTCACAATTTTGCTTTAATGAACCTAAAATATGACTTCAGAAGAATTGAAAGTGTTTGAATCAGACTCGCTGTAATGAACAATGAGACACATGTTGTCCAGCATCAGATTGGTGATGTGTGACACCATATGGGGCAGTCGTGGCCTAATGGTTAGAGGGTTGGACTCGTGACCAGAAGGTTGCCGGTTCAATCCTCAGGTCAGGCGGGTAACGATTGAGGTGCCCTTGAGCAAGGCACCTAACCCCTACTTGCTCCCCGGGCGCTGCAGCGATAGCTGCCCACTGCTCTGGGTGTATGTGTGTTCACCACTTGCTGTGCGTGTGTTCACTACTCTCTGGATGGGTTAAAAGCAGAGGTATATCTCGGATATGGGTCACCATAACTGACAAATTAGTCACTTTCACTTTCACTTTTTTTTCACTATGTGAAGCACAGAAGTCATGAACTCAATGTAACAATGTACTCGATGATGCATTTCACAACACACTTAACCTGCGATGACATACGGCACGCACTCGTGCATGGACCATTTACGAACGCATGTGTATCACAAAGTTGTAACTGTATACAAGATACGAGATATTTCTGAAATAACAAGGTGTCATTGTTGCCAGGGATGTCAAACGATTAATCGCAATTAATCACATCCAAAATAAAAGTTTGTGTTTACATAATATATGTCTGTGTACTGTGCATGTTCATTTTGTGTACACAAACTCATACACATACTAGCATATATTAAAGAGAAATGTATAAATGTTTATATAGAATTTAAATTGTTTGTATATGGGTCAATGACAAATAAGATTTTCAAGAAGAAAAAAAAAAAAATTAAGCAAAACAGTTTGAAAATGTATTTTTATGTCCAAAAAAATGTATTGTGTTGATTTATATTGGTTTTACAGCATTTTAGGGAGCATTAATTCATTATTAAACAAGATTTCTGATTTTACCACCCAGAAAATGTCAGGTGGTGCGACCATATATTAATTTAAAATAATATACATTTAATGTATTTAGCACTGAGTATTTTTCCCCTCATATATAAGAAATTTAACATAAAATCATGCCAAAATATTTTATTAAGAATTTTATTGAGAAAATTAACATTTATTTCTCAGTTTTGTTCTCTGTTTGTATGTTGAATTTCAATACAATGAAAAGGGTTTCTTATAAAGGACATATTGTAGATCCATTTGATATATGACATGTATTTATTCAAATTCTTTTTAGGAAAATAATGAATTTGGACACAAAAAATACATGTCACGTCATTGACCCATACATAAATAATTTAATGGAATGTTTCCCAAATATATACAGGTATACATGTATGTGTTTGTGTTTTTAAATAAAAAATGAATATCCACAGTACACAGATGTATTTTGTGTAAACACAGATAATCGTTTGACATCCCTAGTTTGCCACCATTGAAATAAATTGAGACATTCTCTAAAGTCTCCTGCATCTCAGATGTTTCCTCACGATGATACCAACATTATTTATATCAACAAATATAAACAACACAATTTCACCAAACTGATATTTAAATGAAGCATAACTTAGATCTCCTTGACTGAACAACGTCTAAGAAAGAAGATTTTCCTCCTCCTTACATGAGCAATACATCAGGGATTCGCTTGAAATATAAAAGATTCACATCTCTCTCTGCAGAAGGTGAAGGTTTATTTATTAGGTTAATGTGTGGGTGAAGTTCATAGGTGGTGTATTGATGGAGTATAAGCGCATGTCAGCGGGGATTAGTGTTGTAATGAACGAGTCCTGCTGTGTTGACCTGCAGTGAAACCTTAGAATGAACCACACTAGAGAAAGAACCGCTGCGATGAAACATTCACAACATCGTAATGAGCAGAATACACTAGTGAAGGGAAAGGCCGGATAAATAATTGAGAGGTCTCTGTGGATACCTGCTCGACACCTGTTTGATCAGTGGCCGATGAGGGGTCCGGGGTCGAGAGGTGACTGATGGGGTCACACACATGAATAATTCAACTTCGTTCTGTTATGGAAATCCAGCAGAAAAGCGTAAGGGGTGCATTACTTACACGGAAATTGAAACAGTTGTTAAGTTACAGAAGGACACATTTATAAAGATTTAAGCTACATGATTAATTAAACTTTAATGTTCACGGATTAAAACCGATGACATAGCTAAAGAAAATTCAGATTTATGAACCATTGTGTGGTTTTAAAGCCATAGGACTTTCTTTAATCTGAAAAAACAAAAGCAAAGTGTTTGTGTTTTTAAGTTAAAAAACAAGAAAAAAGCTAAATAATATGAGTCTGTACAGATTGTGTGCTATAATACAGGACTTAAACCCCACTAGCGTCGCTCTAAATCACTAGTGTGTTTACTAAATATGATGTTACTTTTCAAAGCCATTTTAACCGGCCAAACAATAAACAAACTTAAAAAAATAACATGACCCATAACCAGTGTTGGGAAAGTTCACGTTCTACATGAACTAGTTCAAAGTTCAGTTCACAAATTTTAAAATGAACTAGTTCAGTTCATAGTTCAAACTTCAAAATAGTGAACTAAGTTCACTAAGTTCCAAATATGAACTAGTTCATAGTTCTTTTTTTCCCTATGTTGATGCGAGCTATTATTTTTCAAAATTATTGCCACAGCCCATATACAGTAGAATCACAGACAGCAATTATTTTATCAGTTTTAAAATGAAGCTATGCGTCAGATTTCATCTTCATATCCAATTTTGAATCCTTATCCAACCAGGGTTTACATTATCATTGAGGGGACAGCATTTCCCCATTGTTGCTTTAATGCTTTGTTGCTGTCCATCACTCCACACTAGTAGCAGCTGCAGCTTTCAACCCTACAGTACACTCTCAAAAACATGAGGAAAAACGTGCTGCTTGATTGTCTTTTTTAATGAGGAATTATTAAAACAGGACAGTAATCATTAAGGTGCAAACGTTTTTCAATTTTAATAAATTTCCATTGTCCACATGTAACTGAAGTGCGGATTTTCTTTTTGAAAGCCGGCGGGCAAAGTTTGAACAGAAAAGTGAGATTTCTCCCATTCTCACCGACCTTGTCATAAAATTATTTTGAATGATCATACTCCTTGCAAACATGCTGCTGTCGCCTCCATGCCTTTTTTTTGTTTTGATGACGCGTCACGCATGCGGCGGACGGCGGTGCGACACTGGTGGCTGGTGTTGCCAGATTGGGTGTTTTTCCGCTACATATTAAGACCCGTTTACGGTGTGTTTTAGCTGGGATTTCGCCTGGAAGGCTCTATAGAAATCTGGCACCCTATTGAACGAAGTTAACCTGAGAGAGCATGCGTTCACATACACCAGAATGAACGAGTTCACAGTAACGTTCATCAGGCAGTAATACAGCACGTTCAGTTCACGTTCGCCCAAAATATGAACGCGTTCATGAACTATCGTTCAATGAACGCGTTCAGGTACAACACTGCCCATAACTAGAGAACAGAACATCAGGCTGGGCTTATTTGACTCAGACCAGTAAGCAACATCTTAGCAACCACCCAGAAAACCCTAGCAACACACAACACAGCATTATTCTGTTAAATCTATCGCAAACTTTTCCTTAGAAATGACACTTTCAGTCTTTTTTTACCCTGTTGTAAAAAACAGAACATGTTGGTAAGGTAGGTTTTGAAGCATGGTAGCTGGTTTGTGCTGGTCCTTAACTGGTCATGTGCTGGTTTAGGATGGTCCTCAACTTGATTAAGATAGTCCTGAGCCGCCTACGGACCAGTTTAAACCAGCACAACCAGTTCCAATTTTTCAAAACCTACTTAACCAAGCCATATGCTGTTTTTTTTTCAACAGGGAAATCTTATATTGCTAATGTATGTTTCTCTCTCTCTCTCTCTCTCTCTCTCTCTGTCTCTCTCTCTTTCTCTCTCTCTCTCTCATTTCCGGTGCGAGTGTTGAGCGTGAGTGAACGGAGTAGCGTTAGCGCGGTGCAGAGTGGTGTGAGTGGATCTTGATTACTTTCCTTTATTTCCTATTAATTCTGTCTCTGATCTTAGCGTTGTGTTTTCTGGGGCCGCGTGCTGTCCATTTTTGGAAGTATGACGGCCCAGCGAGTGCAAGGTTTGTCCAAACTCACGCGGCGTCACGCAGTTAAGGTGGCGACTGCAGTGAGTGTGGAAGATTGTTGTTTAGCTGTGGGAGAAGTAGTGGGGCACTCAGCGATCTTATCTGCGTCGAGAATGAACAATGCAATGGTGTTTTTTCTGGAAAGTGAAGATAAAGCGATTGATTTGGTAGAAAGAGGGATTGTAATAGAAGGGGAGTTCGTGTCCGTTCTCCCGCTTTCTTTACCTGCAAAAAAAGTAACTTTATCAAATGTGCCACCTTTTGTGAGCGATGAGATTCTATCGCAAGCTTTGTCACGTTATGGAAAACTGGCGTCACCAATAAAAAAGATGCCAATCAGTAGCAAATCACCTTTATTGAAACATATAGTTTCCTTTAGGCGTTTTGTCTATATGGTAATTCCAGAGGACGTGGATTTAGATTTGACACTTAATTTCCGGATTGATGATTTCAGCTACACGATTTTTGTTACCACTGGGAAGGGTAAATGCTTTGGATGCGGAAAAACGGGACATTTGATAAGAAATTGTCCCGATAAAAGTATGGAGGAGAAGGAGAGTGGAAAAAATAGTGTAAATGATGATGTGGTGCAGGATGAAGTGGTAGCGCAGGAAACAGTTTCGACTGTCATAGAGGCAAATGACGACATTCAGCAGGAGATTGAGTCTGTTCCGGTCTCATCTCGAACGGGGCTAATTGATCCAATTCTTAAGGAAATCGGAAATGATTCTAGTGATTCATTGAGTATGGTTTCTTCATCAGATAAACAAAAAGAGATGACAAATGATGAAATATCTAAAGTGTCTGTAAATGAAACTGGTGAGGAGGCACAGTTAGAAGTGGGCCAAGAGGAGCAGTTTTTCAAAGTTCCGGTTAAGAGAAAAATACAAAACAAACCGTTGGATGCAAAAATAAGTAAAATTGCTGAGTCACAACATTATGAAATGCAAGAAACAGAGAGTGACAGTGACTCTTCAGAATGTAGTTTGGGTCTCTCACAAAGTGAAGTTATAGAACGTAGTTATGAACTTGAAGACTTTAGACTTTTTCTTAAGACATCAAAAAACAAGAGAGGAATGAAGGTGCAAGATTATTTTCCTGATCTGAGGCAATTTGTTGATAAGGCAAAAATTTTGATGGCAAGGGATTGCTTTGTCAACAAGGAAGTTTATAGATTAAGAAAGATTGTGGGAAAGGTCAATAGTGCCTTAAAAAATGATGCTGTTTGATATGGAAACAAGCTATTGTCATAGGAAGTGTATTTTCTTTCTTTTTTTATTTATAATGAATGAAGTGCATTTTGCTACTATGAATGTTAATGGCGCAAGGAATTTTAAAAAAAGAGCCCAAATATTTGAGGAAATAGAACAGAAAAATATAGATATTGCTTTTTTACAAGAGACGCATAGTAGTTTGGATAATGTTGTTGATTGGATGAAAGAATTTAACGGGTTGTCTGTTTTAAGTCATAATTCTACTTTGAGTGGCGGAGTTGCCATTTTGTTTGGTAGGAATTTTAAACCACATTCATATGATGTAAATGAAGTTATAAAAGGTAGACTTTTAAAAGTCAGAGCTATTTATGAAAAATTTGTTTTTGTTTTTATTTGCATCTATGCTCCAACTGCACCGGTAGAAAGATTAGTGTTTCTAGACACCCTTGGCTCAACCTTACAAAATTGTTGTACTGAAGAGTTTTTGTTTGTAGGGGGTGATTTTAACTGCACTGAACTTGATATCGACAGGAATCATGTTGAACCTCATATGGCTTCACGTAAATGTTTAAACCACTTAATTAGAAAATATGACTTATGTGATGTTTGGAGAACTATGAATGGAAATGAGAGACAGTATACTTGGGCTCATAGAAATGATAATCATTTATCTTTAGCGAGACTAGACAGGTTCTATGTTTTTAAGCACAATTTGAATATGTTTAGTAAATGTGATGTTATACCTTTACCATTTACTGATCATAATATGGTGAAATGTTCATTTATTTTAAATTCAGTGAAACCTAAAAGTGCTTATTGGCATTTCAATACACATCTGCTTAATGATAAGTTTTTTAGGGAGTCCTTTACGTTCTTTTGGAAAGGTTTTAAGGAGAAAAAGTCATATTTTAAATCCATACAGCAATGGTGGGATTATGGAAAGGTACAAATAAAACAATTTACACAGCAATACACTCTAAATGTCACAAAAGAATTATCTCGGTCAGTAAAAGAGTTAGAAAAACAAATAATGGAGTTGCAGAAATTGACGGAGACTTCAGGTGATATCAAGTTTTTGGAAGACTTATTAAGGAAGAAAGCTGAATTTAAAGACCTGCTAGATCATAAAGCACAAGGGGCTTTGGTACGGGCAAAATTTTTGAATATTGATCAGATGGATACACCTTCTAAATATTTCTTTGGTCATGAAAGGAAAAATGGACAAAAACGTACACTTCATGCTTTACGTTCTGAGGATGGAATTTTGCTTTCAAATCCTAAGGAGATTCGTAAAGTGGCAAGTCAGTTTTATCTGTCCCTGTATAGAAGTGAGCTAGAGCTAGTAGATGGGGGAACAAATGGTTTCCTACAAGATCTACCAAAAATATCAGAGGATTCTAACAAAGAACTAGAAAGGGCCCTAACCCTAGGAGAACTTCATAATGCGCTCCAGGGTATGAAGTCTGGAAAAACTCCGGGTATGGATGGGATTCCGGTTGATTTTTTTAAATCATTTTGGCATGAGATAGGAGTTGACCTGCTGGAGGTGTTCAATGACAGCATACAGAAGGGTGAGTTGCCTTTGAGCTGCCGAAGAGCAGTAGTTACCCTTCTCCCGAAAAAAGGAGATCTTACTGAGATCAAAAATTGGAGGCCGGTCTCACTTTTATGCTGTGACAGTAAAGTATTTTCGAAAACATTGGCAATTAGATTGGCTAAGGTAATGGGACAGGTGGTCCATCCAGATCAATCTTATTGTATGCCTGGCAGATCGATATTTGATAACATCTCCTTAATTAGAGATGTTATACAGGCTTCCAGAGTACTTGATGTTAAATGCGGTTTGTTGTCATTGGATCAAGAGAAAGCATTTGATCGGGTGGAGCACTCCTATTTGTGGAATACTTTGGAAGCTTTTGGATTCCCAAAAAAATTCCTACGTATGGTAAAAATTCTTTATAGTGACATTGAGAGTTTAATTAAAATTAATGGTGGTTTATGCGCTCCATTCAAGGTTAAAAGAGGAATTAGACAGGGCTGTGCATTATCAGGAATGTTGTATTCACTTGCTATCGAACCTCTACTCCAAAAGATTAGAAAACGTCTGGAGGGTTTGAGAGCACCATTTTGTGATTTCAATTTTTGTTTATCAGCATATGCCGATGACGTTGTAATAATAATAAACAAACAAGATGATGTAAATGTTGTAGTAAAGATAATAGAGGAATTTGGAAAATGGTCCTCAGCAAGGGTTAATTGGAGAAAAAGTGAGGCTTTGCTATTAGGAGTTTGGAATGATGTAAAACCAACTCTGCCTGAAGGTTTAGTTTGGAGTAGAGGGGGTATAAAATACCTTGGAGTGTTTTTGGGGGATGACAGTGTTGTACAAAAAAATTGGGATGGAATGTTACAAAAAGTAAGAGGTCGTTTAGACAAATGGAAATGGCTTTTACCAAATTTGTCTTACAGGGGAAGAACACTTATTGTCAATAATCTGGTTGCTTCACTTTTATGGCACAGACTGGCATGTACTGACCCTCCTGCAAGGATGTTGGCTGAAATTCAAGCAATCTTTGTAAATTTCTTTTGGGACAAACATCACTGGATACCACAGAGTATTTTGTATCTACCAAGGGAAGAAGGTGGCCAAGGTCTAATTCATCTGCAAAGTAGAATTGCAACATTCCGCTTGAATTTTCTACAAAGACTCTTAGATGGACCAATGAATGTAAGCTGGAAAGCTATCAGCTGTGCTCTATTACGAACTGTTGGAGGGTTTGAATTGGACAGATCTCTTTTTTTGATGGACCCCAAAAGTTTGAATCTCTCACAACTGTCTCCTTTTTATAAAAATCTTTTTAAAGTATGGGACTTGTTTCATATTCAGAAAACTGAGAATTTCTATTCTAGTTACTGGCTGTTGAAGGAACCTTTGATTTGTCAGGCAAGACTGGACATTGCATCTATGTTTTCACCGGGATTCAGCAAAGCTCTACAAACAGCAGGAATTTTTGTTTTAAGCCAGCTACTGTCTCTAACTGGACCTCATTTTAAGGAGACAGGAGCTGTTGCGGAAAGACTGGGATTTCGATCTATTCGTACAATTAATCGCTATTTAGCTAGGTTAATGGAAGCACTTACAAGTGAAGAAAAATTGATTTTAGAAGATTTTTTCTTGGGGAATAATATCCCTGATAGTAAGGATGGTTTTCCTTGTTTAATAATTCAACCAAAACTTGAGGAATGTGAAGGGTTGTTTCTAAAACAAGGACAATCCCTTTCTGTTGATTTCTTGGCCTGTACAGGAAAAGTTTTGTATAAAATGTGTGTTCTTGTTTTTAATAAGAAAATGCTTGATAAGAAGACGGATACCCCATGGCGTTCAGTTTTTAAATTGTGTGATAATGTGAAACCTGAATGGAGAGTGTTATATAAACCACCATTATCAAAAAGAACAGGGGACCTGCAGTGGAGAATTTTACATGGAGCCATTGCAGTTAATGTTTTTATTTCTGTTTTAAATCCTAATAATAGTTCTGATTGCCCGTTTTGCTCTCAAAGAGAAACGTTTTTTCATGCGTTTATGGACTGCTCTAGACTTTGTACGTTATTTGTCTTGATCCAAGAATTGTGTTTCAAATTTAAAGAGAAATTTGATCTCCAGACGTTTATTCTTGGTTTTAAATATCTGAAGGAAGAACGTATTAAATTTCAATTATTGAATTTTATTTTTGGTCAAGCTAAATTGGCAATTTACATGAGCAGGAAAAGTAAAATAGAGCAAGGGGGTAACGGTGATGTAATTGTTGTTTTTGGGGCTTTACTCAAAGCAAGAATAATGATTGACTTTAAGTTTTACAATGACATGAATGATCGATCAACGTTTGAAATGAAATGGTGCAGTAATGAAGTGTTATGTACAATAATTGAAGATGAATTAATTTTTTGTTTTTGATTTATAATTTAAAAAAAAAAAAAAAAAAAAAAAAAAAAAAAAAAAAAAACTTATATATATATATATATATATACATGAATTGTGAATTGTGAAAATAGAGTTCTATATGTTTTGCCTTTGAAAAATTATCTGGTATTAAAGGATTTTCAAAATTCAAAAAAAAATTCTCTCTCTCTCTCTCGTTCTGTCTCTCTCTCTCTCTCTCTTCGGGGAACAGGATCACACAGAGCAGGGCGAGAGCTATAATCTGCAGTGAATGTGGGGCAGCAATGAGAACTCTCTCATATTTAGGTCTTGTTGGACAAAATTGCCCTTTGAACTCACGCCAAGGCGAATAAAGACAGAGACTTGAACATATCTTTAGCGCTGCTTCTAAGGGTGTAACGACATGCTCAGCTCACAATGACGTTATAAAAATAATAAAAATTTAAGCAGAAGGAACTTTCTGATCGTGTGCCCCTCCTTTAAAGCTTCTTGAACACGTCCATTTCTGCTTCATTCACCACACGTGAACATGCACATACTGATGAATAACAGAATACAACTGATTAGTGTTTGACAGGCAAAATATTTTTAGAAGTGACGGTTGTGTTTTCTCTCTCAGTCTCCATCATTCTCTTCTGTTTGCTTGATGTGTGTGTGTCTCATTCTCTCAATGCACCATTAACAGTGGATGTGTTTTCTGATGTTGTTTCTTTGTTTCTCTCTGGTCTCTTCGGGTCTAGAAGCTCTTCTCTCATGTGCCCTAATGTGACACCCTCACTAGTGCACAAACAGAGTCACTCTATCACACCACCTGTCCTGTACTACATCTCTTCATCTGCACTCATTTACATCATGTAACACCAGCCCACTCTCATGAATTGCATATAATTAACACGAGCTGAGCAATATTGTGTAATACGTATGGCAAGGTTCGATTTTGTGTACATACTATACCGCTATTTTTGTGTGCATATGATACGCCAATTTAGCGTGTGTGCATATTAAACAGCAATTTGTCATTAACATTAACGACATTAACCTGTCCCCTAACCCAAACCCTAAACAGTATCATTTAATTAATTCAGTGTTTCCTCTTCATGTGCGTTTAAAAATGGCCGCTCTCCACACAGGTGCACGCAAACATTGGCGTATCATATGCACGCAAAATCGAACTCTGTTGTACGTATTACACGTTAATGCAACAGCGTGGTATTTACACGCAATTGATGAGACTGGGTTGGTAAAACACTTTATTCATTTAGTTTCTTGCGTGCATTATATTCTAGTAGAAAACTCACCATCTGTTGAATACTGTAAACTACAACAACATATTTAAAGAAATGATGAGCTGAGATCTCTTTCATTATTATCTTTTTTTAATTTTCCTAAACATGAATGAGATTCAATTGAGGGCATATGGAAACATTCAAACTGAGCTCAGGTTTGTCAAGTCTGTCATCCAAAGTCAATATTATTGAAGATCTCAAAATCATTCTCATCAAATCCAGATGATTTCACCTTTACAACTTACATTCATTTCCACCTCCAGACTCCTCATGTATGTCAACGATCACACTCTCTGATTCTCTTTTTATTTCTCTTGAGTAACTTTAGGAGAAACATCTAAGACTTTGATGACAAAACACACAACTGTGACAGAACTCCATCAATTGTCCTGCGTTTCCCAAAAGCATCGTAACCTTAGGTTGATCTTAAGAATCATTTTCACTTCGATCAACGTAGACTGACGCCGCTTTTGGGAAATGCAGCCCTGGTTTGAAAGAACAGCCTCTCCTCTGGGTATATACAGTCATGGCCAAAAATACTGTCACCCTTGGTAAATATGAGCAAAGAAGGCTAAAAACATAATCTGTGTTGTTTAACCTTTTGATTTTATATTTAAAAAGCAAACATCTTTTTAAAGTAAAACAATGTGAGGAAAATCACATTATGAAAGAAATAATGTTGTACGAGATCAGGGGTTTGATAATTCAACCAAAGAAACATGCAAATGAGAAACCCAAACCCAAGACCACAGGGAATTTTCCACGGCTGGCTCATGTGAGCGCTCACACAGACTGTGTGTGTGTGTGTGTGTGTGAAAGGTAACAGGATTCCTGCAGCAGATGGTTATCGTGTCTGAACCGAGTAGGTACCTGCCGTGTATCACATGTGTGTGTATTGCATTACGTTTACGTGAGTGGAGATGTTCAGGAATTATATCATTAATTAGGAACTCCCTTGGTACGGCCTTCTGGTTTTATTTCTAAAGATGAGGAATGCATCGTGTTTGTACATTTAAAAACAGCGTATCAAACCTAATGACTGTCAAACTCAATGCTAACAAACTCACTGACCAATGACATCAAACCGATGAGTAAATCAGACTCAAATTAAACACATGGTTTATTCGTTTCATTCAACATGGAGCCTAGTTAAAAACACATACCCACAAGTATGATTGTTTTGAATTAAAGGCTTTACAATTTCAATTTCAGCTGGTCAACGACACACAAACAAACACACAGATCTGCCCATGGCATATATTTCATCAAAAAGGGCACAACTGTGTCTATTGTAGTCGGGACAATGCAGGGTAGAAAAAGACGGGCTGAACCACAGGCACATCAGCGGTCAGGTCTGCTGTGACCTGAAATTTTGAATGTGTGTGAGAAGCTAAAAATACAGCCAAACAGAAATAACACACGTGTTTGTTTCTCTCTCTCTCAGACACAAAAGACCCGCTCAACACCGGAGAGAGAAATAGAGACGTTTTCACACAACTTGCATCATATAAATCAAGTCTTCAGTTACTGTCTTTAGGGTCATAATAATGTATTCCTGCTAAACTGACATTCTGAAACACGCTTCCTTTAAAACAAGTGTACTGAGTCAAATAAAATCTGCCTTTAAACAGACGACTGAGAAAGTTATGAAGATGCTCGGCTGCACCTGTCATATTTATTCTCATGTCTCATGTAATAGATGTAATCTTCAGATTGGTCTCCAAGCAACTGATGCAGACCTGCGTGAAAAAAGTCATGTGTGACCAAGGTTTAGTGTTTGTGTTTTTAATACACTGGAATTCACTATTGAATCATACTGATGAAGATCTGATGACATCACTGATACTAAAGCTACAAGAATCATTCACGTTAAACAGCACACGTATGACTCTTCTTTGTTGTTCCACAGATGATATGTTAGGATGACATGTATGTTCGTAAATGAGATTTGATGTTGTCTAGAGGATCAGTGTCTTCCAATCGATAAGACATGCAGATTGTTTCTAATAAACTCCAGACACAGTACAGGGTCATCGCGGTTTCTCTGAACAAATACTGAACTATACAATGACTTATCTATAGCTTACCGATTGTCTAGGATCAAGGTACACGTCTCACTATCATATCAGTCGAGGAAAAAAGTTCACGACACATTTGTCCAGAAATATCGCTCAACATTACACGTAATAAACCTGCAGAATCACATTCACACCTGCAGATGACTAAATGAAAGAAGTTTTATTCTTGTATAAAAAGAAATTGAGAAACTGGCATGATTTGCATGACATCAGCTGAGAGGAACAATGGTGCAGAGAAACATGTTTCAGTGGGATTGTGGGAGCGTTTTGCTGAACATCACACCTGACGTTGACAGAAACCTCACTGAAGCTGTGCTCTTCACACTGTTTGACTTCGCTCAGGATATTTTTCCATATTCAAATCAACAGCAGGAGAGGGATTTCACACACAGTACAGAGACACACGGTTGTGTTTAATTTATTATAAAAGAGAGGGACATTTAAAACATCAGGGAGAGACAAACAACCCCTTTAATTTCAGTCAGTGTTAACATATGATGATAAACTGATGAGAAACTGTCCCTTCAAAACAAGAAGAGCTTAGAGATGTCATTTGTGATGAGATCAGAGAGAGTGTGTGTGCCTGCGTGTGAAAGATTGTGTTAGTGTGTACTGTCTATGTGCCTGATGTTTTTGTATGTTTGTGTGCGTGTGAGAGTGCTTGTGAGTGTGGCCTTGTTTTTATATCCCGGTGGGGATCTGAACCTGAATGCACCAAGTCGTGGGTGCAAAAAAAGGTTATAAATTGTACAGAACAATAATTCTTGAAAATCTAATAATGCAAAAAGTTTTCTATGATCTTCAGGTTTAAGGGTTGGGGATATACAGTTTGAACAGTATAAAAATCATAATGCCTATGTGTGTGGATTGTACGTGTATGTGCGACTGTGTGTGTGACATTGTGTAAAGGTGTGTATGAGCATGTGTGTGTTTGTGTGTCTAATGAGGCAGACACACAACACAACAAAATTAATGCAATTTAAATGTAATGAATGGAATGAATGAATAATTTATGTAAATGAATGGAATTCACATAGATTTTGTTTCTAAACTATGAATTTATCTTTGTCAGGTCTTCTACATCCAGCAATGAATACATGAAAATAATAAAGTCCTTTTCACAAAGTGTATTTATTCAACGGATCATTTGAATGCTTGATTCTGATTGGCCAGTCACGACATTCCAAGGGTTGTTATTTTTATAAAACAACTGCTCAAAACTAATAACACCCTGTTACCCGGATGCTGGAAATCATTTTAAGAGGGGCAGTTTAATATTACACAACAATTCATTATAAATATGTCTTGTCGGGGATTATTTCTGTGATAACAACCGGCTGCCTGTACATTATCCCTTACATACTGTATGTGCTATTAAACAAACACTGTGTCTCTAAAACCTACTAAAGGACCAGTTGTGTTCTCAGTGGATTATACAAACATCTCCAGGGGTTGCTCTTCTTCTACTGTGCTCAGCGTGAAGACACTGATGCTGCCATCAGAACGCTGGGATCTCCTCTGAAGCTCTAAATCTAAAGTCTGATCTTTTGTCTTTTTCTATGATCTCTCAGAGTTTCTGTCAGTCGAAAAACCCTGTAGTATAACTCAATCTTCTCATGGACGGTAACAGGCTCAGACAGAATATAAACCGGGTGACATTTCAATCATGCTGTGGATTGGTTCTCATGACAGCACAACTGAAAGCACAAAATAACTGTCAGATACAGATTCTCCGCTGATAAAACACAACATGAGCAAACCACAGCCGTGAAGAGTTACATCAAAACCCACTTACACATCTTAGAGAGAAGAAGAAAGTTGCACAAGAAACCTGATGGGGGAAAGAGATTTATTTCTGGGAATAGTAAAGGTCAGGAGAAACCCGGGAGAGGTGGCGGGAGTTTTACATGGATGGTATGATACATGTTTGTTGTCAGAGCATTGCTCTCTAGAGATGTCAGCATTCACTTGGGTTTTCTCATTCAACAATAGCACAGAAAATGCTTGTGTAAGCTCTTCACGACTCACAATAGATGCTCTCCTGGCCTCTTAATAACTCTATTCACATTTGATTAGACTGCAATTCTGGACGCTGATGGTCAGATCCAATCAATAACTGTGTCAAACTGAATGAGGGCCAAGTCATTATTCAACAGGATCTGGCTTGTGAGGGTCTTGGCCAGTAAGCTCATTTTTGCCCTACCTGAGAAAGAAAGATGAAATGTTTCCCTCCAATGTTTCCCTCCCTCCATGAAATTGTATTTTCGTGTGGCTTCATGAGAGGATTATTCCACAAGATTCGCTTTAGACATCTTTCATAAACTTTCAAATTAAAACAGAATTGTATTTGCAATCAATTATATTTACAAATGAAACAGGTTTAAAGTAGTTTGGATAAATGTCTATGTTCACCTCCATATAAGAATAGAACATGACTGACATCATGATGACGTGCTCAAAAGTTTACATACACCTAACAGAATCAGGAGAATGTTGAACATTGAAGGAAAGATGATTTTTTTTTCATTAACATAATGTTCTTAACGCAAAAGAATAACTGAATTTCTCGAAATAACCCAGTTCAAAAGTTCACACACCTGATTCTTAATACTGTACGATGTTAGTTGGACAATAAATGACAGTTTTCATGTTTGTTATTTATAACTATTATGAATATTATATTTATTATTTATTGAACTTTATATAAACATCTGTGATGAAATAACCTGTTCAGCAAAACACTAATTCACACACTAATTCTTATTGGTAGTGAAACCTTGTATCTTCCATTTCCTGAAAAACAGTGAATCTGGACATCGGAGGTTTCCAATGGACAGCAACACATTTTTATTATATTTGTACAAATTTAATTTTCCAGATTATGCAATGTGTATGTAAACTTCCAAACACCTCTGCACTGCACATCTGGGATGACATCAGGGTAAATAAATTATAAGAGAACATTTATATTAGAGTAAATTATTCCTTTAATGTCACATTGTGTGGACTACAGACATGAGTGGAACATCAATGTTCCGTCAGATAGAACGTTGACAAAATGACCACAAAATATGATTTCTGTAAGTGTGAAGTAAACAGTATTCAGGACTCACAAGGCCCTTCTGAACCAGTCAAAGTCGGTTCTTTAAGACGTGAGCTATAATTGTTGAGTGCATCACCTGTGGAATCTAAAGAGCAGGTGCTCATACAGTGACACCAGCCATATGTACAGTACATGATAATCTTTACCGCATTACTTAAGGAAATGAAAGAGGCTATTTTTAGATCATTCGCAATCAACAGATTAAATCACAAAGCTGCTAAAAAGACATCACTGGGGTCATGAAAGTGGGATTTCTGCACCGAGGGGTCACTGAGGTCTCAAAAGGAATGAATACTGTTCTAGGTTCAGATTAAAAGAGCACTGCAAAGAAGATACAATTAAACTTGTTTTTCTGTAATGTTGCTTTTAAAACTAAAAGCATCTGGGAACGTCTCAAAGCTGATCTCACGCTTTCTAGAAAATCCGTCAGAAAAATGAAAGGTTTATTATGTAATATCAGGTGGAGTGGATGAAGAGGATTTGGTAAGCGGTGCCCTCAGTGAAGCGCAGGGTTGTGCTCTCCTCGACTCGTCTGGCTTTCAAGCATTAGCTTCTTGCACTTTCTCTCTCTCATGCCTTATGCAAATGGACTTGAGTTTAAAGTCGTAGTGATTGATGGAGTGTCGGTCAGATCATAGACAGACAATAGAGAGCAGAAGCGAGCCATTCATCACGCTGAAGGCTAATGCCAGCGCACGGGTCGCCAGATGAATGATCGCACCGGCACGAGAACGGGAAAAGAGAGAGAACTACGCTTTCCTCTCCTCATGAGGAAACATCGGAATCCCCTTTTCTGGAGCTGTGGAGCGACGTGTTTTTCCACCTGAATTATACATGAGAATCCAAGTGTGTGTCGTCATCTGGGCCTGTAGTGTTGAAACAGAGGTCTGATGTGTGTGTGTGTGTGTGTGTGTGTTTCTAATAGATGACAGCATCCGAGTCAGTAGCTAACAGAAACAAAAGATAAAAGAAGGGGCAGTCCCTTCAAAGCAAACAAGAGAAAATCAACATTACAGTCTAATATTGTAAAAAAAAATGATATTATACCATAATATATGTGCACTATAATAAAGCCCATATAGTGAAGCTACACTGGATCTGGAGATACTACAACTATCATCAAAAGGCTGAAAAAAAGACAATGAGCTAAAAAGATGGTTTCAAACAACAGAACCATCAGACCATTAAAGCTGTTATTTGGTTTTGTTTTGTTTTGGGCACAAAAAGTATTCTCGTCGCTTGAAAACAATTCAATTGAGCCACTATGAGCGGATTAACCAATCTAACGATGGGTTTAGTTTAGTACCTTGACTATAGCCATGATGTCTATGAGGAGCCCTGGAAATCTCTCGGATGTCCCCTAAATATCTTTATTTGTATTCTGAAGATGCCGCAAGCTCTTAAAACATGTTCAACATTATGTGGGTGAGTAAAGAATAACACAACTTTGATTTTGAGGTGAAATTTTCCTTTGAGGGTTATCAACCTGGTCAATAATAGAAACATTGACTGTCTAATATCCAACCACAGAGTTATAATGAATCGCAAATCTGTGTTACATTTCAAGGTATGCTAATGTCTTTAGTCAGCGCAGGGCAGAAGGACGCCGGGCACCAGATGAACACCACACACTCGGCTGAACGTATAAACAGTGGAAACTATGATTGGTGAAGTGATGCTGTCCAGTCGGAAGGAACGTCAACCTTCAGCTAGAAGCAAACATGATCCTGTACAAACTCTCTGAGCTTACGTCTCACTCTTGGTTAATGTTCTTTCTCTATCTAACAGATGATTATTTCATGTCCGTCTTGATGAACGACTGCCGTCAGACAGTAAAACTGAGCTCAAACAGTATGAAGTGGTGACACAGATTCATGACCAACAGTACGGATCTGACTCGCTCTGGCTTTGAGTTCTCTTACAAATATAGATTCCAAATAAAACCATTTCAGAGTAAAGCACAACGTGAAACACCCGAAAGAGAGCAAGTGTTATTTAGTAATAACATTTCAGCGTACAAAAAAGACGTTTCCAGGTGAAAAAATCAAAAAATCTGAGAAGGCAGTGATTGAAAACAAACATATGAAATAAACGTCCAATGTATTTTAGTTTCTACTTATAATCTCTACTGTAGATATATCTACTATTTCTAATTCAGTTTGTGAAGTTTTTTCCAATTTTCAACAAATATGTTGTGCTTCAAATTACATTTTATTTATCTGGTGGGTTTGATTGATGGCTTCAAATTGTTTATTAAAGAATCTGACATTTCTAGAGGAAAACTGAATGGGAGAAAATACCTCTAGACCCAAAACTACTTAAAAGGTGGACCAGCTTTCTGAACTCAACTCTAAACAAGCGTCCAACATTCTGCATGAAAAACCCATGAAAGATTATTCCTTAAAGCAAACAACTCAAACAAACAAAGCGACATTTCTAAAGGTAAAATAGTCCTCTGGGTTTGTCCTACCGTCCTTCCTGTAGAGTGCGATCTCCACCTTCCTCTCCTCAGAGCCCAGCAGCGCCTGCGCCATCTGCGCGATCGCCAGCCTCTTGGTGTGCGGCCCGTACAGAAAGTTACAGGTGCACGGCTTCTGCATGATCTCAGCGCGCGTGTAGCCGCACATGTGACAGAAGCCATCGTTACAGAAGATGATGGCGCAGTTCTCCACTCGAGCGTTGGCTATGACAAATTTTCTGCCTGTGAAAGAGAAAAAGAGAACGTTGTGGTGGTTTTGATGTTTGGCTAAATTTGAGGTGTTGAGGTTGGACTTCAGAGCTGCCGCCATCAGCACCTTCCAGAGATGAAAAACAAGAGCTTTGATCTGCGGCGTCATTTGCAGAATGTTAGAAAGAACCATCATCTCTCATGAGAGTCATGACTGTGAAACACAATCATATCAGCAGACAGAGTTACATTTCATTCTGTAAGAGTTTATATACAGTAGTTTTATGTGTGAACAAAAGCAGAAAACACACAAACCAGTATGACAATCCAATAGTGTTTGGATGATCAAATGTTCTTTCTAAATAAACTGTTAGCTGAGTTATAATAGCTTTGCTTAAATTATATGAAATAATTCTTGAATAAGTCAAATGATGTAATCTAAAGGAAAATGTTATTGCTCAGAGGTAGCGGGCTGTTTAAAAGCAAGGACCAGAAAGAGGCTCAAAAACGGTTTAATTACGACCTTGAAAAGCATAAGGGGACAAAAGAAAGAAAGGTACTTTAAGACTGGAATACTCAACACGACGTTTAGACATCTACACACTTGCAGACTTTTTGAAAGTTCAGGGATCACACACTACACGATAAAATCTGCAGACTAGCGCAAACTGAACGTCTGAGCATTAGTCCGGTGTATTCCAGCCTTAAATGCAGAATACAATAAAATTGCATCACACCTTGAAATGTTGAATCTGCCTGGACAGGCTGATCAGGCAGATTCCCCCTTCCAGATCCGTACATTAATACTGTATGTGGACAATTCCAGCGTTATGGACGTTACATAAAAATGCTCAGAGAATGTATTTGTTACGAATATATGGCACCATCTGTTCATATTTTACCGAGCCTAAACATCAGAAAAATGTCAGTCTATGAACAGATTTTCTATTTTAAAAAGGAGAAATAAACCTGCATTATGGATGTGACAAAAAAGGACACGTTTTTTGGTAGACAACAAACTTTGTAGGATTTCTGTGAATTAAAATGCAAGAACCTGAGGCAGTAATACACAATGAATGGAGAAGAGATGCCTCTTTATAGTACATCAAATAGTCACTTTATTTTCATGTGGCCATTCACAAGGGATCTGTACCGTTCTGGATGTGACATTCCAGAAAATGGCACTAAACTGACTATAAAAACTCAAGCACTAAAAATAAAACAAATGCTTTAAAAACTTGGAAAGAGACCTTACATGAGTATTTGACCCATCAAATGTTTAAATCAGTGCTGTTACCATAGTAAAAAATGTTGAGATGTTTCATGGTTGGGTTGACATTTCCATGGAATCGCCCATGTGGTTAAAAACTGCTTCACTCAATAAATTCAGCAGTCGAAAATTCGTATAGAGCCATTTGATTGTTGACCACAACATTATGGAGAACACACAGCACATTTCTCTTGCATCTTTCCATTAGGACACAATGATTTAGTTTTTAACTCTGCGTAAGAAACGCCTCACATCCATCTGACGGTTAACCACAACCTTCTCCTGAAAGGGAAGCAACGACTTCCATTTCCAACAAAAATATACATTTGTGCTTCAGTTAGTCGACGTTAAAAGCATTCCTGTCAGTAGATGAAATCTGAACAGACTCGTAAATCTGTGCTCGTGGTTTATGGCAATAAATGACACTAATATGGAGGATCACATGGCCAGTAAGATGGAAAATGGACAGTTTGTCAAATGTAGATCAGGATAATGTTAAAGGTTAAAGGTTGCAAAATGTTCTCCCTACAAAGATAAAGAAGTAACATGAACATCAAATTTTTTGTTAAAGGAGTCAATTGATTGTTTTGCAAAAAACTTAACAAAATGAGCCTAAACATGATTCTACCAAAGATTGTTTTGATGACTGGACTTAGATTCTCAAATTTTTTGCCAAAATGCACCAGAAAGTTTGCCAAACTTACAACACAGTGTATTCTGAACAAACAATATTGCAAGAGTTTGAAAGTTCCCAAGATGCATTGCAGCATTTTCAATTCTGTGTTTCTTATTTGTTTTTCCTTTATAGATTAGTGTTTTAGTTCTAGTTGGCTTCATTTATTCTTTAATATCGTTTCTACTGTTAGTTGTCTGTTGTGTTAAGAGTTTTTTTAATGAATGATGGTTTTGGATTGTTACCATGGATGAGGTTTGTGTGTTCGATGTTGAGGTGTGAGAGCGTGACCCTACAGCAAACCCGTACAAGTTCACTCAACACATACTGCTCAAAATGGATATTTGATCAAGGTATTGGTCTGTTTGAAGCAGAAAACACGTTCATTTGTAATAAAATCTTTTTAAATAACCAATATACACTCATCTAAAGGATTATTAGGAACACCTGTTCAATTTCTCATTAATGTAATAATGGTGGTGGTGTAATGGTGTGGGGGATGTTTTCTTGGCACACTTTAGGCCCCTTAGTGCCAATTGGGCATCGTTTAAATGCCACGGGCTACCTGAGCATTGTTTCTGAACATGTCCATCCCTTTATGACCACCATGTACACATCCTCTGATGGCTACTTCCAGCAGGATAATGCACCATGTCACAAAGCTCCAATCATTTCAAACTGGTTTCTTGAACATGACAGTGAGTTCACTGTACTAAAATGGCCCCCACAGTCACCAGATCTCAACCCAATAGAGCATCTTTGGGATGTAGTGGAACGGGAGCTTCGTGTATCCCACAAATCTCCATCAACTGCAAGATGCTATCCTATCAATATGGGCCAACATTTCTAAAGAATGCTTTCAGCACCTTGTTGAATCAATGCCACGTAGAATTAAGGCAGTTCTGAAGGTGAAAGGGGCTCAAACACCGTATTAGTATGGTGTTCCTAATAATCCTTTAGGTGAGTGTATATTCAAATGTTCAGCCAACAAAAAATATTTTGTTCAGTTGTTCATTTGGCAAACTTGACTATGTTGTGACAACTATGGACTAAATTATTAAGTAGACTTCAGTCTCTGTTGAGTTAACTCAAAAACAAGCTTGTTAAAGGTTGCCTTATTATTTTATGTTGACTCAACTATTTCTTAATGCAGTGTACAGATAGAATTTTGCAATTAACTTTATGAATATTATAGTATATTAATAGTACAAATGACATCAATCAAACGTAGTGAGTGTAGAAAATAAAAGAATAAGATTTAGAAACCTGCAGCTCTGACCAGCCAAAGGCGGCAACAGAAATGTCACTCAAACTCCATCACTTCTCTCTGATCTCTGTAGGAGCCGGGTCACCTGCTTTTATCCTGTAAGTGCTTTCACCAGATGGATGTTAGGTCTTTTTAAAGGGCATCATTCAGAACAGCAAACGCTTCGGTAAATGACAGACACTTTACGGGTCAGAGGAGAGATTTTCTGCAGAGGTGAAAGTTCAGCTGTTGAACACAGAGATGCTACATCCACACGCTGAATAAAAGGGCAATTTGTTCTCTTTGACAGCATTTAATATTTGTGTAACTGGTAAACGCAGGTGTTAACTCTATATAGGGTTACGTCTGGGATTTCTACAGAGTTTACTGCTGAAATGCCAAGTACAAAATGCTTGACATGTCAGATTTAAACTAGAGATGTCCCAACATATCGGACGGCCAATAATCGGAATCGATCAATAAACCGGATAGTTTAAAAACAGCTGATGATCTGGGCTGCATTTCCGAAAACATTCTTAACGCTACGTGGTTCTTAAATTATACCTTATTGTTAATACGTGTTTCCCAAAACGTTCTTAGTTAAGTATACCTTCTTTAAGTCATAATTTCACAAAGGTTTGTCTGGAGCGCTCTTACCAATACCTTATCACCTTTGATGGTTCATACCACTGTGCAAAAAGCTTTTCTACATCGCAGTTTAATTTCACATATAAAATTTTATATAATAATTTAATGTAAAATTCTATTTAGTATTAAATTCATATTTTTACTTTAACTTAGTTTTAATTTTAAAATAAAATTCTCTGGTTTAATACACTCAGTGTGGGCTACTGAAGTGTTTTCATGAATAAATTGTCATACACTGATGGTTGATAGCGTTTTAAATGACAGCCTATTATCCCAAGGCACATCAGCTGGCAAACCATTTGACAGGAAAGGTGTAGTCTATATAAAAGGAATGAATGTTGGGGAGTTTGGTCAAACTATGGCATCGAGACAGCGAATCATTTTCTTAAATTAAAGACGGTGCCACCCGTGCAGCCAGTTAGTGTATTTGCAGAATTTCATCAGGGCACACTTTTTTAGTCCCCTGGCTACCATGTCAGAAGAGAAAATTCGACACATATTTAGTCTGCCACGGGAGCAAATTCTGCAGCTCTTGCATCTTGTTGGTCCAACTTTGTCGAGTCAAACTCTAAAGAGCTACTCCCTCAGCCCCGAAAATCAGCTGCTGCATGCCGGCTCTTTGTTTTTATGCCTTGGGGAGTTTTCTGGAGGTGTTTGGGGATAATTATGGGCTAAGAAAGACCTCAGTGTGGCGGTGCGTTCACTCAGTGACAAACATCCTGCTCCATCATGTCACCAATTACATACGTATTCCTTTCGTCAGGCACGACGTGATGGAGGCACAACAAGGCTTCAATGCCATTGCGGGTGTCCCCTGAGTGATTGGCATTCTGGATGGGAAACTTATTCCTATACACAAATGAGTGATTTACGGCAATAATGTGAATCAACACAGATCGTGGAGAACATTAACAAACGATGGCAAATTATGAGAATACAAATGACCCTTTCAGAAACAAGCGAAGTCAAACAGCCAGTTAATGTAGCTGATTATGTAGCTGATTATGCAGAAAACGTATGGCCGTGAGGGTGCGCACTGGACACTTGCAAAATTATGAATACATACATACACACAAATACACACACAGATTCTTCTTTCTTTCTTTATACTATTTCAGTGAGCCCTGATAAATGCAATTTTTACTATTTCTAAAGTGTTTCTTTATAATAAACATTGTTTTCTCAATACTTTACCCACTCTATAATGTAAGGTAGAGCGAACAATCGATTCTCGAGGCATCGATATCAAACTATTCAGCACCACTGCCATGGACAGCACCTGCTAACGTCACACTTAAGAAGCTTTACCTTAAGTTACCTCAAAAGGTATAGTTCAGGGAACACGCCAAGAAAAGATATAACGTCTTGGTTACGTATGTAACCTCAGTTCCCTGATGGAGGGAACGAGACGTTGTGTCGAGAACGACAGATGGGGTTCGCCCTTGAGAACCAATCAAATTTGACTACTATAGAAAAGGCCAGTGACATTTGGCGAATGAAATTTGCATGCCGGGCTCCGCCCCCGGATATCCAGTATAAAAGGAAGCCGGCGTGCATCATTCATTTACCTCTTGTTCTGAAGAGCCTGAGAGCCTCTCACGACTGCAGCAGAATACGATACGTGTTTGTGGCATAAGGGACACAAAGTCTCGTTCCCTCCATCAGGGAACTGAGGTTACATACATACGTAACCAAGATGTTCCCTTTCTGTGGGTCTCTCGTCGTTGTATCGAGAACGACAGATGGGGTTACCAATGGAAAACGCCACAACGCTGTATCGCGTCACAGTCTCAGCAAAGCGACGGTAACAAGCCTGGGCGTGTCAGCTCGATGCTTTCGTGAAACTGTAACCTTCCAGTGTGGTGGTTGGGGGGTTCCAGAGCTTTCTTGGAGAAAGATGGGTACAGCCCTGACCAGTAACATTCATGGACGGGGCCTAGCTCTCTGCAGGCGAGAGGCCGTCCGGCTCGGTTACACCGGGTGAGTGCGACTCTTAATCAGAGAAGCGCTTCAGAGGCCACCTCCTACCCGTGGAGAGGAATCTGGTGGATATAAGTATGGTCTCGTCCTTGGAGGAGAACGCATGGAACGTGCGGACTGGGTAGTTAACCGCGAGGTGGAGGTCCACCTGGGGAAGCTCATGGGTTACCAAGAGTGGGAACCATTCTCATGAGGGTATGGCAGACGGAACAGCCCACGGTGGGGGTGTTATTGCGTCTGATAGCACCAGGTCCAGTTAGAACTATCTGTGATAGGTCATATGGTGTCCCGGCCTAAGGGGGAAGGCTGCTCTGCCCAGCCAATCCCCAGGAGGTGCTTGCTTAGTGATGGATGGAATGCCTGTTCTTAACCAGTGTCTGGGTAAGAAGGAAGGTTGGTGAGGTACCAATTTTCATAGCCATGTGTTTGGGTAAGAAGAAAAGGTAGATAGCACACTGACCCAACCTCTTGGAGGGTGGGAAGGTGCTTTCGCAGGCATACGCCCTCCCGGATGCCAGTCCTACATGTCGCCACGTAGGACATGGGCTGACACTGGGTTAACGCGAAGGCTGTAAAACCTTGCGAAGGCGGTGGGCGTAGCCCAACCCGCAGCTCTACAAATGTCTGCTAGAGACGCGCCTCTGGCCAGTGCCCATGAGGAGGCTATACCCCGGGTGGAGTGAGCCGTAACCGCCAATGGACATGGGAGATTCTGCGACCGGTATGCCGTCGTAACGGCATCCACGATCCAGTGCGCTAATCTCTGCTTGGAGACAGCCTTCCCCTTCTGCTGTATATTCAGAAAGATAAGAAATATTAATTGAATCTTCAGAATATCAGATACATTTTGTAGAGGTTCATTTCTAAATTTAACCCATCGGAATAGAAAAAATAACTGTTTGTTGCTACCTCAACTGAAACAAAATCTTTCAGAGCAAATACATAACTATTAATTCAGGACCAGAGGCTTCAATTCAAGTTTAGCTATATAATTCAGAACAGAATATGTTAAGTAAAACACCAGAGAGACGTATTTAAATGCTTCGTGTAAATGAAGAGACATTTGAAGTGACACCTGCTCTAACAACATACTCCTATTTTCATAGACTAAAGATAAACTGGGATCGAATACAAATCTAATCTAATGCCATGGAAACACTACTGATGACAAATAGGCATTATAAGGCTGATCTAACAGGGTCTGTCCTCTTGAAAATCTCGCTGAGTCTCCTGAAGAATCCCCATTAGCACAGAGGCATAAGAACAGCCCTTGTGATAAAAACAACAGTTGAGATGAGAATGAGGGGTTCAGGCTGAACGGATGCAGACGCTTTACATCAGACAGAACAGCCACCGGCGCTCTGAAGATTGATGCAGTGGGCTGGTTAAGAGGGGGTTTAACATAACAGCGTGTGTGTGACACAACACTGTGACCGAAAAAAGATGTGTCACCCAGAGAGCAGGAGAGAATAATTAACAAATCTTAAGTTCTTAAACTTGCATCTTTAACTCATCACCTTATAAAAACAAAAAACAACTTTAGTTGAAACTTTGAAACTTTAGTTGAAAGTTTCAATGTACTTATCTTATTCAATCAAATTCAAAGAATCAAAGAGACTATGAAAATGGTGCTTTTTGAGCATCTGTTTCATTGTATAAAAGAACATGTGGAATATTCTGCTCAATATACTTTAATATTACCTGTAATAACTACATGGTTTTAAAACAGTAAATGATGAGACAAAAAAAGAATGACAGAATGTGAACAATTTTTCGGTATCAAAATGTATCCATGTATCAAATCATCCAAAGTCATTACTGTTTAAAATACTTCTCACACACAAACAGCAGATTGGAAAGAATCAAAGAGATAAAACAACTGAATGGAAGAAAGTGAAGTTGTCTAGTGTCTAATCTGTAAGATAAAAGTTGTCAGATCTCTAAAGAAATCAGAGCAATGCGAATAAATGGTTAGTTCTTGTAGTAGAGTAGGCGGGGTGAGACCGTGGTTCGAGTCCGGTGAGTAATTGTGAATAAGCGCCAGCTGTGCGCACACCGGGCTCGAATCACGTAGGAGATAGGGAGCATATAAAAGGAACGAGCGACCGGACCGTCGAAGAGAGAGGACCGGGCCCGAACTTGTGTTATGTTTGTATTTATATTTATGTTTTGTTCGCCGGCGGCCGTCCGTGAGGGGCCGCCGGCTGTTATATTACTTTATGAAATGTTTTATGGAGATTTATTACAGTTCTGTCTTCTTTTACTCAACCTCAAGTTGTTCCTAACCTGTATACATTTCTTTGTTCACAAAGGAAGATATTTGGAAGAACTTTAGCAATATTCAATTCTGGGACATCATTCACTACCATGGTAGAAAAATAATAGTGATTTTTTTTCACAGAATGAGATATTCTGAAGAATTAAGGAAAGCAAACAGTTCTGGGGCATCTTTGACAACCATTTTATTCCTTCCTACTATTGTAGTGAATGATGTCTCAGAAGTGACAATTGCTTACATTCTTCCAAATATTTTCCCTAGTGTTCAACAGAACAAAGACATTTTTACAGGTTTGGAACAACTCAAGGTTGAGTAAATGATGACAGAATTTTCATTTTTTGGGTAAACTGTCCCTTTAACAGAGAGAAATGCATAAAAGACAAAGGACAAAAGGAAGTTTCAATCCTCTTTGTACAGAGAGAGAGAAAGAGATGGTGGTTAATTGTATGTGTTTGAAGATGTGTTACAGGTGTTGGTGTATTTCTGCTCCTCACAGCTTGTCTTGCAGAAAGGAACCTGTGAAAATGGTAAAATTACTAGAGAGGACTGTTACACACACACGCACACACGTACACACACATCACACGCACACGCGCACACACATGACAAATCAATGTTATGTTTAGTATGGTTATCTATGGTGTTGATTAATGATTACAACTGCAAATTAATTTTGACCAAAATTAAGATAAATGATGTGATAAATCATTTATAATAATCACTGCAACACTGTGTAAGACCATTAGTATTATCATTTGTAATTGCACGGTGACTTTAAAATGAACATTTATCATTTTAATGTGGATCAGTCAATATGAATTCAGCATCATTTTGTAAAAGCTAACATCGCCTAAGATCACACATCACACAAACAGCTCCACATCTCCGTCACCCATTTACAGTACAATTTACAGTCAACTCATTGCTAAAACACACTGTGTTAACTGCAAGAGCCAGTGAACTGTACTATAACCTGTAAAACAAACCGTCCATGCCGAGTCGAGTCTGAGTGTTTTATTAGCTGTGTGTATGAAAAAATACTACAAAGAAAGACGGAGGACAGGCACCTGTACCAGGGTGAAATCTAATGACACAACTCCTCTGACAGTGCACTGACAAACCCAACCACTCTCTGTTACACACACAGAGAGAGAGAGATACTGGCATAGTAACCACTGTGCATCCCAGAATACTGGCAGAAGTAGACCATGACGACTCGGCAGCGATGTGACGGAAATGGAAAAACAAGACTTTATATAGAAAACTATAAATAATCCACCTTATCACAGAGCATAATTCAGCACGGCGTTGAGGATCTGCACCTTAAACTTCTTCTGATGTGTTACATGAAAGATGGATAGAGAGAAATGATGAATGAATGGATGTAACACAACAAACTTTCTATATAAAAAAAGTATATAGCCATCTAAAAACAAGCATTAAATTGTGCAGGGAAAGATGCTTTTTCAGGACCCAAAGTGCAACAATAAACTATTGAAGAAGCTTGATAGATGCTGTAGAATAGATGAAGAGAGAGAGAGAGAGAGAGAGAGAGAGAGAGAAGTAGGAGGGTTCACTCGGGGGATTTAGTCTCACTTCAGCAGTTGCCACAGTGATGCTTGCGTTTGCTGTTTCTCTCCTGGTCTCACAGCTCTATAAATGTCTGTTTGGAATCCAAAGTTGGGGTCCGACCACACGGTTCTGAGCACTGCACAGACACTAAGGTAGAAATATCAGGTCAAAAAAATTCTGTTATTTAGTCGTCTTTTAGAGTACGATTCTCTTCTAACATTCTCCACAGACCACTGAAGAGAAATAAACGCACAGTGTTTATATTTGGCTATGACATCGGGTTTGCTCACACTAGCAGGCATACTGTGTTCTTGTCTTGTGTGAAGGCAAAGTTGTAAAAATGTGATTCAAAGATCTTAAAGGAGAAACTGTAGTGAATGTTAATAACTCACACTAGCCTCACGTTATGAATGTCAATGCAATCTAACCTTTGACAGATACTTGCCCTTCAATCCTATCAAAGCACTTTTCAAAACCATGCGATGGATTTTGATGGATAGTAATAAATAATTTGGCTACCGGAGAGATGCGGCGTCTTCAAGAGGAAGGGTACTGCTAAGGTTAAGATGAAGAGTGAAACATATTGATCACCTCCGACCAAATCATACAAACCAGACTTGATTTATATCATTCACAACCCATTCGACGGATTTGAGTATCCATTCAGAATTAAATAATCAAAAAGACTTAAATCAAATTAACTACACTTCAATGTCTAATCCCAAATCAATTCCTGTACTGATTTTAAATTTTTCCAGTGTCTGTAAATTATGAAAATTAATATGTGTGATATTAAATCAGCGTTAAATTTGGGATTAACATATTTCACCTCAATAATGTTTAAAGGTAAAATATTATTAATTGAAACTGAAAACAGATTTAATAATACATAAAAATATAGTCAGTTAAAATAAAATGTAACATTAAGGACAGCCTAAAAGTCTTAAGGTTTTAAGGATTCTTCCACACTGGAGATGAAACATCTATTTTTTTGCAATGTTACTCACAGATGTCGACCTGAGTATTATTGCCAGTACACATATCGTGAGCTGAACCTTTATTCTGAGACAGCTCTTTCAAAGCAGATGAGATTTCAGAGGATAGTTGAATAACAGATGTGCAGTCTCGAGACTGCAGGAAAAAACTCACGATCATGGGCCAGTTCAATTTCTGCTTCACCAACAGGATACTTAATTACCTAATCTGCATTCACCATTCAAGAACAAGATTTATATAGTGTCCATTTAATACGCTACAAAAATATCAAAATAATTTAGCTTAAACTGAATGTATGATCCAAAACACTGATTATACATACATTCTGTAAATGTCATGAATTGATAAGAATGCAAACAACTTTTTTGCAAGTAAGCATCTTGACTTTATTGTGCATATACATTTCTAATTTTTTACCGGATAGGATATGAATTATTTTACCATGAGGGAACTTTTATCATACATGACTCAAGTAAACTCTCATCTGATCTATCAGACACAGATAAAAACCTATACAGAGAAGAATTAAACACTGTTTTTACAGTCATTCCTCGTGTTTACAGAGATTTCACAATTCCCAAAGACATTATAGAATGGTGCACATCTCCAACAAAAAGCCCACAAAAGCCAAACATCTGCTGAAAAACGCGTCATTAATATTAAACTATTGGAAAAGAAAGAGCATTAGAGGAAAATGACAATAAAAGGGTAAAATATGACAAATTGCGGTATGATAATGAGGATTTATCAGTATTGTATATCAGCATCATTATTTACCACTAAAGCATGTGCACCTGTTACCAGAGTAGCTACTGTGGCGGTACATAGTGTGTGAATGTTACTTTCATGTCATTGAAATAACACTGGATTCACGTACTATGGTTTCCACAAGGTAAACAAATAAACGTTATTATTTCAGGTCAACTTACTCTGACTCTCGAACTTTCTGATGATGGTGTCCAAGAAAGTGTTCTGCGGCGCGACGTGTCCGCGTCTCACCGGCATCCTCGCGCTGTCTCGCCTCAGTCCCGCGGGTAGTCTCGAGCTTAAACTGACCTTTCCGCCGCGCGCCCGACACGCGCGGCACCACGCAGCGACGCGCGAGCTCTGGAGAACTTCATGAGACTCAAATCCACGAGCGCGTTGCGAGCGAACGATTCTTTCTAGAGAACGCTCGGCGACACTATTATCCAAATAACGGTTTCCAGTTTTTTTGTTGTAAATCTTCAGAAACGATCCGCCGTCCGGTAAAGTGACGCCAGACTCATTTACTCCGTGACATCTGGGGCGCGGGAGTCGCTCCGGGGTACCTCAGTTTTAATAGAGTCCGGTTAAATCTTTCTTCGCGGTTATCCTACGACGAATAACATACTTATAAAAAAAGAAACGAGCGATTATCAGAGTTTCTCCCGCTGCGCGTCGCTCCGGATGTCTCGCGCTCCTCCCGTTGCGATGGTGACCAGCGAAAAACAACAACGAAAGCGCAAGGTGCGAAATAAGCATCTATTCACAAATACAAACACGTTTTAATATTTACTACAGTACAATTCAGTAAGGTTATGTACATAATTGGGGTTTCCGTATACTTTAAAAACAACCCAAAGGTAAACAATGAAGAAATCTTGTCTGTGGAAATAACACGCGCATGTAATTAATTTCATCGCGCATCGGATGCGCCGTGAACCCGGGATGTCGTCATGCCGACGGCTCTCGTGGAAAGGACAGAAATCAAGGGGCGCAAACTGTGACGCATCGCGAACGACCAGCGGCGCGGGCTCCTCAATATCGCCTCAACTCGTCTGACAGTTTCACGCGAGCACGTCTGCGCTTTGTTTTCCACCTTCAGCGGCGTCGCGCTGTCACTGTACACGTTACGTCACCGTGGACGTGGGGTTTCCCTGCACCGTCACTCGCTCGCGGACAAAAGGCTTTCCTCGTGCTCGTGACAGTAATGTTGACTTGTGCAGATATTGTTAATCCGTTAAGCGCCTGAAAAACTCATTTATAAACTTGAGTCTTATTGGCACGAATCATTAATGTCAGTTTAAAAATATGTGGGTGCGCAAAACTGGGTTTGGGGGATTCAAACGGGGGCGCGCGGCCCCTTTTTGCCATATTTAGTCAGGAGCGCGCGGCATCTCACAGTGAGATCTTACAACCTCTCTCTCATTCACTATGCGCATATGATTATACAGCACATCACTGCTGATAACAAACAATACAAAGTTTACATTAAAACCAGTAAGCATTCAAGGTATAACCATTAAATCCAGTAGAATTTCTCTGATGTTTTATATTGATTTTCCTCAGCAGAGATAGGCCTGTCCTACAATATCTGCCATAAAAAGTAATCTTTCTTTAATTTGGCTTGATAACGCCACACACTGTTTTTATTGCATTTTAATAATTCTTATAATAACTCTTGGAGTGATATGATACATTACTTATGAGGAAACAGATATCTCTCTTCATATCTCTTTTAATATACATTTTTCTACAAACCTGTTTTAAAGAAATCACTTGTTATGACAACAGAAAGATCAATATCTTTGGCAACAATTCTTCAAATCAGGAAGAGCTAGTGTAATAAAGTAATTCATTATTATTTTGTAAACCCTGCTGTATTTTTAAAGTCAGAAATAAGTGATAATCATAATTTAAAGGCTGTACAGAAGGTAAATCTCGTAGAGCTTTAGGAAATATTAAATAGAAAAGATTCAGTCATATAATGACAATCTACGTAAGTAACACTGGATGAATAAAAGGACGCAGCATTCTCTCTTCAAACGCTCTGTCCATTCATCAGTGGCCGATCAGCGTCTCGACAGGTCTCCACCTAAACAAAAACAACAAAACAAACATTCAAACATGCAATGACTCAAAGCTCTCTAGTTTCAACTTCGTATACACATTATAAGGAATTTGCCCTGTGCCACAGACAATGATGGAAAATTCTCATAAACAAGATAAACAAATCTTATTTTAAAGAATCATGTTCAACTCAAGTGACTCTACATTTCAGAACAAAATGTAGATATTTGTGTAGAATCACTGCAGTACTGTAAATATAAATCTGCATGAAATGTCATTGTAATGTTGTAGGGTAAAGTGAAGTCTCAGTGATTAAATTATGTAATGAGATCAGTCTCATTGATGAATCACTCAACAATAATGAGAACACAATGTGTGTTTTAACATCGGCATACATTATAACATGAATGGCACTCTCCCATTCCACTGTCACTGTTATGGCAAAAGGAAATGTTGTCATGACAACAAAATATTCAGTACTTTGCAAATGGGACATTAGATTTAGAAATAAACTGGTTTTATAATAGTGTTTTAGTGGGCAATATCAATTTACTGTTGATTTCCAAACATTGTTCGCCATTGACTGTAATGTTTACTGTGATCAAATAGAAGAGACGGTTGATCATCCACTCAGTGTGGCATTAAATGAAGAGACAGAAAAATTAGCAATAACAGTGACAAACATACTGAAAAGTTTGATGCACTTGATATGAAGAGTTCATTTGCAAAAACAAATCTGTTTAAAAAAAAAAAAATTATTGTGCATTCCAATTAGTATCAATCAAACTGCAGTTGGGTTGTTTTGATTAAGTTATAATAACAAAAAAATACAGCTCACTAAAAAATAACTTGTAGAATTTGCATAATAAAATCCACGTAACAATTTTTACCAACATTTTTTTATGTAAAATTTGCTGCTATAATTCAAGTACAATTTACTAACCAGAATAAAGTATTAAATACGTTTAGTTTTTGTTGAAATATCAAGTAAATGAGGCACAAGCACCGCTCTTCTGAACAACGGTAACAACTTCAAAAACCCAAACTTCAAAATAATACCAAAACCCTCCTAAATCTCAAAGATAAATCAACAAAAATACGAACAAGACTTTCTTTTTAGTGAAAAACACTTAAAATGACAGTTAATCCGGAATATGAATCTCCTAATGGAGTCAGATGCAGAGCATGCTGGGAACTACAGATAAACTCCCAAGGTAATTATATCTACAAAAATGAAGTCTCAACACAAAACAAATAAGTAAACTTAATTTGACCAATTTAAATGGGTTTAACATAATAAAATTGAGTTGGATTTACTAAATAATTTGTTCAATAAAATTACTGAAACAAAAAAATTATAATCTTAGATTTAGATCCAAGATTTTTACGTTATTTAAACTAATTTTTTTGTATGAAAACGGAACATAATTATCATTTACTTGTGTCCACACGCTTCATCTCATTTACTAGCCGTGTCGGTCACAGTCTCTTCTATGGAAGAGGTCTCGGTGCTATTTCATTAAACTGTAGAATATGACCGTTTGGATGAAGAATGTTCTCATGTTCTCATGTGTTTAGTTTTCTATAACTTTGTATGTTCTTCAATCTACAAAATCTACAAAAAAACATCATTTTTTTGTGTAACAATAAAATCATGATAGCATAAAATCACGATTTTAGATTTTTTTAAACGTTAAAACATGTCTTTCATAGTTTAAAGACTTGTTTCAGGTATCTGGAATCTCTGCCGTCACAGTTTGCGCCCCTTGATTTCTGTCATTTCCATGAGAGCCGGGGGCATGACGACATCACGGGTTCACGCGTATCTGATGTGTGATGAAATTAAGTACATGCATGTGTAATTTCCACACACAAGACCCATTGAGGGTCTTGAAATGAGCAGCTTTGTTAGATGCAATAATTTTCACTGAAACAGGAAGTTAGGGCGGGACATATTGATTGGCTCCTCCTTCTTTTAAAATAGGCAATATTCTTTCTTTTACCTTACAGCTCGGAATCTGAAGTGCAAAATGACCTCTAAAAAAAAACATTGATCTGTATTGGCTGAAATGAAAGGGTGTATGTTTTAAATGCTTACATCTTAGAAATGCTTATTTTGTTAATATTTAGCAGCACACTAGTTTAGAGATCTCTACATATACATATAATAAAAGCCCAAACTTCCATTTTGATTTCATGGACAGAATAAGAGTACAGGGGGTTCTCAAAAGCGACAAGCACATTTTCCCTCATAAACCAGCAGTGAAACAGGGACGCAGGCGTTGGTTACGGCAGCGCCACAGTTTCCTCTGGCATTACCCACCCTGACAGCTGGTACACTCGCAGCTGTGAATGACGGGAAGAACGACAGGCTCTACATCTCCGCTGGCACACTGCAGACTGAGGAAATGCACCGGGTTCTGCGGGTCCAGCCTGTAACTGCAACAGTCACAAAATGCCTGGAGGTAGGGCTCCTGAGAGACAGAGAGAGAGAGAGAGAGAGAGAGAGAGAGAGAGAGAGAGAGAGAGAGGCCAAAACAGATGAACAGATAGTGGAAGATTAAAGAGAGGGACGGGAGAAAACAGATGAGACGACAGGGAACGGTGAAGGGCAACAGGAAAAGAGAGAAAACTATAGATAACTATCCAAATTATCTTCATGCTACATTTGCTTAAATGCCAGCGGCCCTCTCTCTCTCTCTCTATCTCTGTCTTATGGGGATGAATCAAGGGATAATTCAGTCGAGCACGTGGCCATTAGGAGGACGCGATAGACGAGGGCAGATGTGAAGACAAAAGAGGAAGAAAGAAGTGCTAAAGCTAGAGTGCTGGGACCTGGCGGACTGGTTTTTTGGTTTCCATGGCAACATGACAGAAGTTTCCATCTCGAACACGTTTTTGAAAACATTCGCACACATCAGCTGAGACAAATGAACAACTGAAGACACGAAGATATGAAGCACTTTACATGATCAACTATTTAATAAATTAATTTTGTAGATGCTGGGTTTGAACATAATCTTTTACTCTAAAATATATAAATATGTTTAACAACACAAAAATTTGAAAGTTAGAAAGCAGATACTATGCTACAGACTCCCATCAAGAAACAGTGAGAGGAATACATGACTGATGAAAGGAGACTGATAGAAATGAACACACACCTCTAGAATGACATCGATTCTGGACAAACAGCGCCCTCTGCAGAAGCTGACCTCCACGTTGTCGAGGCGACAGTCGCCCTTGGTGATGTTCCTGACCTCGGTGTAACGACGGCACTCCGCAACAGGATCCTCTGGAGACCAGAAAGAGATGTTCACAGGAGAAAATAGGACAGCCGAAGAGAGCGAGAGAGAGAGTGAGAGAGAGAGAGAGATTAAAAGAAGCACATACACAGGGCGAGAAGAAATGACACGGACAAAAAAAGTTTCACTCTAATGAAGGATGATGACATCAAGTGACTTTAAAAAGTGGAAGTTCTTGAGAGAAATTAAAGGGAAAGTTCACCAAACGAGGCAAATTCTTTAAATGTATTCATCATGTTATTCCAAACCTGTGTGTCTTTCTTACTTCTCAAGAAAACAAAATATATTTTGAAGAATGTTGATTATCAAACAACACTGAACTCTATTGACTTCCATTGTATGAAAACCATTGAGACATTTCTCAAAATATCTTCTTTTGTAGTCGATAGCTGAAGAGTCACATACATGTATAGGTTCACAACCACATGAGGGGAATAAAGGGTTCTTAGCTAAACGTGAGCTAATAATATAATACGAAGTAAACAGGGTTTTTAGTTACTGAAGCACTGAAGCATGTGTTTTGCTCATTTATCAAAGATAAAATCAGTAGTTTTTAGCTGATATTAAGCAGACCACTGATATCAACTCTTCTGAGTGTTTCTTATTAAACAGATCTGTCAAAAGCAACAAGTGGAAAAATTGTTGCAAATCTAAAAGTTGGTTGTAAGGAACAACCTGATTTAGCCAAGTAGGGTTTGTGTCCAGTATATTGTTAGTTGTTGGAAAGTTGTTTTATATCCAACAAAGACGTTGATCCAAGAACATGTCATGCTTTTGTAAATCATGTTTAATCGGTTTAGAAGATCTTGTGCAGTCGTGGACGTCTCATTGAGTCCTCTTAGACAGTTTTCAGCACATCTGCATTTCATATCCTGAGATCAGCTGAACAGATACAGATTGATTTACAATGTGTCTGCAGCAGTCTGGTCATGTGTTTTCATTCTCCTCAAGCTCAGAATGTCAGAGTTAAGGCCACAGGACACTTAATGATGTGTGCGACCTGTGAAAACCGCTGACAAACATCAGCAAACTCACACTTCCCCATTAGTGAAGCTCACCTGGGTACTCCCTCCTGCACACGGGACAACAGACCCCCGGCTCCAGAACCTTCACTTCACCCTGGTGGACAGAAGAGAGAATGAAAACATGTGAAGGATGTCACAGGAATAACTCGAGTGTATGAGACTTATGTCTCCTGAGACGGACGGATGCGGACGGGAGAACAGACATTAGGCTGAGACACAGGAATCATTGAATGTGGTTGTACTGCCAAACTAAAAGTCTTAAAATATGTCAAAAGGCAAGAATGAAAGAAATATGTCAGATGAATATGAATTTTACTTATCAGTACAACATCAACTAAAAGCATAATCTCGTGCGACATTACCTGTGTGACAAGTAATGGCAGAGCTTTTCTTTGGTTTGTTGCCGCTGACAGGACAGAAATGAGCCCTTCACATTTACCAAAATAATTGTAAGCTCGTGTTTATTTTTGTTCATTGTTTTGTGTGTTAGAGCTAACAAGAGTGTTCCTACAGTGCATCGTGACATTTACTTCTGCCAGCAGCAGAAATGCAAATTGGGTAATTTCACTTCGACTAGATGAAGAGAACGGTGTGCAGAAACGAAGTATTTTTAGTTTTAATCTGTGCTAAACAGAAGTAGGAGAGCAGTGGAGATGTGAGGTGTCTGTGAGGTCATGAGAAGTCTGTGCTGTCACTCAGAAGTCGTCTGGGACAATGTCCCTGACCAGAGCTGTTGCCTGGACAACGGGTCTGTCTATATTCAGCATCACTTGTGACGCAACATCTCTTCAGCGCCCATCTGCCTGGCATGTGTTCAGTCAGTGAGTGTGAAAACATCCTCAAACAGTGAGCAGAAAATGTGTGTAACTGAGAAAACAAGGAACACGCTACAGACATGTGAAGCGATGAGGAAAACAGGAGACTTCTACATTTCTCACCTCAGAGCAATGAAGTGAAGGACAGTTTGATTGACAGCTTCTCTGACCATTAACACAATGGCAGGACAGGCAACCGTCCGTCCACTCTGACCCCAGCTGTGACATAAAAACCAACACGTTACCAACACGTGAACATACACACCTCGCTGTTCAGAGCCATGAGCTTTTTTAAAAATCTGCGAGTTTCATAGAGGCGGATGTGGAGATACAAACATGCACGGTGTGTGGAAAATAAAGCATTTTTCAATCTTAAAGTGTTTATACACTGCATATCATCTAAAACAAACCATAATATTAGTTTTAGCCGTGTCATATCACCCCTTGAAATTAGTCAAATACTTGGAAATCTTTAATATTTATATTTATGTTTCAGGAAAACACATTACATGTTTCACATTTTGTGTTAACATGAATAGGGTTTAATTTCATTGGTCTAAACTGGATTGAATTGTTCCTGAAAGATTCACATTTAAGCGTTCAACCGAGACATTACCCTTCACAGCATCCTCATGTAATACAAATGCTTATTTGTCTAAATTAAGTGGCATTTCAATGACAATGTTAACTATCGACAAGATTGAAGAAAATCTCACCTACAACAGCAGAATAATATAAGAACTAAACTGATACTGTGGATGACTTCAGAACATTGACAAAAATAGCCAGGATGAGATGACACCAAACATAAAACTTGCAAAGTAAGACCAGGAAAATCGTTATAGGTTTATTTACGCTCACTAAAACTAAACCTAATAAATACTAGGGCTGGGACGACATATGTATCTCCCGATACCTGTGTGCCGATTCAATATACTGTATATTGCGATAATTGTGATTATATAACAATAGTGATTCGATATTACAATTTATTGTGATTTTTGTTTTCCAAATTTGGGATGTAAACAGGGCTCTAGACTAACATTTCAGTGCGATGGCAGTGGTGGCACTAGCCCTTAACTTTAAAGCACATTTTTAACTAATTAAATAATTGTATGCTACTTTTTTCTTTATCTGTTCAAACAATAGAAGAGCACAATTCCTTTGAGCTGTGAAGACGTTTTGTGACCAGGACTTGTAATTTGGTTTATCTTGACCCCTTGAACCTATTCTGATGAGATGGTCTAACGCAGGGGTCTTCAACCTTTTCGTAAGCAAGTTAAGATAAAGTCATCTAAAAGGGCTACTTGTTGATAAAACATTAAACTTTAAACATGTGATGCATTATTTTTCAGTACACAGGACAAAATTAAGTTTTCTTTCATATATTTTGGCACTTGAATATGTGGAAGCTGAAAACACATGCTAATAATAACATTTTCATGATGATATAGTCACATATTCGTCAACTGTCCTAAGCATTATTGTTGAGCTCTATGTTTGGCGGGCACCTTACAGAGTTCATGCGGGCTACCAGGTTGGAGACCACTGGTCTAACGTGTCTAGTTTGAGACAAGTCCTTAAATGACACACAGGGCTCAACACTAAGGATTATTTCTACTGGCCCTGCCACAATTAAAAGGAATAAATGAACAAATAAATAAAAAATAAATAAATAGCGACAGCTCATCAGTCAGTAATAAATACGAACAAAAAATGAAATAACGAGCAATAGCACAAATGAATATAATAAAGCAAACATACAATAATAATCACTGCTTCTCAGGTGTTTCATGTTGGTCTTACAGTAATTGTCAGGTACAGAATCAAATAATAATCAAATGTAAAATAACCCTTCATACTCTTCTCTTTACAAATAAAATGTAGATTAAACTTTATTCAATTTACAAAGGTTAATCAGTCAGAAGTGAGTATTAGTTTTTGTTATGCGGCTGCTGTCCCTTTAAGAGCTAGCGCACTGATGTAGAGTGATATCATGTAACATGTGCGTTTTCTTTTTCAAATGTACTTTCACATAACAAACTACTTTCACAAGGATACATTGTAATATGGGCATTTGGACATAATTTTGGCTCACACCTCAGTATAGGGGGCAATTGTCGCTATGAACAAACCATTAACTACGACTTTTGCCTCAATAAACTCTTAACTTTGTGCTTATTAATAGTTAGTAAGGTAGTTATTAGGTTTTGGTAATTGGTAGAGATGTCGATCATTGTCATGCAGAATATGTGCTTTATAAGTACTTACTTAACACCCGATATGCCAATAATAAGCATGCTAATAACATCTCAAAATTCAAAATATACTTCTGCTTAGTTTCAGCTTAAAAACTTTAAAAACGTTGTTTAAAATTTGAATCACTCTGCTTTCTTACAAGGATACAGGGTTTCAAGGAAAGAACTGAAATATTGATCTTCTACTGCATGTTTGTATTGCGGCCACAGGAAGTGACATCATCAGTATCATTCACTAAAAGTTCATCATCTGAAAACTCTTAAATGGGCGCCACTGAAAGCCACTCAGACAGCTCATCTGGGCTCTCAATGTCCATAATTGATGATTGCAATTATGTTTTTTTGAGAAAGGCCCCGAGCATTAATCCATCAGACTCTTAATGACGATACTTAAGACAAATAAACAAAGCACCACAAAAGCAATTACAGCGGAAAGGACAAGAGTGAACGCTGGGCTGCGTCTGTACCTCTCGAAGTGTTCCATCATGATCTTCACACTGACACAGAGCCGGAATCACACACTGGCCGTCCGGACTGCGATAGAGTCCTTCCTCACACACGCACCCCTCTGACGCCCCTTGACTCCTGCAGTTGAGCGCTTCAGGACGATACATGTCCAAACAGCCTCTCTCACACACACGCTCTGATCCAGTGACCGCCCAGAGCCAGCGTTCACCCTCCGGACACTCTACATGAGGATTACACGGTTGTGATGTTTCATCAGAGATGTTATGATGTAATGTGTGTTGTGTCTGGGTTACTCACCGCATTCAGGACCCCGGCAGATTTGAGTTCTGTTTGAGGGTCCCTCACATTCCCGTCCTCCGTACTGCTGCTCTCTCTGAACCGTCCGACTGGAAAACTGATGTCCAGATCCACATGACGCTGAACACGAGCTCCACGCAGACCAACTGCTCCATTCACAGTCCACTAACACACAAACACACAACACGTGTGCTTTTACAACAACATCTCTCAGACACAAATGTAGAAAGAACTTCGGTTTAGTCTTGTACAATTTGGTGAGACATTTCTGACAATTGAGTCGACCTTTAGAGATCTGATCCGATATAAACACCACTGACACGGAAACTGAAATGCTCATGAGAAACATCTGAAAACATCTGCTTTCATGAAACTGCATCGCTGCGAGATCTTAAATGTGATATTTGTTATTTTGCGTATGCAATGCATGCATGTACAGGATATGATGTCACAGAACTCACCGTCACATGACACATTAGAGCAGGTGAAGATGCCGCTATCACACACGCTGGAAATAAACACACACATACAGTATATAAACCCTTCAATCACATGTAACATAAGAAAGTTTTTTAAATCCTCAGATTTTAAAGGAAAACTTTCTAGGCCAAACGGCAAATAAAAACATGCGAGGAATGAGATTGGTCAGGAAGGCTCAAGATAAAATGGAGGCCGAAACGCCTGTTGGAGCATATTTTTAAAAAATTCAATAACTTTTGATTGCATTTCTCGCAAGTGTAGTTTTTGAATATATGGTTGGTTATTGCAAAGACGCTCTGTGTTTATAATTCAATTAGACTTCTGTTAAACTTCTGTTACGCTGCCTATAAAGCTTGTCTCTCTAAACTGTCTTTGTGCACAAATGCTATCTTCGAACATTACCGGCTGCTATTTGTAACCACAACGCTGCAAGCTCTGTTTTTTGCTATGCTGAGATATTTTCGTAGAAATCCATTGTGACCATTTAAGATTGACTATCTAAAAACTTTGGCGATAACTGATTCCTGATCCATTTTCCAGCCGAGTTTAGCCCCAACTCTGCTAAAACACCTGAAGAGGCTTAAACAGTGACTTCAGGAACAGACGCGTTCACCTTAATATTGGGCTGCGCCGATTATTTGGCATATCGCATTCAAGAACCGCGAGAGCCATTCAAATGCGTACCGAGCAATCTGCACTTAAATCGCTATCGCATTACTTAAATTTGAACGCATCTATTCCTAAAGACGCTGAATAGCTTGTTCAGGTGTTAATCAGAGTTGGGGCTAAACTCGGCAGCAAAATGGATCTTGTGGGCCAGAGTTGAGAACCACTGGTGTAAACGCCTCTGTACGTTGTCTAAACGTAGCTGTGTTCAAGTGTGAAGAGTCTTCAGCTGACTTTTTATTTCAATGTAATTTGTTTATCTCTGTAATTTTGTCATCATTCGTGGCATCAGATTCCTTCAACAATGTCAGCATGACCTTTCCAAACATCTCTGAGATATTATGTGTCAGCAGCCAGGGAGCAGATTTCACTTGACGACACGCAGCTGAGACGCGCTCATAAAAGCCCTCATTGAGTTTCATGTGCTATTGATTTTCAATCCGATAACCGCAGCAGCTCTCGCTCAAATACCCAGATATCCATTTAGGAATTAAATCAATACCTAAACCCCACACCGCACTGCCAGAGCAGCAGAAACACAATGAGACTCGTAATGTATGGCCTGATGAGTACCAGGAATTGCACAAATGTGGTATGATGCTTCCGGGGGGAACTTGATGTTCCTGGACGTCCAGAGTCATGTTGGGAAAGGCCAGCAGGAGAGACAGAGGAGAACACGGACATTCAGATGGTGGAATGCACGTCCCGTTGAGCATAACCTGTAAGTAGACAGGTTCCATGATATATCATTCATTTATTAGGAATTATGAGCAAAAGATCCATCAGGAGCAAATCAGAATGCAGCTTAAATAAATATACAGATTCTATATATTTTGAAGAAAATGTGTGTTGTGTTTAACCATGCATAACTTGTTATATGGAAATCAAGATGACACATTTCAAATATAGCGGTGGACACAATGTCAAATCTCACTGCTTCTCCCATGTGTCTATTAATGTTTAGTCATGAGACGGCCCTGAACCAGTCGAATTTATTATTGACGTGCCCCCGTAATTGAATTTAACATGCAGATTTATGTGTTGCTATGGATCTGTTATATATTGATCGCTAAATATGCTTAAAATATAAATGTTTTTCCCTCACAAATGTATGCTTTGATTTTTTCGGAGACATTTATTAACCCACTGCGGTCATGTGGATTACTTTAATGATGAATGCTTTTAGGAGCTTCACCCTGTTGACACCCACGAAAGACGACAATATGATAAATATAAGGAATATTTAATATAAACAATATATTCATCTAATTTTATATATATTTTTTTACATTTAATATATAACATACATTTTATACAATTATTTAGTTATTATTGTATAAGTTTATAAATGTATGAGACTATTTTCTAGTGAACCATTCTTTTATAGACGGTTCATTGGACGCACGCGCCTAGCCCAAATTAACTTTCGGTCTTGTGTTTGTTGATCGGTCTGGCTAGTGGGTAACAACATAACTATTTATATATATTTTTTTTATATTCATATTTTATAGTATGATCATTGTATTAAATAAAAAAAACAGAAGTACTTTATATAGTGTTTATATTCTTTGGCATCATCCGAACTCGACGGTTCACTCACTGATCCTGTAGGACAGACACATCCAGGACCGCAGGTGACGGACACACACTGATTCTCAGGCCACAGATCCTCACAGCCGTACGGACACAAACCAGCACAGAGACTGAACTCCTGACCCGCAGGACAATCTGACCAAGAGAACAAATCTTTATTTATCCTCTCATGACTTTCTCAGGATCTCCATTGAACATTGATCACATGAACCCGGGCGGTCAGTGTACAGTATGTTTCAGAATGGACATCTGTCAGCATTGGGCAAATAAACATTAAGCTGTAAATCAGACACAAAGATTGATTTTCTGTTTGCACAGACACGGGCCGCTTGAGTTGTAGTGTACTGTAATGTTTTACGACATTATAAACTGAATCGACAGATGTTGTTTGATCATGAGCGTTTGGTGTGTGTAGTATACCAGGCAGGCAGCTGTTAGTATTGCATGCTATGTGTTGCTCCAGGGGTCCGGGACAGGCCGAGCCCCCCCGCTCTGGCTCCTGTAAGATGGTCTTTCTGCGCAGTGACACTCCTCCACCACAGGAGGCGCTGCAGTCTGTCCAGGACGACCAACCGCTCATAACACAACCAGCTATCAGGACAAACACAATAATATTACATCTATAAAAGAGCCATGCAAAAGAACAGCAACATCAACTTTTCAAAATGTCGAAATATATAGAAGAATCAATCCTGAAATTCATCATTTCTTAAAAAGAGACAAAGACGACGGGTCATTTTGTACAACCATCTTTGTTTTTTTCTGTGGTTGAGTGTTGTTTTGTCACACATGAAGGTGAAATCTCATTGGTTTACTTAACTTATTTAACATCAAAGACCAGAAGAATGTGGACGTGCTTGCATTTTATGGTTTTTTTGGGTGTCATTCAGTTGTACGACACAAATGTATAGCGTTACTTAACAAAATGACAACACCAACTACAGGCTGGGAATCTAGACGGTAAAAAAGTGTCTTTAGTTGTTTTCTAAGATCCATGTTGTCATCTGTAGCGCCTATAGCCTGTGGGTATCGTGGTGACGTATAGCACAAGTACGATATTTTGTCATTTTTAGTGACATGTGCTCACCTGGACAGGGCGGCAGAGAGCAGGTTTGATTCTGGAGCGTTTCTTCACAAGCCTCTCCTCCTGCGACAGGTTTGCAGGTTCGACTGCGCATCCGCATGCCTGATCCACACGACACTGAACACTCACTCCACGCTCCCCACGGACTGTACACAGGACACACCCGATCCGAACACTCCAGCGATCCATTAACACACAAGCTGCAGGAACAGGAAGAGAAATCTAACCTCCGTTCTGTTGATGCTCTAATGCATGGATGTGAAGGAGGAGGAAGAAATCATTACCAACAAAAGACCCTCCCATAAAACATACAAACATCTCTTTCATTCTCCAAAAGTGGTGTCAATAATGTGTCAAACTGAGCTCTGATGTGTCAAGTCCGCAATTGAAGATCTCAAAATCAACTTTTCTCATCAAATTTACGGTGAGTAGATTTACAATCTACATAAATTTACATCCAATATGCCCTTTTCACAATGACGTCACTTAACTTCCGCTTTCATGCAAAGCAGTGTATCATAACATCCGTCATGCAACAAACAAGAAGAAGAAGAAGAAGAAGAAGAAGAACTTCTGTTTTGTCTTCGAACTGATATTTAACAACAGTGACAGAAAAACTGACACAACACTTATTCAAGTAATTATCCCAGCACCTTCGCTAACACAAAAAGAAAAGAAAACACTTATCTTCATATTCAAACAGGTACTGTTCAACAAACTATTGTATCCTTTATCTAGCTTTGATCTTGTCATAAGCGAAAATTTGTCTGCAAGACGTTGCACATCATCTAGCCGTATTGTGGCAGCTGTGCAAAGTCCTTTCTGAGGCCCTAGTGGAAGTATGATACACTTCTTCACGGCAGAAAGGAAGATGCATGACGTCATGTGAAAAGGGTCTATTTAAGAACTGTCTTCTTTGTTTCAATTTTAGAAGAAACATCTGAAACTACAGGTTCTCTCACCAGCTGTTGCAGTCAATGGTTACGTTCTGACCAGGTTGGATCTCAAGTGTTCCGTTCTCCGCCAAAACACCACAGCGACATTTATCCACTCGCACACACGAGCCGTCCTGTGAGAGCCGCCCATCGGCACAGCGACACCCTGCAGAACCACATTACTCACGTCATTCATCAGCCACGTGTACATGTATCAGAGCAGACAGGTGACTTTTACAGATTCATACTGATACCTGCGTGACAGCGGCCCTGCAGACACTGAACGTGATCCCACAGGTCTGCGCAGCTGCGGGGACATCGATTGGCACAGGAGTCGTCGTAGACACGCCCCCTGTCCTCACAGTGCTCACCTGTGATTGGATGAAGACTTCAAATACAGCTCACACAAACAAAATATATCCATCCTCTGAACGGTGTGTGCCTTTATACCGGGACAGATGCCCGTGTTGCAGCTCTGAGACTGCGTCTGCAGGTTTCTGCAGTGAGGTGCAGGGTCAGCGGTCAGGGGTCGTCGCTCACGCTGACGGAAGCCACCGCTGCAGGGGTCTTTACAGACGCTCCAAACGCTCCACGGGCTCCAGTGACACACATCTGATGACCACATTCATGACACAGATCACACACACGTTTGGGTGTAAAGAGGAAACATGTTTGCACCACATACAACCCACCTGCGCAGACGTCGGGCTGTGTGCAGAGCCTCTCCTCCTCCAGCTCCTCCTCACAGTCGCGCTCTCGCCCGCTGACCGGCAGTCCTGACTCCACATCCAGACAGGCCCGAAACCGTCGCTGCACGGAAACAAGACCCAAACCCATCCCACCAGAGAGAGACGAGGATTGTGGGATACACGGAGAGCAGGAGGTCCATTCTGACCACTCACTGACCATCACTGACACACAGACAGAGAGGGGGATCTTATAACTCACAGTTTGGTTGTTCTCAGCGTACCAATAGAAATAATAAACTCAAAAGATAAAGTTTGATCAAAGGGTTATATATAGACACACAATACCTTCACATTCCCGTGAATCACACTGTAGAGAGCCATCATGACAAATACTGAAAAACACAGAAATCAAATCACATTGTGTGTGTGTGCAGGGGATTGTGGGTAATCTTGCTACTGTAGGCGCTCATTTTGGTTTTAAGAGCGTTTAGTTTGTTGACTGTATTCATATTAAACAAACGTTTGCCCTCTTTTAATGTATATCTATGAAATCATTTTGAGCTGTTTTATCCGTAAAATGATATTGTGTGACATTAATAAACGAAAGCATTTCATCTGAATTTTGGATAGTTGGACTGTAAAATATCTCACCATGTCCTGCAGCCCTCGGTGAGCAGCGCCCCCTGTGGGACGGTGACAGGCACGGGTCTATCTGAACCCTGATGTTGGAGATGAACACATCCGCACTGATCCGGCCGGACACATGAGCCGTTCTGCTGCAGGACACCCTGAAACACACATCTGCATTATAATGAAGATAACGCACAGAATCGAACACGTTTGATGTGTGTTTGTGATGTGAAGACACCTCGGGACAGAAGCAGCCGGGCGTGCAGTTCACACAGGAATCAGTTTCACCCAACAGATCACAGTGTTTCTCACACACCGATCCACATTCAGAGAACACGAAGGGCTCTTCACAGTCTGATGACACACAGAGAACTCGCACTGAAATATACTGAACATCACAGCCTCCACAGAAACACACAGCCTTCGTCAATGTGACCAGATGACGTTTAAACACTTCCACAATGTGTAATGTCACAATATTCAATAAAGTACCCTGATCAAATCAAATCAAATGCCCTCACAATTTCTACCAAAAAAAACCTTCAGACCTTGGTATAATTGTATGTAAAGCTGTATACTTTATTCACAAGAATGACTCAACACCAATGCCAATCTTGATATTCAGCAGTTTTGGCTTATTTTAAATCATTTTTTGGCGTCACTGTATCTGTCAGAGTACTGTAGTATCACTGTGGGACTTTCACCTTGGCAGTTTTCAGGTGTGCAGGGTCGACTCTGTCTCTCAAGATCAGTGCAGTGCTGCCCACCGGAGGCCGAGATGAGCGGTGCACGATACCTCTGCTGAAACTGAGATACACACGAACACACGGACCACTCGCTCCACTCGGACATCACACAGTCTGAAAGAGAGAGAGAGAGAAAGAGAGAGAGAAGGAAAGAGAGAGAGAAAGAGAAACAGAGAGAGAGAGAGAAAGAGAAAGAGAAAGAGAGGGAGAGAGAGAAAGAGAAAGAGAAAGAGAGAGAGAAAGAGAGAGAGAGAGAGAGAGAGAGAGAGAGAGAGAGAGAGAGAGAGAGAGAGAGAGAGAGAAAGAAAGAAAGAGAGAGAGAGAGAGAGAGAGAGAGAAAGAAAGAAAGAAAGAGAGAGAGAAAGAGAAACAGAGAGAGAGAGAGAGAGAGAAAGAGAAAGAGAGAGAAAGAGAAAGAGAGAGAGAAAGAGAAACAGAGAGAGAGAGAGAGAGAGAAAGAGAAAGAGAGAGAAAGAGAAAGAGAGAGAGAAAGAGAGAGAGAAAGAGAGATCTTTATTTACTGTTGTAGCAAATCTTTCTTATTATTAATGACCCTTTTTGTTTGCACTAGGTTTTTCAAAGACATAAGACACATAACCAATAAGAAGTATTAAAAAGTGCTTGACAACACAATATTTAATCATTTAAAAAGTTAAGGATTTTCATTTCCTGGAAAACAATGAATTTCGAGATTTTCTAAGACAGTGACAATGTGAAGCTACTGAACAATATTATGCAACAGAATGTGAAAATAAAATGTACATAAGTATTAAACATCGTTGTCTTTCATCAAGACCGTCCACTACTGATATCAGTTATGTTTTACCACAGTAATGTCACATTATCCTGGTTGTTTTATTTTTGCTTACCTGGACAGGGTCTCTTATAACACAACTGTGTCTCTTCTCTGTCTGTGTCGACCCCTGGAGGACAAGCGTAATCTCCGTCATCCTCACACACACACTGTCGACGTCTGGAGATTACACCAGCACCACAGCTTCGAGAACAGAGTGACCACGCTGACCACGGACACACGTCATCTAATAAAAATCACAAATCACACAGATCAACAATAAGCAGACATCCGTGAGGGTGTAACAGATAGATGACAGTATTTCAGTACCCAGACATGGGCCAGCGTGACAGTTCTGGGTGTCTCTCTCAGGTCCTGTACAGTATGTGCCATTGTTGCGTGGTGGAGGGTTGATACAGGCTCGGGTTCTTATCTGTTTACCCTTCCCACATGTGACGGGACAGTCAGACCACACAGACCACGGCGTCCATCCACCATCCACTGATGACCACAAACAACAATTCACCTGTCGAGACTCATACTTATACGATACAGTTCATAAATGAACATGACAATTCTCATCCATTTCTATTTATTTCTCCTGAACAAAACTGCTCTTTTAAAACAAAGTGTTATAAAGATTTGATTTACAAAAAGCTGTTTTTAATCAAATGTCATTTTTAAATGTGATAATGAGGTGACAGGCAGACGATACACACCTCGACAATCTATATCCTGACAGTATTCTCCCTCAGGAATGCAGGTACTAAACACACAGACACACACACAACAATATTTTACAAACACGGGAAATGGAAACATTACACAAAGTTTAGTGAATATCTTTTGGATAATGTCATGACGCTGTATCTCACCATTGTTTACATTCCCCGTCTATCCACGTGTCACCCACAGACCCCTCCAGCCCGTTGCGTACACAGAGCGGAGGACACAGCCCGGGGTCACATGATTTGTGTTGTACTTCCTCAAACTGGCAGTCAACATCAGCGCTCTCGGAAACCAAAGACCTGAAAAACCAAACCTGCATTTACAGAGAATCCAAACTCTCTGTTCAACATCTCAACTGAAGGTTAAACGGCACCTGAACCGCGTCCGTCGTCCAGGTCCACACGTGCTGCTGCAGGACGCCCAGTTAGACCAGCTGCTCCACGTGCATGTGCCTGCGCAGGTGTGGTTGCTGCAGGTGAGCGTGCCGTCTGCGCAGCTGCAATTATTACATCCCACCTGATGCGTGCTGCCCGCCACCCAACTCTGACCCGACGCGTCCAGACAGTCGCACTGCCATAACTGAACACACACTCCGTCCTGCAGTAACTGACCTACACACACACATACACACAATGAATGTATGCAGGAGACCCGACACGCGATAAACAGAGTCATATCAGTGTCTCTCGTACCGTGTGGACATCTACAGCCCTGCTGACATTCAGAGCTCCGCTGACACTGAATCCCCTGCTGGAGATCTGAACAGCGCTGTGGACACTCATTGGCACAGGACACAAAATCCTGGCCGGGTGGACAGCCATGATCATCTGTGTGACAAAAAAGAGACTCAAATGTTTCTCCATATCCTTCAATTTATACGGTATTTGCTTAAACGTCTGAAATGAGAGTTGTAGACAAAAATATAGTGAGGACCAGTGTTATTTTCGTAAACTAAAACTAAAACTAAGATAAAACAATTGATGAAAAAATGATTTCTTAAACTGAAATAAAAAAAATTAAATAAATAAACAACTAAAATTAAACGAAACAAAACTAACGACGAACTAAAATAAAATAATAATTATCAAAAATAAAAATAGTTTCCAGAAATAATGAGGTCTTTTCCCATTGTGGGTAATTCTGGCTTAACTGTAGCAGCAGCTGTTCTGTACTATAGATAACACGTTAAGGTCATTTGCGTGAAGAAAAAGACAGTAGGATGCCTGCCTAGTCGAAGACGACAGAGCCCTGTTTGGGACTATTTCCAGTTTTCGTCTGTAACTGGAAAAAGCAAATGTATTGTCTTGGTGCAAGATAAGATTTATGGGGTTGAAATAAGGGGGGAAAATCTGACAAACCTGAAAATACATTTGCAATTGAATCACCCCGTGGAGTCCAAAAACTTCATGATAAAAGATTCGGAAAGGAGGAGAAATAAAAACGATGATGCTAATGACGTTGCAAGCAGCTCACAGTCTCGGTGTGAGAAGCAGCAGACTCTGTCATCGTCCTTTCAAAGATCCAAGGTTTGCCCAACAACTTCCAATAAAACTAAAACTGAAACTAAAATATATAAAAACTAAAAGAAAATGGTTTACATTATAAAAACTACATAAAAAGTAAAAATTCAAGAATCAAACTAACTTAAACTGAACTGAAATTTGCAGCAAATTTGAAAACGATATTAAAATAAAAACTAATTATAAAAAGCAGAACTAAATTAAGCCTGTTGTGGACACCTTAATTCCTTTTAGTACAAAGCTAAACGTTTAATATAAATGTTGTTCTATTTCATAAAAGGACTGTTTCATTAGTTTTCAAAGTTTCATTTAAATAAATAATGTTTGTGATGAGATGTCATACCGCAGGGTCTGGTGTTGCAGGGTTTGACCTGGTTCTTCTCTCCTGTACACTTGCGGCCTCCATTTTTAGGGGGAGGACTCGAGCAGGAGCGAGTACGAATGGATCGTCCACCTCCACAAGATTTACCGCAGCGAGACCAAGAGCTCCAGCGAGACCAACCTCCATCCACTGAGTGACACAAACAAACAATATAGGTTGTGAGATAGGTATCCTAAAATAACAGATTATTTTCTTGTTTAATACTGGCGGCCCCATTTGTTATATTATTCAGCTCAGAAAGAAAAGTGTTATATTTTCATATTTGTATGTTCTCACCGCGACAGGCTCGAATGTTACAGAAGCGGTTTTCCACGTTTCCTCCAATGATGTCCTGACACCAGGTCCCGTTGACGCCCGGGGCGAGAAAGGTCCGGACACGCTGGTGTTGACCCACCCCACATGAGCGAGAACAAGGAGTCCACTCGGCCCACACGGTCCAGGAACAGTTCCTGTCGACACAATCCAGACCCTCGCACACGCCACCGTCTGAATACACAAACGACAACATCGACACATTTACAACAAATTAACAACCTGAACACAGCGAATCCCAAAATGAAATAGATTTAAAGATGAAGCGTGCTGTTTTTTCTCAGTCTCTCAGTGTGATGTTCAGGGTCCCACATAAAGAATACAATAGCTTACTTTATATAATTTACGACAGTTTACTGTATTAAATACTAGAGGCACTACAATGTTTCTGAACCTTACAATATTAATTACTGTAGTGCACTTTAATATTTTCAAGTGTACAGTAATATTTACTATAATATAGTACAGCATACCACTGTACAATTTAACACAGTTTACTATGGTAAAAACTACAGTATTTTTTCATGTGTGGCTAAAGCGAAATTACACAGAAAACACATTTCCTGTTTGCTGGACTCTGTTGTACATTTCTACATTTGTTTTGTAAATGAGGCTCACTGAGAGTAGAATCACAGTGAGTGTGTGTGAAAGTGAAGGTAAGTGAGAGGATCAGTACCGGGACACTGCGGCAGGTTACACACTCGATCCTGTCGGGTCTCTCCAGAACACAGCTCACGCACACACTCTCTCGTACGAAACTTCAGAGCGGGAGAAGACGAATCACTGCAGGTTCTGGAGCACCGAGACCACGCTGACCACTGAGAGAACCCCACGTCCTCATCTGACAGCAGACAGACATCAGACTTCAGACAGATAAACAAAGCTTCAAACATCAAATCAACTATAAAAATACACACAGAGTCATTACCTGGTTGCGAAGGTTCCTCCGTAGGAACAGGCACCACTGTGACACAAAAGACATCTGAATTACAAACTGTAAACAGCAGACTTACACCAATAACACATGTAAAGAGACGGGGTTTGGTTGTCACAAAGACTTCTAAGTCATGACACGTTTTCTGTCACACAATGATTTGACAGTGATATCAACAATATGCAAACACATAATTACGGGAAAAATACACAAAGTCCAACTATGTTTGTGTATATTTACTGTAATTAATCTATATATATAAAAGTTTATGTTATGTATAAAATATCATTACAATTCTTTTCTGTTTTCATATTTTAATATAAACAGCATTTGCTTGCTTCCTGAATTTTTACAGGTGCTTATTTTTTCTTTTGGATCTCAATGTGGTACAATATATATATTTATGTGTGACAACATGCCTCACTACAGGTTAATATTTGTTAAATCGTTTGTTTAAATATATTAACTGCAGTAAAGTGAGCACATTGTTCATGGTTGTCTCTATTATAATCAGATCTTCATGGTTTTGGGTGAGTGTTGACCTGGACAGTCAGGTGTCTGACAGTAAGCGGTGTCCAGCAGAGGCCCGTCACAGTCTTGACCGCCGTGAGCAGGTGTTGGCTGATCACAGCTTCTGCTGCGACTCTTCTGTCCTAAACCCCCACAGCTCAGTGAACATGGACCCCATGGACCCCAGGGAGACAGACCTCCATCACGAGGACACGGCACCAGAGAACAGTTCCACAGCCCGTGCTCACAAATGCTTTAAAACACAGAAGTGTAGTCATTTTAAAATGAATGATTAAGTGTTTGGAGTGTTTGGAGTAAATGTACATGTGTTACCAGGAGCTGCATTCATGCATCAGCTCTTCTCCAGACATCAGTTCTGTTCCCTCTGTGATGTTCTGGAGGTCAGGGGTCAACTCTGGGGTCAGCGACACGCCCTGCAGAGAGGCCAGGAACTCACTGTCCACCAGACACGGGCATTCCTACACAAAACCACAGACAGACAGATAGAAGTGAAGCCAAACCACAGATTGTCTGTAAATAACATGTAACACATGACCACATGAATGTGAGCTCACGTGAACGCAGGTCCCGTTGTGCTGGTACGTGTTGGGTGGACAGTGACAGCCCTCATCACAGCCCTCTGAGTAACAGCCCTCATGACCACTGACCTGAGAACAGCTGAACGGACAGCCTTCACCTGGGTCACACTCTCTATATAGACGACCGGGAGGACAACCCACGTCTACATGACACAGAGAGAGGCAGACAGACAGAGAGAGACGGATGAACAGACAGACAGGGAGAGAGAGAGAGATGGATGGGCAGACAAACAAAACGACAAAGAGACAGGGAGACACACAAATAGAAAGACAGACAGATACATACAATTAATCAAACAGACAGATGATAAGGCAGACAGACAAATAGATGGACAGAGGAAAAGAGAGACAGAGATGAATAGTGAGACAGATAAACAGAGAGAGAGAGAGAGAGAGAGACAGACAAGTAGATGGATAGATATATAAACAGACAGACAGACAGATTGACAGACAGACAGACAGATAGACAGACAGATGGAAAGACAGACAGACAGATGGATGGACGGACAGACAGACAGACAGAAGAGCAGACGGATAGACAGACGGACAGCAAGATGAATGTACAGAGAGAAAGACAGACAAGTAAAGGGATAGACATACAGACATATGAACGGACAGACAGATGAGTAGACGGATAGACAGATAAACATACAGACAGACAGATAGACAGACAGACAGACGGATGGAAATACAGACAGACAGATGGACGGACGGACAGACAGACAGAAGAGCAGACGGATAGACAGACAGACAGAAAGATGAATGTACGGAGAGAAAGAGAGAAAGTAGGATGGACAGACAGACAAGTAGAGGGATAGACAGACAGACATATGAACGGACAGACAGATGAGCAGACGGATAGACAGATAAACATACAGACAGACGGACAAACAGACGGACAAACAGAAGGAGAAACAGACAGACAGATGGACAGACAGACAGACGAGTAGACAGATAGACACATTAACAGTTGGACAAACAGATGGAAAGACAGACGGACAGACAGACCGACAGACAGACAAACGAGTGGACAGATAGACAGATAAACAGACAGACAGATGAATAATCTCTGTGGAGATTTTTTTTTTCTTGATCAAATATGCACAAACTGTATATAAATAAAAACCACAAAGCATTTAAAATCAGACTCAAGGACAAACTCTCTCTCTCTCACATCACTGACAGATCTGTATTCACAGAGATCACAGGGGATGATGGGAAATTTGACTTTCAGATCAGAGCAGTGTGTAATCAGAAAAATTCCCACTGACTTTATCATCCACTTGTTTTCCTCTCTTCAGAAATGTTCTGCTCTGAATGTTAACTCTCTGCTGGTTTTATGATGGATGTTTTGATGTTTAAAGCAGATCACATGTGAAGGAGCCTTTGACTTACCCAGACACACTTGTGTGTTGCACGTCTTGCTCTGACGCTTCATCCCAGAGCAGGGAGGAGTTCGGCAAACACGACTACGCCTCTGAGACCCTCCACCACAACTGACAGAGCACACAGACCACGCCGACCAGTCGAACCACGGCCCAGAGTCTAAAACAAATACAGTTACAGAACAGATCTGTCAATCAAGTTGAGACCAGATGTGTTGTCAGTATTGACGCCGAAACCAGTCTCACCTGTGCAGTTATGAGCGTTACACACTTTCAGCTGTTCACCTGACCCTGAGCACTGTCTGCCTCCTCCCTGAGGGGCGGGGTTATCACACTGACGTGACCGTATTCTAACCCCGCCCCCACATGGGGTGGAGCATTCAGACCAGGGTGCCCATTGGCTCCATCCACCATCCACAAAACAACCAGGAAGTGATTCACACTGGAGGACGCCGGCATCACAAGTGCTGGAAAAACAAAACACATTTTCAAAACGCAAGCTGGTTCCTACCTCAATGCTTTATCAGAACACGGTGTATCAAACAATATATCATCTTGATTGACAGATGAAAGACACACCATTTCACAAGGAGGAAATTACTGTACATAAATACATGAAGAATATACAATAATACCATAAATGTGCATAAAACACAAACACTCAACGGTCTGGAGGAATGAAGGAGAGATGTGATTTTACCAGTTATTACAGTCGGTGATCACCGCCTCTCCAGGATTGGCATGTTGCCAGTCTGATGTGCCGGACCACGACCAGGAAACATTAGCAGCATCTAACCCAACTGAAGCGTAGGAGAGAAATGATGTTTCAGTCGAGATCATGTGAGAAATCTGACAAAACACTGAACTCAAAACTTCCTCACCAGTCCACAACTACACAGCTAAATAAATCAGGCACAGCGATCTACAGAATAAATACTTGAATCATTTATTCTTGCTGATCCTGTGTACTCACACGTGCTGCTGTTGTGATATTTACAGCGACACAGATCTCGCTCCACACACACGCCGTCCTGCAGCATCATGTCTCCGGGACAACCGCAGGACGGGCTGCATCCCAGAACATCCACGCACTCCGTGTCTCCATGGAGATCAGAGCAAGAGCGAGGACATGGCTTCCCGCACGGCCAAAACTCCTGACCACCACCACAGTCTGAAGAGACCAGAGAAAAACTCACGTGAGGAGACAGAATTTGGCTCAGTGTGAGTTGTATATGGTGAAATTGTGTACCTGTACAGACGGTGATGTTGTCGTGGCAGCCGCGGGTCTGTCGAATTTCTCCATGACACGGGAGACCACCAAACCTGGCCGGAGGACTGTTACACACCCGCTGTCTGACTGATACACCTTCACACACATCACAGTCTGACCACGAACCCCAGGGACCCCACGAGCCGTCAACTACACATACACATGGACCCAACAAACACAGAACGTTCCCCTAAGGTTAGTTACTGGTGTTGAAAGGTTTGTATTTGCTTATCTTTATGGATATAAAACGTTAGTTTCATGGTCTCTATAACGTTGGGGGAACATTTCCCTAATGTTAGTGTTTGGTTCCCAGAACGTTATGGGAACCAGAAAGTAACGTAAAGAAAACTTTCCTGGAAAACCAAAAACGAACCTTAGAAAATAACGTTCTGGGAACCAAAAACTAACGTTAGGGGGACGTTCTGGGAACCAAAGATCGTTAGCTGGGGAGAGAGAGAGATCCATGACTACTCTTTGACATCATTTCACATAAATGAAGAAAATGACGATGAGTAAAACAAACTCATCTGTCTAATGATCAACTGAGGTAAATCAATGAAAGTGTTCTCACCAGAACAGAAGGTGATGGACGGACAGGGCTGTCTCTGGATCTGAACACCCAGTCCGGCGTGTTCCTCCTGCTGGTCTGGACACGACGCTCCTCCTGATCTGGGTTCAGGACAGGCACAGCTGCGGTATCGTGTCACCCACTCCGCCCCACACGTCTTTGAACACGGCGTCCAGTCGGACCACTCGCACCAGCCTCCATCCACTGCCAGACGGCACAGAAGCACACACATCAGAAATAATCACACACACCGTCTGAGATTCATCATCATCTGAAGACAAACCTGGACATGAGTTCTCACTGCAGCTGAGTTTTCCTCCATCACACGTGCTGAAATATCACGAGAGGAATGAGTGAATCACATGATCATGAAGAATGAATTCAGGAGGTTTGACAGGTAATCTCTCACCAGTTATTACAGCCGTCTGGAGCGGAGATCATCTCTCCGGGTTTGACTCGTAGTCCTGTCAGCACGTCCAGACAGGGACAAGACTCTCTCTCTACACACTCGGAACCGTTTGAGTTCAGAACTTTACCATCGGTACAGTAACAGCCTGGCTCACAGCGCCACTCACAGTACTGTACACCAACAGTGACATAAATAACATCAAACGCACAATGATTTAAAGAGAGATTGTGCATGTGTGTTTTATATTAGCGGACTTACAGATAGATCATCACATGAGCGTGGACACGACGGCCCACACGCACTGAGCACACTGCCTGGAACATGTGAACACGGAGCCACTGCACACAGAACACACACATTAGCATCACACACACAGAACACACTCATTTCTTCTCCTACACAGATCATGCACATACACAAACAAATGCACACACGCACACACACGAATAAATGCACACATACACAAAGATCACACATACAAACACTCACGCACTAGCACAAATGCACATACACACAAAGATCACACACACACACAAAGATCACACACAGGCACTAACACACGCACACATGCAAACACACACACAAACAAATGCACACACTCGAATGAATGCATACGAGTGAATCACACACACAAAGATCACACAAGCACAAAAGATCAGACACACACACACTTAGGAACGAACACACACGCACACACAGAGTGAGGTGATCACCTGGACAGTGGTTTGTGTTACAGGTGATGAGTTCAGTTCCCAGTCCTTCACAATAGTCTCCATCAGGTCCTGTGATGGGTTTATTACAGTCTCTCCTGCGACTCCTCACACCTCCTCCACATGATTTACTGCAGTCTGTCCAAGACGTCCACTCACTCCAGCCTCCGTCCCCTACAAATCAAACATCTGAGTCCTCCAAACACTTCATTCTGATATATGACAGACAGTCAATGTTACTGACGGCTGCAGGGCGCTGAAGCACAAACTCTGTCCTCTCTGTCCGGCCCGACACACGGCAGCCCGTATCCCACCCGCACCGGGTCAGTACAGAACCGATAGCGAGACTGAAGACCAGCGCCGCATGACACTGAACACAAACCCCATGGAGTCCAAGATGACCAGCTGCCGTCCACTGAAACACACACACATAGAGAGAGAGTCACATACACAGAGAGAGACAGAGAGAGAGAGAGAGAGAGAGAGAGAGAGAGAGGTTGTGTGCGTGGTCTTACCGTTACACTCCACACGTATACAGTTGATCAGTTCTCCTGACCCACATGTGCTGAAGGATTAAAGAAACACACACACATACATGAATAGAAACTCACATGTGACAGTGATGTCATGATTTTTCAGATGTGTGTGTGTGTGTGTGGTTTTGTGGATGAAACTACCAGTTATTACAGTCTTTGGAGACTGTTGCTCCGGGTTCATACTGCTGACCGTCAACATGACAGCGACACAGAAGAAGAGACACACACGCTCCTTCCTAACACACACACAAAAACCAGATTTACACTTTGTTGAGAGACAAATAATGTGATATAAAAACAGATACACCCATACTGCAGACATCCACATATAGACAGACTGACACACACACACACACACACACATAGTCTTGACCAACGCACACACACACACGCACACACGCACTCACACGCACACACACACATGCATGTGTGCATACACACAAACACATCGAGTTTATTATCTCTGTGGGGAGAGTCCATAGGTGTAATGACTTTTATACTGTTCAAACATTATATTTTATCACCTACACCTAAACCTAAAGATTATAGAAAACATTCCCATACACACTGTCAAGACAGAAAGTCACACACACACACACTTTCAAGACCGACTGTCTTGATCAACACCCAGACACACACACACCTGTAAAGCTGAGCCGTCAGGACACTGGCATCCAGGGTGGCAGGTAGCGTCTCTCTGGACATCAGTGCCCAAATCTGAACACAACAACACATCCCTCACACACTCGCTCCACTCCTGTCCCGCTGCACACACACTTCCACCTCCTGCTGAGAGAGAAACACACATGATCATAAAGACATGCAACAAACAACACAAAAGCAAACACACACACACACTCACCGCAGGGCTGTAGGTTACAGGCACTGAACTGTTGAGAAGTTCCGTGGGTTCTGATTGGACCTCTGGTTCTGTTCCTGTAGCCTCCTCCACATGAAACTGAACACTCGGACCACTGGCTCCACGGACCCTTCACTCCTGAACACACCAGAGACACAAAACTGTCACAAACCCGTCACAGACACTCATTCATGAATCAAACACACACAACAAAAGCTAAGTCGCTTGATCCAAAGGCAAAAATTGACTTCATTCAAGTTTTTGCTGTCATGTGTTTACCAAAACAGGGTGTAATGCTGCATGTGTCCAGTCCGATGCGTTCTCCCTCACAGGCCCGTCCACCGAACGCCGGCGCTGGACTGGTGCCCGACCGAAAGCGCCGTCTGATGCCAACGTCACAAGTACGGCTGCAGGCGCTCCAGGAGGTCCATTCACTCCACCCACAATCCACTGCAGGGATGATGACATCATCAACCAACGGAAACAACTGAGGGATGAAGAGAATAAAGGGTGTTGTACTGACCAGGACACGGCGTCGATCCACACGCCATCTCTCCATTAACACACGTGCTGTCATAAACATAAGAAAAATTGTAGACAAATGATTTCAATATTCTTTATAAAAATAAAATGACTAAACGGAACAAAAATTGGTTAAGCTGAGGGTGTGGCTATCTGCTTGTCCAACCAATGATGGATAACCATGATGCGGTGGCCTTTTGAAAATGAAATCATAAAATGACGCACTGAACAAAACAAATCTAAAGACATACACAAACATGTTCAAACCATAAACATGATAAAAAGTTTCATGTTACACATTCAGTCCAAACAATAAGAATGAAGTGAAGTTACCAGTTGTTGCAGTGGTGGTGGAATGAAACCGTGTCTCCCGGCATGTACAGCGCCCCCTTGTGATAACACGGACAGTGCTCCAGAGGAACACAGGTGTTGTTGTACAGAAAGTGACCGGGAGAACAGTAACATCCATCATAACACTCAGTAGTGCACTCAACGTCCAGCATGGCATCCAGACACACCCGAGGACACGCCCCTCCCTGAGCCTGACACTGCTCCTTTAACAGGAAACTCATCCCGTCTGGACACACACCTGTGACAACACACTCATGAGACACTGCTAACACAACATTAACATCAGAATAACTGTGAGCGTGGTGTGTTTGTGTTAGTGTTTTACCAGTGCAGGGCTTAACGTTACAGTCCCGCGTCTGGATGAGCGGCCCGGGACACCCAAGACCTGCGTACAGAGGAGGAGGAGCGCTGCAGAAGCGATCTCTCGTCTGAACTCCAGAATCACACGCTGATGAACAATCAGACCAACTGGACCAGGACGACCAGCCACCGTTCACTACACAAATCACATCATTTAGTTTGTTATTTATGACACTTTATTATGTTTTGACACTTGACACGTGTGTGTGTCTATGTATATATATATACGAAGGGTTTGTTTCCAAAAAAAGATAAATCATGTTTTTTATTGTCTTATCATGTTTTGATTGTGTTTTATTGTGTTAGTCGGCTGTATTTTTTTTTGTTTTTATCAAAACCAACCAACTGCAGTTTGATTGATATTTATTAAACATAAACATGATTCTTTAAACACTTATCACATTTTGGAATTTAACACTTATATCCACATTTTTCATCCGATATATAATTTCATAATAGTGCTGTGGATTAAAAAGTCTAAATAAAATCCTACAGACAATTACTTAAGCAAGATTTCCCAATCATACAAAAAAATAAAACCTTATTTTATATCTTTATAATCTTTTTTTAAGGTCTAAACTGCTGAATAAAATTTGGATTCATTTTGTTTTTCGCTTTTAAATTTATTTGACTTACAAATTGGTCAGGGTTTCAAACTGATATAGCGATAGGAAGGCAAACATTATGGTTTGCAGCTTTAAACTTCCATTCAGCTATGTTCAGAGATTTAGTTTGTACCTGGACAGTGAAACGTGTTGCATGGTTCTTGTTCTTCAGAGTCTTCACCACAGGGGGCGCTATTGTCTGTGTGATTACAGCTCCTGAAGCGCCGTCTCAGACCCACGTCATCCACGTGATGAAAACACGTCTTACTGCACTCGGACCACATCGTCCACTCGCCCCACACGACCCCCTCATCTGAGCAGGGCACATAGCACCGGCGGGCTTCTGTAGAGTCACCCTCACACGGCTCGACCCGTGACACTCGCGTTGGGCTCAGAGGAGACCTGATCAAACAACATGTTTAAGTGAAGGCATTATTACTACAAATATTACATTAAAATAAATACCTAAAATAAACTAAAACTGAAATTAAACCTAAAAAGCAAAGAGAAACTTGAAAATAACAAACATTAAATATAAAAATAAAATCTAATTTAGAATAAAAAACCTGAGTTCACCTGTAACGGTGCTGTATTCCCGTCCCACAGACACTGTCACAAGACGTCCATGATGACCAGGCCGACCAATCACAGCGAGCAACACAGCTGGATTTATCGCATGTGACACGCCCCTCTTTACACACGCTGTTTGATTGGACAAGACATCACATGACGTGTATTCACACTTATAAATGTGAATCAGATTAATTGTGAATCATTAATGATGTTAACTGACCATGTGCTACAGCTGTTGTTATGAACTTCCTCTCCGGGCCGGAGGACTGAACCTCGCCATGAGCACTCACACTCACTGATGTTCACACATCGTTCATCTTGAAGGAGGAGTCCAGGAGGACAACGACATCCTGACCAATCACATCATCAGTCACAACACAGTGTTTACTAACTACATCATCAATTTTGGATTTAAATTACTCAGAAAGAGTTAATCATGTCGATAGACTGACTGAACTTCTCATTACTTCATGCAATCTGTATTTTTTTAATCCTGTAATAATCTGAAAGCATTTCAATTTAATATATGGCATTTTATTTTTTGCAAAATATTTTGCTGAAAGTATATACAATAAGTAATGCAAGTATATTACAAGTTATGAAGGCCTTTCGTCAACACAGGCAAAAAATAGTTTCCTTATATTTTTATTTATTTTAATATGTATATTTTATTTTTATTTTTAAATATATATTTATTTATCATATTATATACTTTATGTTTGAGATTTTACAATAGCATGATCTTGTTTTTGCCATCAAAATTACTTGCATAATGTGACACATTTTCAGACAATGAGAACATTATAAGGAATTGAAAGGGAAACGGTTGAAAACATGGTGGACTGTTTTTTACAATGAAAGGTTAGATAGTATATTTTAAAGAAAATGTAAAACAACAATTTTTCTTTAGAATGATGTAAACAACACAATATATTATACATCAGAAATGTGTAGTGTCATGCAAACAGGCTCAAATCTAAATCACAAGTACAGTTTATATCCAATTATATCCTTGAATCAATCATTTTACAGATTTACATTGTACCTGTGGTGCAGTTTAAGGTGCAGTTGGTCTCATCCTGAAGATCAGAGCAGGTCACAGGACACGGGTCCATTCTTCCAGCAAAACAGTCTGACTCCTTCACTAAAATCATTCCTCCAGTGCAACCTGTGACAACCAACAGCATCATAAACCATTCCTCAATCAGCCAGTGTGTATTTTTCTATGAATCTCACCTGTGTGTGTGTCAGTATCGGGACCGCAGGCGTTACAGCCGTGTGTTTGTCTGCTCATTCCCTCACACACTTTCCCACCGTTTTTGGGTGGAGGGTTCGAGCAGGTTCTGTTCCGCACGCTCAGACCTCCACCACACGGGACGTCACAACCTGACCACTCGGACCACTCGGACCACTGACCGTCCACTGAGAGATAATTTCACAAAAGAGTAATCAAACTGTGTCTCAATGTGAGTTCACCGTCTGCTTTGCGTTACAAACATCCACCGTTACCTGGACAGGCCTGAAGAAAACAGGCCCGACTGTCGAACTGAGCCCCCCCGCAGGAACCGCCCGGCCGGGCGTCCCTCAGGATGGTCCTCTGACGAAACAGTGAGCCGAGTCCACACGACGCACTGCACTGACTCCACGAACTCCACGGAGACAAAATACAATCGACTGGAGGAACACAAGCACAGCTCCGTCACTCCCATACTGCATCAGTTTTCTCACCAGACACTGATCTGAGGTCAGCAGTGAGGTTCTTACAGCAGTCCTGCTCATCCGATCCATCGGCACAGTCTCTGCGGAGATCACAGCGCCTCCCCAAACTCACACACTCACCGCTCCAGCAGCTGAACTGCTTGACCGAGCAGGGTCTGGGCACCTGGGGTCGCTGGGTGGGCGTTATGGGTGAAGGAACGGGTGTGACGGCCCCTGAGACGTGAACGACACCATAATTATGTTTTCTGAATGACACTTCCATAATCAATTAGTTTAATTTTATGCGGGGGCAAATTGATCTTATACGCTCAAATAAACAAATTCACAATTTTTAACTGCTAATTTGAATTGTGTGTTTTACCACAGCGCTCCTCATCTGAGCCATCGGCACAATCTTTGCGTCCATCACACACCAGCGCAGCTTCCACACAACCAAAACTCCGGCAGACAAACTGGCCCTCGACGCACAGGACTCTGGGTAATTCATCATCAGGAGGTGTCGGTGTGTCCCAGAGACCTTAAATAAGACATGTTTGATGTTGTGATATCTGACAGATAAACACACACACCTGTACCGTTAGAATATGAATACCTGGCACTCCTGTTGGACCGACGACAGGTGGCGCTGTTGTGATGCGGGTGGGTGGAGCTACACCAGGACTGCCATCCTGAGGACTTTTAGTGTGAAGCCCTGGAGGTCCGGAGGTGTGGTCATAGTGACCGGGACTTCCGGTCGGTCCGGTGCGATTCTGTAACCCTGGTACACCGGGTGTCACCGTGGACACTTCCCTTCCGGGTGTGACCAACTCATCTGACGGAGAGAACAAAACGATAAGAATGGTCTCTTAAGAACAAAAATGTGATGAAGAATCATGGGAAATAGTTGCACCTCCTCTGCAGCCCAAGACCTCGACCCGCAGGTAGAAAGTGTTTCTAAATTCTACAGGAATGATCCGGAGGAATCGTGCTTTTACCAATCTATCCAACCAGCGTGTGACGGGTGTGTGTCCGACCATCCTCACCTCAAACATCTGATACAGAATGAAAGTCATCTTTACCTTTATGTTCCAAGCTGACTTTCATCGTTTATATCTGTCGTTTCAGACGGGATTACCTTCAGAGGGGATCCTCTCTCTCCGGTCTCTGTGAAGTTTGTGAAATGGTTGTCCTCTAAAGCAAAAGCAAGTCTGTATTTGGTGAGGTAACCCCACATGCGCTCGCTGCCCTGCGTCACAACACCAGATATCCATGTGGGCTCCAGAAAATCCACCTGGAAGAAGGGATGAGGGTCACCGGGCAACGGACTCCACCCGGGCTCCATGATCATCCTGAGAGAGAATTCAGTAGACCAACCAAATGGGACATAAATGCAACAAAAATGAACAACATACGTTTTTAAATAATGAAATGCAACAGAATGTCTAAATATCAACATTATTTCCGACCGATAAGACAAGCCAATGGTCACGTGTTTTCACACAGCAAACATCTGGAAATACTCACACGTTAGGAGCAACATTGAGGCGGCCGGCGTCTGCAGGGTTATTCTCTCTGTAGGACGACGAGGTCAGCTGACCGTAATGGACACGCCCTTCCTCCAATCCAAGAGCAGAGGCGCAGATCCCTGATGGATGATTGACAGCTGAGCATTACACCTGATTCATTTGTATTCTTCTAAATATCTATTCTAAATACTAAATTCTGCCATATTTCCAGCTGGAGTTCATACCTTTTGCACCTGGTCCGGCTTCCTGTGAAACACAGACAGATACTTTAAACTTCCTGAGATTCCTCTATATGTCTGAGATTTGAATACGTCAGAATTGGTTAATTGATAAAGTAATAAATATAACAACTAGAGGAAATCTTTACACAGTGTTTATAACATATATGTCTTACTGTGGTGGTGAGAGGTTTGGGTGTGGTTACATGCGTCTTGCTGGGCGTCCTGAGAGGGGCGGCTGTAGGGGTGATGTGAGTTATATTTATGTGTGTACAGTCTCTCTCATCAGCACCATCTGGACACTGTGGAACTCCATCACACCGCTGCACTGACTCAATACAGCCATCTGGTGGAGAACAAGAGAACTGACCTGACGGGCAGACGGTTGGAGTTGGACGTGTACCTGAAAATAAGACAGACAGATGTTTAGTCGGAGTTAAATGGATTATGAAAAGTGACAAAAACAGGTATGAAAGTATAAATATAGAATATAAATAAACTGCAAATAAAGTAAAATATAGAAATATTTTTATTTAAGATGTCTAACAATAGGAAAAAATGATGATGAAAACATTGTAAATGAAGATTGATTTAAGTATGATAATTTTTCCAGACGGTACAGACCACAGTTCAGTTCATCTGTAGCATCTCCACAGTCATCACGCCCATCACACAGCACCCCCTGATGACCTGCGGGAACACAGCGCCCGTTCCCACACCGAAACTCTCTCTCTCTACAGGGACGCAGGGGAGGAGAGACGGTCAGAGGAGGTGCGCGAGTGGACCAGTGATGCTCTGGAAGGAACATGAAACAGTAAGAGATTGAGATAGAGAAAATGTGTGTATGTGGGACAATTATCTGAATAAATTAATTCAGTAGAACATCAAATGGAAGTTCTTGACTTTATCCATGAATACAACTTCCTCATGAACAGTGGGCTACAATATTAGTGTTTAATATTTTCACTTCCCACTCAGTCACGCTCTATTGTTATATTTTAATTGTTTTATGGTTTTATGATGGATGAATTTAGCCAATGAGAGGAAATACAAATGGAAAACAGACCCTCAGTGCAGCCCATGAGCTCAACTCTCAGATAGATCCCGTTCTGAAAGTCATGAGGCAAAATCCGAACAAACCGTGCTGACACCATCCTGTCCAACCGGGCCAGAGCGACACCGTGATCATCACTGTTACCCAGAAACACCTGCAGGGGATGCCCAAAAAGAAAATAATGTTTGTGTCCTGTGTAAATATAGTCTTTAAAGAACATAAATGAAGATTTGTGTTGGTCGTTAGGTGTCTGGTACCTTAGCTTTGGGTCTGGCGTCTGTGATGAGCTCTTTGTACATGTACCACTGATGTCCATCACTGCTGAACTGAAGATAGAAGCTGGACACAAAAGTGTCAAACACACCTCCACCCTGAGTCAACACACCTACAACACAACAAACAACAACACATTCATTTCTTTTTTTTTCTTTTTTGCAGAAGCATTTTTTAAAGTCTTTTTACAACAGACAGTTAGCATCTCTATGGCACCTGTGATATTGTAGGGTCTCAGCATGTCCATCTGGAGATAGGGAGCGTGTGTGGTGATCCCGTGACCCTCAGGAGCGCCGGGTGAGAGGTCTCTGTACTGCTCCGGTTCTGGACTCCAGCCCTGCAGGTCGCTGTGGGGGTCCCGTGCGTGCAGGCGTCCCGCTGAAGGAGGATGACCCAGCTGGTGGGACGACGCGCTGAAACTGGCGACGGGGAGCGAGTGAATCCCCAGAGCTGACCAGCACTCATCTATGACAGAATATGACATGAAGAAAGATGGATCAAATGACTTAGGGCACAAAAACGTGCAATGTTACAGTGTTACAGTGAAATGAAAGTGACCTCCAGGTGGTAGAGGGTATGTTGGTACAGATGGGGGCCCGTCTGCTGGTGTAGAGACCTCAACTGTTATTGGAAGGGCTGCTGGGGTAGTTGCCAAGATAGTGGTACCATTTCCTGAAAAAATAAATCAAAGCATTCATCAAGTTTCAATTAAATATGATGTAATTAGGGGGTTTATTGTATACTTAAACTTCTCTGTACCTGAAATTGCATTAAATATAGGCCAAAATATTATTTGATTTTTAATTAATTAATTAATTAATTAATATAAGAAAATATATTAGAAATAAAAAAGATTTTTCATTTAATGTTTTTTGAGAATAGTAAATTTTTTTATATTATAAATAATTATTATAAATAATTTTCACTTAGCAATAAAATGAAATAAGTTTAAGTTGACAATGGAACAAAATATTAATTCCAAATTAATTAACTACAAATAAATGTAAAATTAAACAAACATAAAAATAGCAATATTACAAATAATAACAAAATTGCTCAAAGTAAAACTTAAATACGTATAAAAAAACATACACATATATAACATAATAAATGTATATATTCTATAAAAATGATCTAATTGTATAATAATATACAATTAATATTAATAATAAATATTGATACAACAAAACACTTTTTTACATAAAAAATATTTATCGTAATAAGAATCTTAAACCTTTATCTTCACATCGACAACATTGATCTTCTTCAGCCGGAATCAAAGTCTGACCCTGAAGAAATAAATAGAACTTAACATCATAACAGGACTATTAAACATCCGTTCATCTCTCAGAGATGAAATTAAAATGTCATATACTATATTATAAACATAACCCCATCCCCACATAAACCTGTTGATGTTAAGACATTTAAAATAATCATGTGATAGTTTTATCAATAATGGTGATGTGACTGACACACACAGACCTGTGGGCATCCAGTGGCAGTGTATGGGCAGTAGGGGGCGCACCGCACCGTCAGGTTAGGCAAACAGTGACACAACTGACAGTGACTCCCTCTCCATCGCTCACCCACCGCATGTGTGTGACCCTCATCCTCACACTCACTGCACGCCTCCGTCTGACACCTGACAATAACCCACAGAAGCCACAGGGATTACTTTTGTGTTGTTGTGTGACATGACATCAAACACAAAAAACTTTCATTTCTGTTCTGCTGAAGAAAAAAATCACATTTTGGATGACCTGAGGGTGAGTTAATGTTTCTTAGTGTGAATTATCCTTAATTAAACGCTCTACATTCGTGAAATCTTACCGTCTGGCCTTGCGGTATATCCCACGGCACTGTCGGCCATTGCCGTGTTTGGATGGGTTGTTTGGACTCCGGAAAGACCACTGCACACTCTGAACTCCACACGGACCTAAACACTCACCCCACGACGACCACGATGACCAGCCACAGTGTACTACAGTAAACACACAGATTTACACTTTACACCATTCTACTGATGATTTTTACATTCTATCACAGAAACATTACAGGTGCACACTTGAACTTTGATGTTCAGTTTTAAACTCAATTCAGATGTGCTTGTGATATTACCAGAACACTCATGGTTGGGTTGACAGCGCTGAGCTCGGCCTCTCTCACACACACAGATGTCACAGCCCACTTTAACCTGCTGACCTGGCCAATATCTGACCCCAGACACCTCACACACGCATTCGTCCGGCAGGACACACTGACCCTCGTGATTCATGACCCTCCCATCAGCACACCAGCAACCTGAGAGAAACACATCATGATCATCCTCACAATCGCCCCGCTCATACAAAAATGAAGCTTAGTCGTAATTGTTTATTTATAAGATCAACGGACTGAAACTCAGAGCTCACCTGTGAAACACTTGGAGTTGGGGTCACACGTCGTTGCCCCGGAGACGTGAGCACAGGTCAAAGGGCACGATGCACAGGTGTGTCTGACGAGACCCGCGGGACACGAGACGTTAACACAGCCGTTCGGAGGACAGGGCCCTGGACACATGACAAGAGAGAACGTTTTCATCTGGAAACCATTCAGTGACACAACACAAATCACTCATGATGAACACACTAACAGACATGAGCTGGAGTTTAAATGAGTGATGACAAACCAGCAGCTAACACCAGTTCAGAGTCATTATATACGAATTATACTGGTAATAGACCGGCACAAGCTGGTTTTTATCAAGGTTAGGGTTAGGCAATTCAGCAGTATAAAACTCCTCAAAATACACTTTTATCTGTTAAATATTCATTTGTACACATGTGTATTTGTTTATATGTGTGCGTGTTTGTTATATGTGTGTGCGTGCATGTTTATTTGTGCATATATATTTATATACTGTGTATGTTTATTTGTGTATATGTATCTGCATGTAAATATGTGTTTATGTATGTTTGTGTAGTATATTCATGTGTTTGTGTATGAAGTATATGTTTGCATTGATTAGTGCAAATATGGGTGTAGTTGTATTCTGTATATGCGTATGTTTATTTGTGCTAATGTTATGTATGTGTGTGTATTTGTGTGTTTAAATATGAGTTTATCTACATTTGCGTAGTATATAGGTGTGTGTGTGTTTAAAGTATATGTATCCATTGATTTATTCAAATATATGTGTATTTGTATATATGCATGTTTATCTGTGCAAATGTTTGTGTGTGTGTGTTGTGCAGGTTCTCACTGATGTCAGTAGTCAGGTTGGTTTCTCCGGGGAGTTCTGCGCAGGTTCTTCCTCCGTTCTGCGGGGGAAAACACTCTCTCTGACGCAGCTCCACCCCCTCACAACCCGCACTGCAGTTTGACCACGTCACCCACGGCAACCAGTAACCATCAACTGCTCGACAAGACACAAGCATCATGTCACGCCACAACTGATTCCTGAATTCCTACCCCCTCTGTGATGTCAGAACTACGGTCAGGTGTCACCACAGGATCATGTGTCAGTTTTGCTGTTGTTTACCTGGACAGGCGGTGGAGTAACACTGCTGTCTCTGAACGCTCTCACCCCTACAGCTCACGTCTGAATCCTCTGGAGCACAGCGTCTCTGTCGGCTCATGATGCCGGCTCCACAACTACTGCTGCAGGAACTCCACGGACCCCAAGACCCCCAGGCACCACAACCCTGCTCGTCTGAGGGACAGTCTGCTATACCGTTACACAACTACAACAACACACACATCACATCCCATTACACTGTGATATGTTTGGTATACAGAATATGACACAGTATTTCATAAAACACCATGAAGAACAACTGAGGTTTATCAGTTTTATAGTTGTTGTTGTTAAATGAGGATGTGATGTAAACACATAGAGATGAGTGTGTCAGTACCGCACTGAAGGGAACACATGATCCGTCCTCACAGGTGAACTCTGGACAGACTGCACTGGTGTTTCCATCAGTAGGAGGCGCTCTGGAGGGACTGAGTTTATCTGAAGAGAGAGAGAGAGAGAGAGAGAATACACTTTCTACACCAGACAGATGAAAAAAGGTTTTGTGCTGTGTATGTTTGTAAAGACTAACCACACAATATCTCGTCCTCTCCTCTCGGGCAGTCGGGGATCCCGTTACACACACGTGAAACATTGACACACGTGCGGTTATCACACGAGAAGCTGCCTGGACACGGAGGAATCCGTGTGGAGCCTTCAGAACAGAATAACACACAGTAAACAACACTATAAAGTGTGAGGGCAGCGTGTTGGCACAGGGAGCGGCGTAAACAAACTGTGGGAGACGTGCGTAATAAACATGACATCTGGCTTATGTGTTCCACGATGGAAAACAACCGAGCAAGATGTTTTACACAGAATCTGATAACAGTCTCCAGATTTCCACTCCAGAAATCCATTTCATTCCCATAATACTCGGCTGAACCTGATTTGATTCTCCAGGAGTCGTTTGACCCAATCACACCTTAACCGTCTCTTTAATAAAATCTTAATTTTAATAGAAAATAATAGAACACGAGTGTTGCTCACCGCAGTTGTCCATGCTCTCGTCTGACGCGTCTTTACAGTCCGGCGTGCCGTCACACAGCTGCTGGTGTTGGATACACTGGTCACCAGTATGACAGAGGAACTGGTCGAGCTGACAGGTGCGGGAACAGCGTTTCTCATCCGTCCCGTCCAGACAGTCTGTCTCACCATCACAGCGCCAGGCCAGAGGGACGCACTGTCCGCTCGTACACCCGAACTCAAACTGACTGCACCCTGACATCACCACACACAAGCAAAACATTATCAGACATCTGATCTGAGATCTGAGCAAGCTTAACTACAGTTTTTTTATGTTATCATGTTTTAATCGTGTTTTATTATGTTAGCTCTATTCAACGGCAGTTTAATTGATATGAATTGAAACGCACAATAAAAAAACATGATTTTTGAAAAAATGTTTACATGAACTCCTCAATTCTACACTGTAGCTTCATTGTTAATGCAGTCAGAATCTGCTGTAAATAACAGAATTAGCAATTTCATCGGTTTAAAGTAAAAAAAGAAAATGTCATTAGAGACAACAAAAACAGATCTGTGCATCAACACTGCATTTGTGGCACGGATAAAGACATCATTCAATCAAATAAGTATGAGGAACTACACATTTTAACAAAAAAACAAAAAAAATCTATCCGTAGCAGATGTAACCGTGTACATTATCGGCTGTAACAAAACATTATTCTTGGATATCAGGTCGACGCTCTGAGATTCTCATTTTTTTATCAAGTGAGTGTGTGTTACACCTTTAAAGGGACAGATGAGCTCATCGATGCCGGATGGACAGTCTCTGTGTCCGTCACACACTCTGTCTGCAGGTACACACTGATCTCCAGGACACTGGAACTCTCCGGGAGCACACACACATCCTCTCTCATCGCTGTAGTCTCCACAGTCATCATGACCGTCACAGCGGTGAAGATAAAGCACACAGCGACCCAACGAACAACGAAACTCATCCTGTCTGCACAGCACGCCACAGTCTGACACAACAACACATAAACAACACATGTCATTTATCTTTAGATGAAGACACATCCTTTCTCTTTTGTTTCTCTACATCTGTCATTGAAATTGCATTTATTACAAAGAAGTGTGACCAAGGTCAGTCGTTTAGATTGAAACATAGTGTTTGGTTTTAGTATGAACGTGTTTGATTTTAGTATGAAAGCTTTTGCATTTAGTGTTGAAAGTGTTACATTTTAGAAAATAACCCAACAATTTATTGTGTTTTCATCCACTAAAATTAGCAAAGACTAATAAATGCTGCAAAAAAACATTGCTCATTGTTATTTCACTTTGTCTAATATGTTAAAGAATAAACAAAAATTTGACCTCCAATCCTAGAACATGACAGACCATTCTGAATGTAAACAAACATACCGTGCTCATCAGAATCATCCGCAAATCCACAATCCAGCTTCCCGTCACAGACTTTCCTGACAGGCAGACAGCGTCCGTTTGAGCACATGAACTCTCCGGCAGGACAGACAGGTACTGGTGAGGCAGGCGCACAGAAGTCCTCATCTGATTGGTCGGCGCAGTCGGGGTGTCCGTTACACCTGAGCTCCAGCGGTAAACAGGCGCCTCCGGAGCAGCGAAAGTGACCCGGAGCACACGTGGCAGGACAGATCTCATCAGAACCATCACCGCAGTCGTCTTCATTATCACAGAGCCAGAGAGACGGAATACAGCGCTTAGATCCGCCCGGACAGAGATACTCTGAATCCTCACAGGGTGACGGAGGAGAACATGGAGATCCGACACAATGCCACGAGCCGTCAGAACATGAGCTACGGAACAAAACTGTCAGCATGAGGGAACACAACTAGATGAAAACATTCATGTTATTAATGTCGTTGAAGAGAGAAAAGGAAAAATCATGTGACAGACATACAAAGTCAACTTAGCAGCAAAGAAACACGAACAAAACTGTCCTCCAAACTCACCAGTTCTGACAGTGTTGAACAACAGACGCTCCTGCAGGATACAAAGATCCGTCCCACTGGCACGGACACTGAGACACTGAGATACAACCGTCACCTGTAGACAGAAGACGAAAAATGAGTAAACGGACAATTTAAACAAAACTGAACACACACACAACGCTTACCGTGCCGTACGGTGCCGTGAGGACAGAAGCATCCCTCCACACAGGACAGGGCACTACATAGAGTTTCAGGGTTTGAAGGAGCACTGGGACATTCAGGAGAACAGGCAGGACCGCACGCCTCGTACACCAAACCATTCTCGCACTGAAGAGCTGAGGAGACACACAAAATAAACACACAAAACCACATAAAGATGAAGAATGTTAAGAAGGCGACTCACGGCAGAGTTCCTGTGACCTCCAGCGTATGTACACTCCTCTGCGGTTACACTCCTCAGCGTACGCAGCGATGGCCGTACACAGACACTCACAATCACCACCTGAATCACAACTGCAACACACAACAAACGTGTGCAAGATATGTTTATACCAGGTTTGTTTGTGATGTTTTCACACCAGGTGGAGAATGAACGGCTTCATTTCTTACCCGCAGGCGTCAAAAACACACCAGTCGTAGTACTTCTGGAACGGCACCTCAGCGTGACACAGGCTGAAGATCTCCTGACCAATCACGGCACACTTTTTCTTCGCCCATGTCACCCTGTGAGGGTTGATCTACAAATGAAGGTCATTTCAAGGTCCTTAAAAAAACTAGATTTTATTTCAGTTCTTAAGTCACATTATTTTTGCAGCGACTGCATCACGAAAAGATGGCAGATAGTAGGGCTGGATGAAGAATATGTATTCTTCGATTTTAATCAATCTTAATTTTAAAGAAACAATATATATTCCGCAAATCCCTGGGAAATCAATTCTTAATGCACCTGCTTTAGAGAATATTATCTGTATTTCACCTCTCGTCCAGAGGATGGCGCCATTATTCACGTTGAATTTGAAATCAGTTATATTTCTTAGACGTGTTGCAAGTTGTAAATGATTTTACTGAGACACATTTACAATGTTTAAATTTTAACACGGATGTTTGGTTACTCAAAGTAAAAGTAAAAAGTAATTCAAAACAATTGTGTTTGCTATACTATTATGGTGAATGTGCATTTCATTAATTTAGCCGAGGAGGGGGTGTTCAGTTACCAGCCTATAGATTTAAACATGTAGTCCACATCTGCAAAACTAATATTTTAAATGAAATACTGCTAACTAATGGATATAGAATCGAATCGAAATTGAAAACGTATAAATAAGAATCTAATTAAATTGCCAAAATGGTCTCAAAAGCTAGCCCTAGTACTAGTTAGCTAGTGTAGATCTCATTTGTATGTGTTATATGAAGGGTGCTTACGATGCAGGGGTCCCGGAGGTCCTGGTCCGTGACATCGGGACAGGAAGGACTGACCTTCCACGAGTTTCCAAACAGTTCTGGAGTTGATTCCATGATTCCTTGTCTCGTAGTGAAGTCGTTCTCAGCGTCTCCATCAAAGTTCCCACACAATCCTCCCACTCGACCACGCAGGTGAGGCATCAGTCGCACGTAAACACGCATACCTGAAACATGTTTCAGGGTTTATGGCCATTTTTAAACAGCGTTTCATCACAAAGTAATCATGTTAAACTGTGGAAATAAGATTTTTATTCAGCATACCTCCATCCCAGAGCAGTGAGACCCCGAGACGAGAGGTGAGGGACACAAACATCCCGACCCGCTCCAGAATCAATCCATTGCCAGAATATGATTTTGGGAGAGTAACAGAAATGCCATTGACAGTAACAGCTTTACCTGAAAAAATGACAGGAAAGATAAACACAACTGATGTCTTAAGACACGACAGATGTCTCAATCTGTTATACAAGCCCCTGGGTCCATGTCATCAGCTCTTTCAAAAATGTCAAACCCCTCATATGACATGTCATTTTATTTGTATATATGGAAAACAAAATTGGTGACAAGACACAACCCTGTGGAACCCCAGTGATAACATTCATGCTGCTAGATTTAAAACCATTTACATCTTTTAGGAAGTCTTTTACAAAGTTTTAAATTACACTTCAGTTGGGTTTTATAACCCTGATGTGTGCCGTGAATTTTACCTCTCAGCAGGTGTATGGCGGTATTGCCCACGGTCAGGGTGACAGATTTGGTGCAGGTGACCCCTGTGCTCCCGCAGGGCACGTTCTCAGCGGTCACACCGAAAAGTCCCCTCGTCTCCTGGGCCAGCACATACTCACAGTCGCCCAGGAACGAGAAGTACCGCCCATCAAAAGTGATGTAATGAGGGTCACCTGTGGCCACGCAGGTACCTGCACATAAGAGCTGACCGCAGTGCCAACGCTGACCGCGACAGACACTATGAGAATAAAAAACATTAACACAGAGAAGACAGAAGAACATCACAAAAACATTGAGGTTCACTTAACAAAATTGGACTGAAATTTTAAAATAGCATTAAATATTTTATTTCTCAGGTCAAGTAATGGGGTGAAACTTTTTCATATGGCACATGTAAATGATGATGCAGTGAGCGTTTCATTCACCATGTGTTGCAGTCTTTGGAGATGGTGTCATTGGTGAAATACAGTTTGCCGTTGTGATGACACGGACATTCATCTGGTGTTACACACTGATTATCATCCTGTCAACACAAAATCCAAGGAAAATAACATGAGCTTAGATAAAGTGATTCAAACATGATGTGTCTGTCCGCTGAATGAACGCAATGCTCACATCACACACATGTTGGCTTTAATGGTGGGTTATAGATGTGATTATGTTAGGATTTAGCTGGTTTATGTTTGGTATTGATTGACAGGTGTCATACCAGCAGAACAGTCCCTTCAGGACAGACACAGCCGTGGACGGGTTCAGTGCAGACGTCCAGAGAAGAATGTGGACCAGAACATGTTCTCAAACACGAGTGAGGAGAGAAGATAAGAGAGCCTGGACACTGACTGACCTCAGGACAGGATTCATCTGTGCACATCCACACGCCACGCGTGCACACGCTAGACACACACAGAGAGAGAATGAGTGATTGAGTGAGTTAAAGAGCAGGAGAGAGAGAGAAAGAGAGACAGAGAGAGAGAAAGAGAGAGTGATTGAGTGAGAGACAGAGCACGAGAGATAGAGAGAGAGAGAGAGACAAAGAGAGAGACAGAGAGAGAGAAAGAGAGACAGAGAGAGAGAGAGACAGAGATATATATATATATATATATATATATATATATAGAGAGAGAGAGACAGAGAGAGAGAGAGTGAGAGAGAGAGAGAGAGTGAGAGAGAGTGATTGAGTGAGAGACAGAGCACGAGAGATAGAGAGAGAGAGAGAGAGAGAGAGAGAGAGAGAGAGAGAGAGACAGAGAGAGAGAAAGAGAGACAGAGAGAGACAGAGAGAGAGAGAGAGACAGAGAGAGAGAGAGAGACATATATATAGAGAGAGAGAGAGACAGAGAGAGAGAGAGAGAGAGAGAGATTTTAAACACTTTTAAATAATACAAATTCTAAAAGAAACTTTACAATACAGATAAATACCTCACACATCTTATCTTTGCTTTTATAAGCCCTGTAAAAATCAGTTCAACTTCACAATTTGTGTCATAAAAGATTTTGTATCTTCTACTAATATAGAGCTGCATAAAAATTTTAAAGATCATTTTTCTGATTCAAATTTTTACCAGGTATGTGTTTAGGGAAAATATTTGTTTTTGTTTCATTCTGTGACCCACTAAAATGAACATTTAGAATGGTCTTTTCATTTGTTCCGCAGATGTGTATCGTCAACACAATCATTATAATCATCTCATCAACAACAAAACTGTAAATTGTAAGTTTGCCAGGATGTTCTGGGAACTTTTCAAATCTGTTATTAATCGTTATATCTACATATTTCCACAGAAGAGGGAGTCATACGGGTGGAATAAATGTATTTAAAGTTACATTTTTGGATGAAGGATTCTGTAAATTGCCGTTGACTCATTCTTACGCCTTGCATAAACTGTTGAGCAATGTGAAACATCACCCCAGATGAAGCAATCTGTGTTTCATTATCCTCCTGATCTAAACTCCACAGAACACCAGAAACAATTCAGATCTCAGGCTCAATAGAGCACACAACACGTGTGAACTGGCGCTTTGCAGCAGTGTCTGGCGCTGGCGTCAGCTGTGAGACATGCGATGAAATCCACCTATCCCGACACAGACGGATCACGGGCCATAGACTGACTTCATCAGATCTCTCACACCCCTCAAAACTGCAGCCATAAAAGACATTAGCACTTTTTGGCCCAAAGATAAAAAGGCTGAAAATAAACAGAACACATATCAATGGAAGAGATAAAATGAGCAAATCTAGAGTGTTTATTCTGCAAAACGTTTAAGAGGAGGGACGGCGTCCAACCAATTTTCCATGATAGGTTTGATAGTGTCAGGACACAGAACTCTCCTGAATTTACCAAAGAAATAGTAAAAAAATAAATTAAGAAACCGAAGAAAAGCTAGTGGACAGAAAATGACAAACAAATTCTGACTTTACATATAAAATGATTTGGATAATTGAAGAGCAGAAAAGAGAAGAGAGAAAGAAAAGGAAATATACTCCTGAACAAAATCTTACAAACATAACAAGTATTGGCATTTCTCACTGGTGATCGTAACCAGGTTGTAAGTAATGCTTCAAAATGCCAAAACAAGAAACAGGAGTGAGAGACAAAAAACAGAGAGTTGGCAATTTATTGAAAACTTCATATAAACTCAAACAGGCTGTTCATCAGCTAAATTTTCTACTCTCTGTTTTTTGTCTCTCGCTCCTATTTCTTGTTTTGACATTTTGAAGCATTACTTACAACCTGGTTAAGATCCACCAGTGAGAAATGCCAATACTTGTTATGTTTCCCCCGGTCTTAAGATCTTTTTCAGGTGTATATTTGATTAATGAAAAGAAAAAAGAGAGAAAAAATATATATTTAGTAATGTTTTAAATAGTTTTTGTCCAATTCAGATGTCACTTTAATAAAACCTTTTTTGTATTTTTTTCAATTCAGACAAATTCAATTCATGAAGTTAAAAACATTGAAAAGAAATGTGTATACTTTTTTTTAAGATATTTTAAAGTGATTCCTGAATTTAAAAAAAATCAGTCCAGAATTTTCACTACGAAACTAAAAACAAGAACAACTTGGCAATCACCCAGCAAGCATACAAAAACATGTTAAAAATCACACAATAGAAACCACTTCAAAATTATAGCAACACCCTGGAAGATATTGTTAAGCATGATATTTTATGAATGTGGAACATGAGGAGCAGAATACAAGAGTGCAGTATCATCGGATCTGTTTGTGATTTATCAAAGATTTCACCTCTGGAACATATCGATCTATTCAAGTACAAGGGTCGTTTTCTCTTTTATGATGTGTCATCAAAGTGCAGGTGATAAAAGTTCAAACTCAAAAGACCCATAAAGAAGACTGAAGCTTATTACACAAATAACCATAAAACCCATTCAACACTGACGCTACAGACATTCTTGCTTCATCTCACAAAATGTTCGTATTCCAAGTTGCCCGATAGCTTTGTGTGTGAAGAACAAATAGCCCAGTCAGATATCACCTGAGCTTGAACTGTGAACCGAGGTGCATTTTCTTTACAATTTCTCTCTTCGTGTTTCACACCCGTTACGGCAGACAGATTGGGAACCACATTACCTCATAACTAATGCCACAAACATAGTTTTCTTTTACACAGCATCACGACGCACCTTATTGTGGGATTTAATCCAGTAACCTTCCGGTTAACAGCCCCGAACTTTAACCTCTGATCTTACAGAACACCAAACTTCATACACATACCAGCTGTTGCAGTTCTTCTGTATGGTACTTCCAGCGGGGTGAAGTTTGTCTCCATGCATGCAGGGACACATGCTGACGGGCACACACTGACCCTCGTCGTCCTGTGCCAGTCCCTCTGGGCACTGACAGCCTGGCACGCAGCTCCTGATGCCCTCCTCACAGCTCCAGCCCCGCCAAAGATCAGAACATGAAGCTCCACACGGACGCCCGCATTCCTGATACACCTGACCTCCGGAACAATGCACCGCTGGCACGAGAGAGGAAACAACCTAGTGAGCTTCATGTGTACCAGATAAAGAAATGGCCTTAATAGGAAAGAAATAGATTACGGTTATAGCATTTCTTACAGCAGAAGGTGCGATTTCTCCAGCTCACCAGCGCCCCCTCTTGGGCACAGTGTCTGGCATAGGCGGCGAGGACGGTGCACTGGCAGGATTTCAGAGGGCCACAGCTGCACACCTCACCCAGACACAGACGCAGGTACGACTCTCTGTCCACCACATCATGACACGCCTGTAAGACCGAGGACACGGTGACGTTCAGATGTAATGAGTTGAAGAGTCTGAACTCAACACGTCACAGGACGCTCACCTGAAACGCCGCACTGTGGATGACAGAGCACATGCTCTCTGCATACTGTCTGCGCTGGGTGTATGTCCCACAGGGGTCAGAGGTCATGGATGAGGGCAGAGGGCACGACTCTGTGCTGAACTTGGTGGCAAAGGAGGTAACGCCGTTTTCCACATCGCCTTCACGTGTGGTGAAGTCATCGTGTTGAGTCCACGTCAGAGTGCCGCATAACCCTCGAACCTACCGCAAGGATTCAACATCAATATATTCTCTTACATTCTTTTTCTATTTCACTGAAAATGCTGTTTTGTGGTGTCTAGCAAGAACCTTATGAGCAAACCCAGGTTGTAGGGTGATGAAGAGAAGAGAACCGTCCAGATACCACATCAACTGAGCTCCAAACGCCTGGATGACAAGAAAACTAGAGGACGCTTTTCTGACCATCAGATCTCCTGTTATGAGCGGCAACATCTCCCTCTGACCGTTCACCATCACTGAACCTGAGAGAAAACGTCATTACAGAGAGAGAAACACAATAAATCATGAATGCACTGAAGGATGAAAGAAGTGTTGAATGGAGAAAAACAAGAATGATAGAGATGATGACAATGAAAGAAGGATGAATGGATAGATGGATGATAGAGGAACGATGGAGAGGAAGAAAAGGATGTGATGGACCAATAGATGGGGTGACTGATGAATAAATGGATGGATGGAAAAAGAGAAAGGAATGGATGATGGATGGATTATGAAACGATGGATAAAGATGGATGCGGGGAGGGTTTTGATGAATGCATAGAGGAATGGATGGAGATATAGATGAACAGATAGACGAGAAAAGAATGAAAACTAGATGGAGAGAGAGAGAGAGGGATGGTAGTTAAAGGGATGGATAAAACAGAGTTGGAAAGACAGAAAACTAAATAGTGATGAAGGGTGCAGAGCAGATGATGAGATGAATGATAAATGCATGGATATGAAATGAAGGGATGTATTAAGGTTGTGAATAAGGGATGATAAAAGGATAGTCTGATAATGGATGAATGGGATGAATTAATTAATTAATGGTAAAGATATAAGAGATGGAAAGGTGGATGGTAATGAAGAGATTGATGATAGACGGATGGATGGATGAATTGCAGGTGGGTGGGTAACGAAGGGATGGATGGATGACCTGTGTCTGTAATGATCACTGTTGTATGAAGCGCTGTGACCATCAGTTCTCTCAGACAACCATCAGCTCCTCCACCTGCACATGATCCTCCACTGATGCTCACAGACAGTTTCTTATCCACAAAATCCTGCAAACGCACAGAAAGATTCACAAAACAACAGAAACACAAACATGGAGAAACATTGACACTCAAACACACACTTTATCCACACATGATGTGACACGGTGTTGATCACCTCTATAGCGGTGAAGCGGCAGTGGCCGCCCTGCAGGTCGTATCTCTTCTGATCAAATGTGGTGATGTGCATCCCACCGGTCACAGTACACTGAGCTTCACATCTCTCTCCAGAGCATTCCCACTGACCCGCTCGACACACGCTACACAAAAACAAACAACAACAGTAGAACTGCATATCAAATGAACATCACATCATAATTTGTGATGACGGCTGAATTTTCATCGAATGTCCCCTGTGACATCACGACCAATCGTGTTTACCCACCATGTGTTGCACTTCTGAGTGATGGTGTCTCCGGTGCCGTACGTGCGGCGTCTGTAGAAGCACGGACAGTCGTCTCGTCTCCAGCACTGACCGGCGTGCAGGTAGAGACCCTGAGGACACTCACACCCACCGACACACTCGTCCCTGCACTGACCCGGCGCGGGGGGGAGACGAGACGAACAGCTGGGGGGACACGAGGACACGCAGTCGGAAAACACCTGACCGTTGGGACACGTGCGCTCTGTGGGCCAAAACCACAGTTATGACTAATCGCAGCACAAAATCATAAGGAATCTTTCGCACAACCTGACATTCATGTTTCGCGTGTCACAGTTTTAACAACGCATCCTTATTTTGGATAAAGCCAAAGAATGACAACGTACCACAAAACCCCGTCTTCCTCCAGTTAATAATGACGTGTTGCTGCGCACATTCGCGCACGTAGCCGGCTAATGTGTCACAGACGGCCACATCCCTCTCGCTCGTGCTCAGACTGCAGTATAGATACAGACACGTGTCTATATACGGACCAGGATCCACCTGCGCAGACAGAGGTGGAACGATGTGTTAACTATACGGTTCAACTTCATTTATAAAGTTCAATTAAAGTTATTTTAGTTGACCTGCTGATGACAGTGTGTGAACGGAGATTCTTTCAGCCGATGACAAACAGTTTCTGCGTTACGACGGAGAGTAACGTCAGGGGTGACATCACAGCTGTGACCCAACTCAGCGGCATCATTACACACCTGCAGGAGAGAGATAAGATCATATTACCCAGAATGCTTTTCAACAGTCACACTAACTTTAAACAAACTATAAGTGGTACTGAACAGACAGGTACCTGAGACTGCTGATCCTGAACACGCCATGAGTTTCCAAAGCTGGCGGCGTACTGCGAAACACTTCCAGCGCTGGCGGTGAAGTCATCTGTGAAATATAAGATAAAACACCACAAGAGATTGCGTGAAAAAAAGGGGAATAAAACAACAGATACAACATAAAAACGCTGAGGATTGTGGGTAACTATACATATTTTTTCTCCTCTTGAGCAGATTGAACATAGACTGTGCTGTGTGTGTTATGTAGCTTGGGTGTTTTACTCAAACATTCATACCGTCTGGGTTGTTGTTGAATACCCCACAGAGCCCTCTAGTGGCCGTCTGGTGTTCAGCGGTAACCGTCAAATAGACGGTGTTCTCCATGTCGAATTTCAATCTGACGCCCAAACTGCTCTCCACAAAAACAAAATCACCCAGCCAGTGAACGCTGACTCCTGAGGACACACAAGCAGAAGAGTTTCATTTGACATGACTTATGGCTTCAGTTATCTGACAGAAGACAAGACGGCAAACAGCTCATCATACCGTTCTGAAAGAGAGATTCACCCTGGGGCAGCACTAAACCGTTTACAGTCATGTTGCCTTTATAAATGAAGACCAAACCCAGTCCCATCATCATCCTGAGAGCCTGAAAACATCAGACAACAGAGCAGAAGATACTCAAACATACAACCAAACTCAATAAAAATACTCAATTTTGTTCCTTTTTAGTACAAAAAGGAAAAAGTTCCTCACTTCCTCAAAACCCTTTAAAAGTCACAAAGACTAATTATAAAAATTAAAGCAAGTCATAAATCTTAAAAGATTCAGAATATATTTATACCTTCGGTGCAATATGTGAGTTTGTGAAGATAATTCTAAATGTGTAGATGAGAAAAGTCAAATGTTTCAACTCGTGAGAATCTTGTGTTTGTACCTTACTGCAGTGACCCGAGCTGTCACACACTGAAGTGATATACACTGTCCACGACCCGTCAGTGGATGAGGCCAGCAGGTACGTGCAGGTGCCCTGGAAATGAAAGTGTTTCCTGTCGAAGGTGCGGTAATGAGCTCCGCCCCAGCTCATACAGGTGCCAGAGGCCTGAGGGTCCCTAACGCCTCGGAACAGACCACCACGAGTAACAGGAGACCTAAAATCTGACGGGAGAAACAGAACAACATGTAAATGTTTGTTCTGGCGAACAAGACAACGTACAAAGAAATGAGATAGTAGTAGTTTAATTTAAAGATTAGGTAACAAATGCAGTTTCTGCCAATCTCATATTAATCTTGAGTACATATACAGTAGTTTTGCATACGTCGTATCTTCGAAGAGTATTTAGTTTGATCACATTTAGCTGTATGATTATTTCCGGAAAATGATGAGCTACTGGATTCATGCAGGGGGACGGGACTAGAGCGCGAGCACACAACACATCCACGCATTAATCCCTTCCTGTTGTCTACATTTCACACGTACAGCCATTTGCCATCAAATCACAGTGTGGTTCATGTCCGGCATCTTTAAGCGCTGAGACCGCATCATCTATCAGTTTCAAACCAACTCCAAACCCAGCGTTATATCCAGCGTTTATATGACATCCATCACCCAAATGCACTGAACAAACACACTGGATGGTGAACACGTGGGCTTGCTTTTCGCTCACTGGATGAAGCATGGGTGTGCTTTTCCGGGGGAATTGTCAAATATGAGACCAAGAACCCATGAATCCATGTTCGAAAAAACTTTCCGAAACCTGTACGAACCCGAGTGAATCGAGAACAGAAATACTACGTCAAACATTTTTTGACAAGTTAACCTTGAGAAGCAAGCACGTTTAACAGTGTAAAGAAGTCAGAATGCATGAAACAGCTTGTTACCTCATCTTTAAATATCTTGTTGATTAGTTTTCATGAAAGACTTTTTTAAAAAATGAGTGCAAAAATTCCCACAGTGATGCGATGGTCCTGTGGGTGGTTTTTTATAATTTACTTTTAATTTATATAATTAAAACATACAGTATACTTTATGTCTGTAGCATAAACAACAAGTTTAATCTTGCAAAATAAAGTAGTAATGTTTTTTTTTTTGGCATATTGAATACTATTTGTTTAACCACGGTTTTACTACAAATACCATGGTCAAACTATGTTACCATAGCAACACCATGGTTAATTTGTGGTACCTATAGTAACCATGTTTACTAAGCCCCCTCTAAACACACACACATGCACACACACGTGTACCTGACAGGAGTGTGTAGGTGCAGGTCAAACAGGTCCCGTCAGAAGCGTTTCTCCAGCTCAGACCCCACAGGTTACTGCAGCATTCCTCCAAAGCCATGAGAGAACTATTCTGAACCCCAGGAAACTCCTCACATGTCCACGTCGAGAAACACTGACCCCTGAAACCCACCCCTGACAACACACACACGAGAACAAACTGCGTTTCATTTATCACAAAGATAGATAGTAGATTCTCAGACAAACACTTCATGAATATTTATGTTTAAAAATCATTGAGAAAGTTTGAGATCTCACCCTCAGAGCAATGTGTTCCACTCCAGCCCTCACAACACTGTCTAACGGTTCTGTTGACTGTGTCCGTCTCAATTTCGGGTGGCCTGACAGTAAAAAAAGAAAAAAAACACAAGTCAAGTCTTTCACATCTAATCGTGTAATTGATGTAATTTTTTATATTAAATCAACATTAATGAATAGAAGCATAACAAATACAGCCATTATGTTTAAAAATGTCAGATAAAAAATGAATTACATACAGCAATGAGAAGTTCACAGCATTATGTTCATGACCCGATTTATGAGATTTAAAACATGTACATTATGTTGGGGTCATGTTTGCTCACTTGAATAGGTAACAGAATGCTTTGGGACCCTGTCTTTTGTAAAATAGCGCAATCCCATCATCACCGCCGTGCTCGTTACGCATTCTGTCCACATCCAGTCTCCAGCCCCGAGTGTTGTATTGATACACCTCAGAACATTTCACCTCGAGCTGAAGACGGGGTGAGATGATCCTCTCCATCTTCTCCTCCACTGGGTGCTCGCACCAATGTCTGAGGTAAACCATTGATCAGTTACAAACAAGACGATCGTGAGCAACAAATCTTCATTTCACATGAAAAGAGAGAGCAGCGAAAAACATCTCACCCCTTCACCATGATGAGACGAAGCCCCAGTAGAAATGCAAGGAATACCTTCATTGTGTTCCTCAAGATCTTCTTCAAATTCAGATTTAATGAAAAGTAAAACAGAACTATTATGTTAGACAGAATTTCTTAATTAATCAATACTTATTTAATAAAAAGCTGGCGAGTTTTCTGCATTTAAAATATAAGATGTGTTAAGTACAGCTTTAAATGCAAAACTGCTGTTTTGAAACATCTTCACGCCATCATGAGGTGAACTGCATTACCTGAGTCTATCAGAAGCTCTTCAGCCGTTCTCCGTCAGCGTCTGGTGTTAAAATATCCACACAAACAGATTCCACTGAAAGATGGTCTCTGACTAAATCCAGGTCCATAAACCAGATCTTTCTTCTACTTTACACTTTTTCCGAGGTGTTGAGCACTTTTGTTAGTTGGGTTACGGGTTTGGTTGGTTGGTTTTAAACGGCGATGTGCAGGCGGGCATCAAGGCAGCATTTGGAAGGCGTGTCATTGGTGGAAAGTCCGGTGGGTCACAGCTGTACAGACATCCATTAGTTTAGCTTTTGGTGACACCCGTGTTTACCGGTACTCAGTCCCAACGGAAGAGAAGGGTGGGAAAATTTGTAGAAGTCTCCGATGGAGGGCTGTTTGTTTAAGTCTAATCCTATAAAGCCAGACTTTGGTGGAAGGATTTCAGGGGCGTTTATTTAATAAAGTCACTCAATAGGTACAGGCCAGGGGGCATGTACGCCCAACCAACATCACTGGGCCACAGCTTCAGAAAAGAGATGGAGGGGGGGTGTCCGGACACAAACACAGCTGTCACCATCCAACACTTCCCGAGATCTGAGTTTCTTTTACTGGAAGTGTAGCTTTCAAGTGATCTTCAGTCGAGCTAAAGAAGAGTAAAAACACCCAGTCCTCCAACCAGTGACCTTAAAGCGGTGTTGTGTATTGATGCTGAAACACTCCCAGGTCATCCCGTGTCAACTCAACCAGAGGTCCTCGGCTAAATATTCTGATTTGATTATTCTTTTTCTTGAAGAAAGACAAAATATTGAATTTTATGGATGAATATATATTGAGTAATTCAGTATTTTGTAGCGACATCAAACTGATTTTCATCGTTCAATTTGGTGCAAGATAACAGAGGGAGAAAAGTGTAGCATTTTTATTGGTAGATAGATTTTGTTGACGGAAGCAATCCTTGTTACATTATATGCTAATGGTGATAGTTTTTTGTGTTTTTTTCCACAGCTTACAAGCCTGTGAAGTGTGAAATGAAAGAAAAAGATAAACACGCCATTCTGTTTTTTTGGAATCTACAATCAAAAGGCCATATGATACAATCACAAGAGAAAAGGGGATCTCAATACTTCACCACGTGCAAATGTACCTTTTTCTTGCTTAAAAACTAAATGTGGGTCATGTTGCATATGCACAATCAGGCCCGGCGTATGATTTTAGGGGCGCATGGGCACAAGTGTCTTTTAGACCCCCCAAACGCCCAATACAGTTCTGAATCAGCCCATGGGTACAACGTGTAGGAAAGACCTCTATTTTATATAGGATTACATGGCCAATTACAAACAATCAAAAGCTGAAGGACAATATGAACACTTGACACGTACACATCCTCCACCATACAGGATTTACATCAGATTCTACCATAATTCACAAACAAATACGCCGGATTCACAAAACTTTTCTTAAGAGAAAATATGAGAACTTTCTTAAGACAAATTATAGGACTTTCTTAAAAAATTCTTAAATGTAATTCCCAAATATTTTCTTATAAACATGTTTATTTTTCTAAGAATAAATGGCAGACTTTGTCAATGATTATACCATAGGCCTAAGAGTAAATTCTCCATTTGTTAAACTTCATTTGGGTAACAAGAACCTTATGTAACGTTAAGCATGTGGCATCAACGAATATTAGCCTATATGTTATGAGTCTGTGTAAGTAAACATTTTGCAATGTATGTAAAAACTAGTGGTGGGCATAGATTAATTTTTTTAATCTAGATTAATCTAGATTAATTCCAAGATTAATCTAGATTAATCTAGATTAAAATGGCTCATTTGAATTCTGCCGAAGGCATTCAGAATATGTGTGCTACCCAAATAATGACTAAAAGTAAGTCTTTGAGAACGGGTTTCTCAAGCCAGGTGGCGCATTAGACCAGGGGCTCATCTCCTGTTTCCAAAATGCATCACAAACTGCTTGAGAAAGCTGTTCTACTATGATAATTGGTGATGAAAATTAAATTATGTTCAATAAGATGAACTTGTGTTTACTTCCGCATTAGCTAAGGGATGATTTCCGTTTAGGTGGTACTTGAGACTGGAAGAGCTCCTACAGTACATTTACATTTAGTCATTTAGCAGACGCTTTTATCCAAAGCGATTTACAAAGAGTGAGGGAGCAACAAGCGATATGTCATACAGGAGCCATAATGCATTAGATCTCAATACAAAGTTACTGGTTTCAACTAAAGCTAGACCACTACCTGTTGAGAGAAAGTGTTTTTTTTTTTAAACCAATTCCGCATTGCACAATGTGCAAACAACCTTAGTCTTGTCGATGTTTCTATTGGGAAGCTTCTTAAAAATTAATATTCCCTGAAGCAAACCCGGCGGCTTCATAGCTGCATCCATGTTAGCACGTCACGTTTGATGCGGTAATTTCACAGTAACGTTATGTTGTGTTCAGACCAAACGCGAATGGCGCCTCAAGCGCGAGTGATTTATATGTTAATGCAAAGAGCCAATAGACCTACTTGCTGCGCGAATCGCGCGAATGAAGCCCTGGTTATGAGATGATGAGGCTGCTTCTGCTTCCGCGAATGACGCGAATCACGCGAGTTGAAAAATCTCGTTCTCGCCCCGTACAGTGCAGTTAAGCTGGTATACATCCGCGCTAAAATATCAAGGTGAAAGTCATCATAGCTTGCGTAGTATAGACCCAGCTCCCAACCCAACTTTGAGAATAGATTAACGGCGACATTTTTTTTAACGCGCGATAATAGTCTCACTGCGTTAAAAAGCTCCTACCTTTTGAGATTTTAAAGACGACCGTGAGTGTATTCTAATTTAGATTTAAGATTATATTAACAACAATAAAGCCTCTTTAATTTCCATATATTTATTTATATTGTCAGTTCTGACTTAACGCGACATAACAAATCACCATAAAATTTTGGGCGATTTTGGCTATTCTTTCACACAGCCACTAGGTTACCATATATTTACTGACGAAATGTGTTCATATTTATACATTCAAACCAGTGGCGGCTGCTGATCTTTTAAAGAGGGGAAGCTCATTTTCGGCCTAAATCATAAAAATTGTCCATTTATTTATATGTAAATTCTGCCCTACGTTCCTTTTCAAGAAAATGCTCTGTAACCCTGTCGTACCAACTAGGCGTCTTTTCCAGTGACTTGACCAGTGTCCTCTCAATGGCCAGCAGAGCTAGGCTGCTTAAACGGCCTTGGCCCATTGTGTTACGGGTGTAGGACTTGAGCAGCTTTAAACAGGAGAAGCTCCTTTCTACACCTGCAGATGTAGCTCCAATTGTTGCCACTAATGAGAACAGTTTGTAAAGCTGAGGCATTGCACTGTCCAACTCCATGTCTTTAAGGAACGCCAAGTAATCACACAGCTTTCCCCTGTTACTCTGCAAGTCCTGATCTGAATACAGGACTTGAAGTTCAGACCTCAGTCTCCCTGAATCAAAGTGATGGCCATAACTTTTCAGGACACTTTGGAAGGCCTCCTCTGGAAATGCTTGTCTCATGTCATCAAATTTCCCTGGATTGACCAATTCTAAGAAAAGCATACTTTCCAAATTTAAAAAAAACGTCGAGGAATCTGCTCCAAGATGTTGTCAAGGATGGCCATGTACAGATTTCTGCAGCGCTCTTGGGGATCCTGCAATTGGGTCAGACGGCGCTTTCTCATGGGCTCATCTCTTGGGTCTGATGTGAGATCTGATGCTTTGGCATAAACAGCTTGGAAAGCCCCCTCTGACCTCTTCTCTTTGACAAATGCAAGAAGAGACTCAATTCTTTTCTTGCAGTAAAGAACATCCATCGCTCTCTGCTGGACAATATCAAAGACCAAATCAGTCTCAGAGAAGATTTGTTCATATGTGTACAACATGAACACTAACTCAAAATCCTCCAGTTTCCTCACGAAGCCTTTGGCACAATCCAGTGTATCATCATCCATTGTCGTATCTGCAATGATGTTATCAAATGTCTGCAGGAGGCCATCATAATTGTTTGCCACAGTGCTCACTATCCGTGATGTGAAATTCCATTGAGAAGGAATATTTCTGGGCAACCTTGAGCAGCCTAAAGACTCCAGAAAAGACATCCTCTTTGTGGATTTTGAGAAAAATGTGGCAAACCCAGAGAGTGATGCAAAATAAAATCTGCACTCAGGCAAGCATTTGGCCCCCTGTGACAGCACCAGATTCAGTCTGTGTACAAACATTGCACTGGGGGCTATTGCTTTCACTTTGGACTATTGAGAGCTGAAGCCATCCCAGCATAGGTCTGTGCCACAAGCTTATCCTTAAAATTGTAGCCCTGCATGTTCTCATTTAAAACATCAAAAACGGGCTGAGCATCTCGACCCCCAGAAACATCAAAAAATCCAATGAAGTGCTCCTGAATTTTACCTGCACTATCCACATAGCGAACAATGACAGAGAGTTGGGCACGGAAGGATATATCAGTGGTTTCATCCACCTGCCATCCAAAAAAGGGAGCATCCTGAATTTCATCTCTGATCTGATCAGAAATGGTGGCTGCAAGAGCAGAGATCAAGTCATTTTGAATAGTGTGTGACATACCAGAAAACACAGTTGAGGACTCGAATTGTGTGGACAGGACAGAGTCATATTTAGCTAATGTTTCTGTGAACTCTCTATAATAGTGTCACGAAACGTGTGGTGATAGAGGAGAACCCAAATGCAGGCAGCGGTACGGGGTAACAAAATATCTTTATAAAACACAAAACAAAAACCCACAATGGGGTAAAATACAGGGGATTAACAAAGACAGCCAAAACAGGAACGAAAAACTCACGTAGGGTAACAAACTGTAACAAAAACTCTCAGGAACAGAGTGCTGGAGCAGAAACGCTGGGACACAGCGTATGGAATAAATCCTGGGTACAGCAGTTCAGACGAGCAAAGTTACAACTATGTACAAGAACAAACGAGCACAGGACAGAGAATACAAGGGCATTAAATAGGGAGACGAACAAAGGATAATTAACAATAGGCAGGTGTGGGTAATAAAAGGCCCGGGAGTGCCGGACGGGACCGGCTGGAGAGGCCCGGGAGTGCCGGACGGGACCGGCTGGAGAGGCCCGGGAGTGCAGGACGGGGGACCGGCTGGAGAGGCCCGGGAGTGCAGGACGGGGGACCGGCTGGAGAGGCCCGGGAGTGCAGGACGGGGGACCGGCTGGAGAGGCCCGGGAGTGCAGGACGGGGGACCGGCTGGAGAGGCCCGGGAGTGCAGGACGGGGGACCGGCTGGAGAGGCCCGGGAGTGCAGGACGGGGGACCGGCTGGAGAGGCCCGGGAGTGCAGGACGGGGGACCGGCTGGAGAGGCCCGGGAGTGCAGGACGGGGGACCGGCTGGAGAGGCTCGGGAGTGCAGGACGGGGGACCGGCTGGAGAGGCCCGGGAGTGCAGGACGGGGGACCGGCTGGAGAGGCCCGGGAGTGCCGGACGGGACCGGCTGGAGAGGCCCGGGAGTGCCGGACGGGACCGGCTGGAGAGGCCCGGGAGTGCCGGACGGGACCGGCTGGAGAGCCCGGGAGTGCCGGACGGGACCGGCTGGAGAGGCCCGGGAGTGCCGGACGGGACCGGCTGGAGAGCCCCGGGAGTGCCGGACGGGACCGGCTGGAGAGGCCCGGGAGTGCCGGACGGGACCGGCTGGAGAGGCCCGGGAGTGCCGGACGGGACCGGCTGGAGAGGCCCGGGAGTGCCGGACGGGACCGGCTGGGCAGCCGGGCGTGACGGCGGCGGCCCCCTCCTATGCTTCCTTGAACGGACCACAGGGCGTGTGGACGGCTGCAGAGAAGCGATAGGGAGACTAGAGAGCCTCACCATCCCAGTGGTCAGAACCCGGTCCTCCGGGATAGAATCCAGGTGGGAATGGGAGGAGTCCTGCGGGTTGCTGCAAGCGAGATCCTCTACCAGATCCTGGAATGACCCCCGGATCATCCTCTCCCGTTCCTCAGGCAGAGGAGGACTGGCGAGGCCAGCGAGGAAATAAGAGTTCAGTATAAACCTCTGGGAGACAGCCCCGCCTAGCCACCGATCCCCGTGCATATTCATCCAGGGTCCGATTACCCTGGGGAGGAAAAGGGCCGTTGCCTTTCTGGACCTCATTGTAGGTTGACTGCCACCAAGTCTGGGACGAGTTACTGCCTGCTGGGTTCATTATTGGCTTGTTTGTTCTGTCACGGAATATATGAGCAGAACCCAGATGCAAGGCAGATGGAGGTAACAAAGACTTTTATTAAATAAAACAAAACAAAAACCCACAATGGGGTAAAATACAGGGGATTAACAAAGACAGCCAAAACAGGAACGAACAACTCACGTAGGGTAACAAACTGTAACAAAAACTCTCAGGAACAGAGTGCTGGAGCAAACGCTGGGACACAGCGTATGGAATAAATCCTGGGTACAGACGTTCAGACGAGCAAAGTTACAACTATGTACAAGAACAAACGAGCACAGGACAGAGAATACAAGGGCATTAAATAGGGAGACGAACAAAGGATAATTAACAATAGGCAGGTGTGGTTAATAAAACACTCAAGGGAAGCTAACGAGTAGACGAGAGGGGCAGGGCCATAGACGAGACACGAGAAGGAGCATGAAAGCCAAAATCTAAGCCATGCCATGTCCTTCTCACACAAAACCCTAGACTTAGTCATGACTCCGCTGCAAGAATAAGAATAAACATGACATGATAGCGGAATCATGACAAATAGAGTCTATTGTTGGATGATTCACTACTCTCATCATGTCCCCTAAATGACAGCTCCTACCGGCCAAGCAAGGATGTCACATCAATAAGGCGGTTTAGAAGGCCCTGTTTTGTTTAACAGTTTCATTATGTTTAGCCACTTGAATGCGAGCACCTTCATTGATTGCATGCTCAACCCTGATCCTGTCCATGCAACTTAATCTTGCACATGCACTCACATGTTCATTGCTATTTTCAAGCCTTTTATATGCCCTGTCAAAGTTTGACAGATCTCCAAACCCCAATTTTGACCAAACAACACATCCATGAGATGGTTTCATCAAGAGACATGGCCTGCAGTAGGCTACATTTTCTTTTTCACAGCACTTCCAGTCAGCCAGCTAACTTTGTCATAGCAGGAGAGCTGAAAAGACATGTTACTTTTCCCTATCTTTTGCACTAAATCAATCTTAAAGTTGATCTGCCCTGCTGTTTTATTCTAAGTTTCTCCTCGTAAGGAAGACTTTCTAATGGCTTTGCCAAAATCAGGTCGACAATATTAGCACTGTCTGCCATTGTGTGCAGTTTGCTAGCTGGCTAGTTCAGACTATATGAATTAATGAACAAACGATCTAATATATATATATATATATATATATATATATATATATATTTAACTCAACGGAAGGTCATGTGGGAATTATGTTAAACTGAAACAATGAATGTGGTGTGAAATTGTGTGAAATATACAACGAAGGTTCCAGAAGTTTGTCTTTCGACTACACATGCAAAATCCGCGATGGGACTGAGTTGGAAATGGAGACACAGAGTGATACGCGTCATAATCTGAAGACCACGCCCACACAACCGTCTCTTTGCATTGAGAGAAGCTGCCGCCTCCTTGTCATTTATGATTTATAAAAAAAAAAATGTCTAAAAGCTGATATGTGATAATGTGTATAGCAAACAAGCTAGAAAAACAAGAAATACGTTTTTATAAGCTGTCGACCCCAAAAAACGAGCGTTTTAGGACATAAAAGTGGATTAAAAAGAGATGACAGACCCTCCAATCATCACGCAGACGCTCGGAGTCCGGGCCAGCCCACTCCTCCATTCTTCCCAGAGACGCTGAGCGTCCGTGGGCGGGACATAATCGCAGCATTATCCAATGACCGTCTTGTTTCTAAGCACTGAAAAAAACTGTTTAAAGCAGCCCCATTGAAGTCAATGGACGCTGGGCTTCAACAGAGTAATGCACTGTACGCTACGGGAATGAATGAGAAGGAAATCGAGTCAGCCGACCTAAGTAACTGATTCTGAACGAAATTGTTTTTGTTAGAGATTAACGTGTTTAACGCATTTTTAGTCAATAAAATGTTAACATAATAGTACATATATTTGACCATTCATTTTTTGACAATTATAGGGGAAGCTGAGCTTCCCTTGCAGTCTTAAAGAAATCGCGTCTGATTCAAACAGTTGATAACAGTAACCGGTTGTAGGAAACGCTGTTTTGTTCTCATTTCATTCAGGAGTCACCTGTCGAGTGTACAGTTTCTTCCTGCCGCTCACTGACACAATCCCTGCGCGGAGAAGAGACACCTTGCGCTCGCGGGGCAGAACTGGCGACATTTTCCCACTGAAATAAATGAAAGTTAAGGTTTATTGGGAAGTCACTAGATTTGTCACTTTGTGCTTCTCCTGAACAAAAGCTGCTAAAGGGCTTGTAAAAGATACTGAATCAAGAGACGTTAAAAACACTGTTTTGTGCGGACACGGTAGAATGAATTTAGCGAAAACATTTCTCCCCCTTTCTTGGGCCCCGAGGGCGCATGGATCAGTGCCCATAATGCCCATTAGATAATCCGGCCCTGTGCACAATATCTGAAAAACAAAAAAATGTTCAAACTAAAAACATGTTATTTGCTTATATCAAAACAGCCTTAAAACGAAACCCCATTTTTGTTGGATTCAACTAAAGTAGCCCATTGTTACAAGTATATTGACTTCCTAATAAATTGGGAGTTTGCCTGACATGGCAAATACTAAACCGATGGCATGAGTGTGCAAAAATCTGTTTACATTACACGTTTGTGACTGGCGCTTGGCAACAACAAAGGAAACTCCGTAAACATGTAGCCTGTCACTGGCCGCTCAATTTTCTTCCAATCCACAGATAATTAGATCACATCATGAAAAAGAGATCATTTTGTATTAAGGGTCGGCTCTCCTTGTGGACACCTGGGTGATCAATACACATAGGCTGCAGCAGTCATTAAACCAAAACAACATACTCTGGCGATGTGTCTTGATTTAACAGTTCATTTAAATCAGTTACTACTTTAATTATTTAATTTTGTTTGGTCAAGAATGTTTACACATTCATGTCGAATGAGGGCCGCCGCAGGCTTAAAGCGCTCGCGCCGGTAAGAGCTTGTCATCGACGTCACGCTGCGTTAAATGTTGCGCCATCTTGGGAGGAGGGTTGCTAGTGCGTTCAATGCACTGTATTGTTTTTCTTGTTTGATTAGGAAATATAACTGGTATGTAGTGTAAAATAATGCGTCTGACACAAAGCTTCAGTACCGAGCCACGCTCGCTGGTTTATTGTTAAAATGGAACAACAACGTGCCACGCCAATACGTAGATTACACACGTCAGGGATTCACTTAAAGGAACAGGCACACAATAGCAATTACATTACATCTCCTATCCCAAGCATGAAACAAACATATTAATATTAAAGAGTAAGTAACATTAGATCCTGAAAATTACATTGCATGCAGTGTGTTATGTAACCGTGTTTGGGGAAGGCACTCTGCCAATTTGTAAGTCCTAAGGTGAATAAATAACAAAGTTATTGGCTTGTAGAAAAGGCAGTCGACTCAAACGAGTCACGCAAACGAGACGTGTCTCTTAGCGCCGCGTATCTACGTCACTAAACATAGTCCCCGCCTACTTTCTGCTGTGACTGCCGCGAAAACTTCACACTCTCCTCCCCCAAAACACTGTCGCTATTTAAACTACCAAAAGAAGAACTTCTGACGAAACAATGGTTTCAATTCATTTTCAAATGACACCTAAGGAGTATAATCCCAGGGTACTGTGCGCGAGTCATTTCACCGAAGACTGCATCAAGCCGCATTATTAAGCCAAAAGCTTCTGCTGTTGCAGCACTAAGCAAATTTTCCTGAGATATATCCACAATCTCGTATTCAGCTGGTATTTCGGCGGATTTATGGTTCAACAGTAGGTCTACTCCAGCCACTGGTTTTATCTTGTAGTTTGAGTATGACTTTAACACTCGATTGGAATGTTTGAGCTCGCCCTCATGCATAAGTTACTGGTAACTATTCCAAGTTAAAGTGTTGCAACTTGTGCCAGTGTCAATTCTGAATGGTACCTTCTGAGACAAAATTTCAATGTCCACTGTCCACTTTTCTCCATCGTGTTCACCTGTTTGCATCAGATTTATGATCCGTGCATCTTCCTCCTCTGAATCTGATTGCAGCTGCGCACTGAATGCATTTACTGATCTTTTACGACATACTGCCACCCAGTGGTTTGGTTTGTGACAGTAGGAACACACACAGCCTTTAGCTGGGCATTTTCCTTGGTTCCATTTGTGTTGGGGGTCTCTACCACACCTTAAACAGCTTTTTTGTTACGCTGTTACATTGCATTTAGGTATTTTGCTTTTATGTTTACAGCTTGCACTTGAGATTCTTCTTCTCTGACTATTTTCATCTGCTTCTGTGAGAGTTCAAATTGCTGAGCTATTTCTATGGCTTTTGGCAGTGTTAGATCTTCACCTTTATCTATCAGTCTCTCTTGTACATGCTTTTCTTGGACGCCTGTGATTATCGCATCAATTAACATGTCATCTGGATCTACATACTCCTAATCCATGAGCAGAAGTTTTAAACCTATCACAAAGTGTTCAAAGGTTTCGGTGAGTGATTGTTTTCTTTGCTTGTAGCGGTGTCTGGCTCTTCTTTAGTTTTTTCTTGGCCTTATGTAGTTCTCATCTTTTTCCCCTTCGATCCACTACGCTCCATCTTGTATCTCTCTCTGCCCTACTCGCCAATCCATATGCCCAGCCAGCCTGCACACTGTTACGCCAATTGTTTCGATAGCGGGCCATCAAAGACGTATGCGACGTGGCTCCGAAAACTTGAAACTCCTGATAAAGACCTGGAGCATCCCAGTTGATTCTTGTGTGCTCGAACTGAGATGATGTCATAATAAATGTTCCTTACAGACTTCTGAAACCTGAAATACATTCATGCATTTGGCAGACGCTTTTATCCAACTTACATTGTATTATCCTAAACATTTATACTTGTGTATCTGCAATCCCCTGGGATCAAACCCACAACTTTGCGTTGTTAACGCACTGCTCTTATCACTGAGCTACAGGAAAGCAAATAATGCGTCTGACACAAAGCTTCAGTACCGAGTCATGCTCGCTGGTTTATTGTTACACTGGAACACGCACGCAAACAACGTGCCATGTCATAACGTAGTTTACAGACTTCAAGGGCTTCACTTAAAGGAACAGACACACAATAGCAAGAAAATTAAAGGTCAGTCTTACGTTAAAAACTGCAAAGCATTACGCAGAGTCGTTCAGGATCAAGACCGACGCTGCATCCCAAATCACATACTCAATGAGTAAGTACTCAATTTCAGTAGGTACGTCCTCAACGTGGCAAAATGGTTACGTACTGTCTTCCATGAATGTGTGTAGGATGTATACGACCAGCCGTTGTCTGCCATATTGATGATCTTCTCCTTCTAATGGCGGGGATTATTTTTTTTTAAACATTATTTATTTACCAAATTGTCACACATCAGACCTGTACATAAATAATTGACTATATTGTAAATTGTTCTGTTTTGTACATTGCCTATTTGTATATTATTATATCATTATTTTATCATCTGTGTTCTATCCTGTTGCTGCCTTTCTGTTGCACTTTGGAGCTTCTGTCACTATAACAAATTCCATACTGGGCGAATAAAGCTCATTCTATTCTATTCTTCTATTCTATTCTTCTAAATTTCGGTTGCGGAGCATATCCGCCACCTACTGTACTGGAATGTACATGGCCAGAGATGAACCTTGTGATGTAATAACAAGCTCAACGATTAGAACGCAACATCAGTATCACTACAACTTTACCTTCCATGACTTTTCCCAACATTTGCAACATGTTTGTAATGCCTTCACAAAGGAGACGTCGGGCAACTGTTCGACGATCTCAATTTAGGAGAGCACAACTGATTTTATTGCCAAGGAATATTTATTGTCATTAGGAAGTATTATTGCTTATAAATTAAGTTTATCCTAGAAATTCATTGCTACCCCAAACCTACACTTGTGCACAATATTATTGATTTTGCCATATGCCATCTATGCATTAATAAAGACTACAAAAATGTTAATGCATACGTTTTCGGTAAACCAATGACATAACACATGAAATAATTTAATATGTTTTATTTGCAGAAAATTATAGAATAAACATGAATAAAAAATACGAAAATTTGATGTAATAAAATAAATCAATTGAATAATTATTAATACATATACAAGTAAACATAAAATAAATAAAATCTTTATTTTAATGTATTGTTGTAACAAATGATCCTGTATCTACAGCCGTTGAACCCCACATCCTACTTCAATCTCGCAGCTGACCACCGTCACCACCTTCGTGATGCTAATCTGTCCCTGTCAAACAAGATTCGAGTGCTCAATAGGCCTCAATAGGCCTACAGCATTTAAATGTGGAGGTAGTTGCACATGTGTTAACTTGCTGTTCATTCAACTCAAAATTTCCTGAATTCATCAACAGTACTAATGGACAAATAAAAGATATACATTATGTTTAGTGACTTAAGTGAATATGTTTATTTACAATTCTTATATATATCTATGCAAGCAATGAATTTGGGGAACTGTTTCTCATCTCGGGCTAAAACTTCCTACATTGTTCAACAGGGCTCTATTCTGGGTCCACTCCTTTTCTCTTTATACTGTATATGCTTCCACTTGGCTATATTTTTCAGAAACACAAATTATCATATCATCTCTATGACACTCAACTTTATTTTCCTGTTAAAAACAATAATTGTTCTTTGTCTACTCTGTTTGCATGTATTCAGGACACTAAATGCTGGATGGACATGATTTTTTTTACAATAAATAATGATAAAACTGAAATAATGTTTTTTAGTCATATGGCTGTGTCCTCCGGCCCTCTGTCACCAAATGTACGTGATCATGTAAGGCGTTGTCTGTGATTCTGCGTTGTCTTTTGATAAGCAGATTAGTTCTGTTGTGAAAAGCAGTTTCTTTGAATTAAGATCAATAGCTAAAATCAAGAAGATGCTTTCCATGAAGGACCTTCAAACTGTTCATCCATTTATAACTTCAAGCTTGGACTACTGTAACTAACTTTATCTGGGTTTGTTTAAATAATTTTTGAACCAATTGCAATTGGTGCAAAATGCGGGAGCAAGATTATTGACTGGCACCAGAAAAGGTGAGCACATTACCCCGGGTTCTTGCCTCTCTACACTGGCTCCCTGTACAGTTTCGTGTTGATTTTAAGAATTTGCTTTCATTTTTAAAGCTTCACATGGTTATGCTCCCCAGTATATTTGTAGTCTCCTCATTCCACATTCCACCTCTAGATCTCTTCGGTCATCTAGTCAATCCCATCTCTCAGTCCCTCGTTCACATTTTAAAACGAAAGGCAACCAGGCTTTTGCAGTGGAAGCACCTAGGCTCTGGAACAGTCTTCCCCTCCACATAAGATCTTCTATTTCTTTGTTTAAATCTGCTTTGAAAACCCATTTCTATTCTGTATGTTTTAATTCTATTTGAGGGTGTAACATTTTATTTGCCCCTTCGTTTTGTCTTCATTGATCGGATATGCTTTAATTTTGTTTTACATTGGTTGTACAGCACTTTGGTTGCAACTCCTGTTGTTTTGAAATGTGCTCTATAAATAAATAAACTAAACTAAAACTTAAGGTAATAAGCCAAGTTTTATTGTAGATGTATATGTAATTGTCTCTGGGCTCTGTAAAGCTGAACCACACAGGTTCTGTATTATAGAGAAATATCAAATAACAACTGTAACAAATCTCAATAAAAGGGAAGAAAGGAGGCGGGAACCGGCAAACATTTAAACATTTAATAAAGTAATATAACAGCCGGCGGCCCCTCACGGACGACCGCCGGCGAACAAAACATAATATAAATACAAACATAACATAAGTTCGGGCCCGGTCCTCTCTCTTCGACGGTCCGGTCGCTCGTTCCTTTTATATTCTCCCATCTCCTACGTGATTCGAGGCCGGTGTGCGCACAGCTGGCGCTAATTCACAATTACTCACCGGACTCGAACCACGGTCTCGCCCCGCCTACTCTACTACATACCCCCATCACCCCTCACAGGCCGGGGAGTACCCCCGCGACTGTGCAAGCTCCCTCCCCCTCCCTCGGGGGGGGTGGGGTGGGGGGTATGCAGCGACGAGACGAAACAACGGAGACGGGAGCCTTCGGAGCGACCGGAAAGAGAGAGGGGAGAGAGGAAAAAAAAAAAAAATCTGGTTCCCCGACATGCTGCCGCTCGTTCCTCAACCAGCCGGAGTACTCTCCTTCGCGGTGCCTTGCGGTGGCCCTGGGGCTTCGGTGGACGGCTCGACCGTCCGCCCCCTGGCGGCCGGCGGTGGCTCCTCCTTTATCCGGGAGTCGGGGCGGGTTCCCCGTCCCCTGTTCCTCCCCCTTGGGCGGACGGACGCAGGCTCCGGCCTCTGGCAGGCGGTGGCTCACCCGGCACTTCCGCCTCCTGCTCCTCCCCCTCGGGGGACGGACACAGGCTCCGGCCTCTGGCGGACGGCGGCAACCCCCCCGCTCCCACTTGGACGAAAGCCACCCCACCTCGACCCAGGGGCGCGGCAGCAAAGGTCGCCGTTCCACCGAAGTTTTGACGGTGGCCGCACTGTGCACTTCCGCTTCCCCAGAGCCACCGCTTCGGGCAGCCACTGGCGGACGCCCTTCGTCCGCGCTGCCCGAACTCTCCGGCACCGCGAGGCCACTCGGCGGCGAGGACTCTCCGACAGCATGTCTCTCCTTCCTCCCGGGTTTCGGCACCAATGTAGCACATCTCAATAAAATGGAAGGAAGGAGGCGGGAACCGGCAAACATTTAAACATTTAATAAAGTAATATAACAGCCGGCGGCCCCTCACGGACGACCGCCGGCGAACAAAACATAATATAAATACAAACATAACATAAGTTCGGGCCCGGTCCTCGTTCCTTTTATATTCTCACATCTCCTACGTGATTCGAGGCCGGTGTGCGCACAGCTGGCGCTAATTCACAATTACTCACCGGCTTTGAACCACGGTCTCGCCCCGCCTACTCTACTACAACAACATATATGCATATTAAGAAAACATGCATGTAGTAGAGTAGGCGGGGTGAGACCGTGTTTCGAGTCCGGTGAGTAATTGTGAATAAGCGCCAGCTGTGCGCACACCGGGCTCGAATCACGTTGGAGATTGGGAGCATATTAAAGGAACGAGCGACCGGACCGTCGAAGAGAGAGGACCGGGCCCGAACTTGTGTTTATATTGGTATTTATGTTATTTCGCCGGCGGTTATTATTTCTGTTATTAAATGTTTGCCGGTTCCCGAATCCTTCCTTCCATGTCTGAATCTTATTACAATGCACATTAAGCATAGTGTGTACAAATAAATAAATAAATATACATAAGCAGCTGTATTTACATCTTGCCAAATGAATGCATTGCTAACATAAGTATTGCCTAATGCTCGGGTGGCATATCAACATATGAATACATGTACTATAAAAACTGGCAGCTCCTGTCCCAAATAACAACAATGGGACAACAGGTGTGGTAGACCTCACGCGGCGCTACGCAGACTGATCAGTGTATGACAACAAAGTACCGCGAGAGTGATTAGAAAGCACCGCTTGCCCCTTCTGGCATGATGACCTCAAGTCTGTCCCAAAATGCACTCCCATGTACCCGTGTGGACTCGTGCTTAGCGCCCTATAGTAAATTATTACATTGTACGTGAAGTTATGAACGCGTGTCGCTGAACAGAGCCAGGCAAACATTTGTGTTTATAAAGCATATACATTTTTTATAAAATATCTGATCGTTTCCCTAGATTTTTCTTTTATTCACCATCTTGATGTTTAAATCCCTTTGAAGCTGCACTGAAATAGAAATTTTGTTTGACCTTCAACCGTTTGGAGTCCGTTGAAGTCCACTATATGTTTTTATCAAAAACCTTAATTTATTTTCGACTAAGCAAACAAATACACAAAAATCTTGGATGACATTGAACACAACAACAATGAACATATTTAAAAGACATTTTCAAATGCTAATGAAAACAAATGAGTTTTTGTCTTACTCTGAAATACATGCAGTGTAGGAGAACATTTGACAGACAGAGGAAGGTCATTCCAAATCACCTTTGCATTTAAAGTGAGATTGAGGAACAATCAGATGAAATTGGTCATTTGAACGCAAAGACCTATTGGATTTCTGCAAACTGATAAGATCAGAAATATACCCTGATGCTAAACTATGCAAAGCTTTAAAAACATATAACAACACTTTGTAATGCATCCTGTAACGTACAGGAAGCCCGTGTAGTTTGAGAAGCACAGACGTAATGTGCTCTCTCTTCTCGGTACCCGTAAGAAGCCTTGCAGCTGAATTCTGAACAAGCTGCAGGCGAGAGAGAGAGAGGCCTGAATCATACCCGGATGCTTTGCATTACAATAATGCAAATATTAGAAACACAAAATTGTATTTCAGCCACAGAGTAATATGTTTCTGCTGTCTACACAAGAGAGAAGAGTTTGAGAAACACTCCTGATTGAGTTAATACCCAAGTTAAACCACTATATAGCACACATATGTACTGTAGTACTATAGTAAGGTAAATATTACAGTAATGGAGTATAGGAGTATAATATGTGCATGTGAATTTAGTAGTCAGTTGAAGCGTAGATTTAAAAATCTGATGGTCATCTCAAAGAAAAAAAAACATACATAAATAACCACTGTCTCCCACCACCAGGCCATCATACACTCCTGTCATAGAACAAAGAAGAGAAGATTGTATTGAAGTTTGAAATTGAGTTTTGGTCAGATATTTAATTCATTTAAAGGGTTTTCTACTTTTCCCCACAACACAACACCGATAATCTCTAACACGATCTAGCTAATCTAAATATGAAAACAAAATGTAGAAACAAAACCGAAAGCTTCAGCAAATACATCGCCCAACAGAAACTATGTTTGCAGTGACAAAAGTGCCTGTCACTTCTACCCTATACTCTAACAGGGAAAACTAAATTAGTGCTTAATAAACTCTTACCTCATTCTCTTTCTCAGACGCTTTAAAAAAGGGTTTAGTATCAAAGGACCACATTCAGGAGTACCCATGGTACACAAACTCATCCGAAGAATGATATAAGAATCGATTTAACTGATAACAAAATCAACTAGATAAACTAGTGTCAAAACTGACACGGATTGCCACATGGATAGCCGGCCGCTTGCGAGGTAGAGGGCGGACTGACACCATTCAGCGGTAACCAGACGATTTTATACAGATGGCCCCCTTCGAATTAGCCAATCATGTGACCATGATAGAGGAGAACCAATCAGGAAACTGAAGATGGAATCTATGAACTAAATAGGTTAAACAAAACAGCAGAGACAAAGAAACAGAAGAGCCAAACAATACACAATACATCGTACACAAGTGGAACGTAACAACTTAATTTATTTTTATTATTTAGATTTTTGCATGATGAAGCTGGGAACTTTTCACTTCAATTTAATGGTTTTTTCCTATAGGGTGTAATGAAATTGTTAGAAGTTGTTGAATTGTTGGTATTGTGGCTCATGAGAAAAACCTAACAAAGGATCAAATATTAAGGCATTCTTGTAAAGGGGGAATGTCAGTGAATACTTTAAAACTGAAGTTCCTTAGTTCCAATTCCATACAAGAGAATTTTTAGAATGAAGATGACAAATCGGTCGGATGAACGTAACAAGATAACAGTTCTTTCATTTAATATAGACATTGTCTTAGAAGTTTCTCTAAATGATTCCTTTGAAGAAAAAGATAAATATGACACTTATTTTGACATAAGAGTTTGGTTTATAGCAGAGGTCTTCCATTTCTCATTATTAACATTGACTATACATATATTGAGACACATTCACAATAATATGATTAATAATAATATGAAGAGTTTATTTCCAAAGTGAGATAACTCAGCTTTTACATTTTTCAAAAATCATGTTTTTTAATGTGCATTCCAATGAATATCAATCAAAGTGCAGTTGGTTTGTTTTGATTTGAGAAACAATAACTCAAAAAATACAGCTAACTTAAACAATGAAACACAATAAAAACATGATTACATAATAAAAAACATGATTTTTGAAAAAGTTTAAAAGCGGAGTTATCTCATTTTGGATTCAAACTCTTCATATGATTTGCATGTTTAAGATATTGACTGGTCAGTGGTCACAGCTCTTTTCATTTGTCATAGCAAGACTTGACAGACCACACAACAGATTTAAACTGGGTTTCTATATATCTGTAAGGTAAGAACATTTTTCTAAAGTGTGAAAAAGAATGAACTATGAATAAATAAATACCTTCACAGGAACCTAAATAGCATTAGTCTTTTTCTTGTTGGTTCTCTGTATCAACCCAATCAGACTTTTTGTCAACATTTAGCGAAAATGGTTATAGTGTGCTGTACCTGATAAACCTCTCTTTCATGAGAACATTTGTAGCCAATTCAATTTTTTTGATTAACAGAAAGTAACAGTGCATGTTATTTCATCTCAAAGTTCTGCTGCAGATCTAAAATAAATAAAGACATGTAGACTAAATCTTCTTTATTCATGACATGACATGCTCTACTCATCTTTCAACTGAATTGTGTAAATAATACTTCAGAGTTTGGCTGCGGGTCGTTCAGATGAAAAACTTGAGTCTCTGAAAAATAAAGTTGCGAAAGACTCAAGCTAATCATTACCACACGAGTCTTATTGTCCATTCAAACAGACACAGATCTGAGTGTTGACATCCGGTTTCATGTCAAGTGTTTATGATTGATTATATTCTGATGTCCCTAGTGGTGTAAGGACTGCTGGCTGACTTTCTGATTCCAGCTGCATCACAATTTTTTTGAACGGCTGTCAGATTGTTGTTTCCCCAACAATAAAATAAATGTGAAATAGATATAAAGCATGTGAGCTCCGGTATATAGATGATGTAACTCTAAAACAAAGATGTAAATACATTTTTAGACTGAATTTAAATGTTGAGCTTCATTCATGAGTGTTGGACATCTTGTCCTGTCCAAACATCCTGTGCTTTGATTTATTAATCTGAATGTGTAAACATTGAATTCTGGAAATTATACAATATGGAGAACAAACAAAATAAAACATGATAGATATCAGAAGAAAGCTATTTATCCCAAACCAGACGATGATAGCATATCTATTGATCATCCCTCCTGCTTTTGTTCCTGTGAGCTTTTATGACTTTCTGCTGACCAATCAGCAATCACCTTCCATCCGTGAGCGGTGGTTGGTTGATAAATACAGACGAGTCGAGAAGAGGAGTTCAGAAGATCTCTGACTGATTCAAGAAACATATACCAGCATTTTTTGCAGACTCATCGAGCTCACAACGTGGAAGCTGGAGGTAAGATTATTCACATCATTTCATTCTGTGTTACAAGGTGGGTTATTTGATTTTTGTGTGGAGGGTTATGTAATATTGTGTGTCTAACACAACAAATCGATGTGGCTGCAGAACGTATAAAGTGTTAACCTTGTTCTGTAGGAATGCGTTTGTAAATGTTAAAGCCATCAGTTGCCAAAACAGAAAAACATGTAAAGAATCCTCACACACCTTCAAAGGAAATGGGGGTAAAGTGTTCCGATTGTAAATAGAGCCCAAAGGGGTTGTAAAATGGGGGTAATCTGTTTCTCATCTTGGTGAAGAAAGTGCAGAGTAAAATGTAAGCAGAAGATAAAGAAGCTTTACACTTTATTACCATCATTTGGCACAGGGTCATCGTACAAAGTGCATACATATTCAAAGGTGAAGCTGCTCTACATATTATAACAGCTGCTTAACGTTTAAACCTTGAATAGAATAGTCCTGTTTTATCTGATGAATTCGGGAAAGCACCAAAGCCAGAAGTCTTGTTGGTTAATGTAGTCATCCGGTGGGGACACCAGCATCCAAAACACAACTGGGACATTCGCAAGTTTGTTCATTTCCATGTAATAATTATTTTTGCAGGGGCAACATGTGGTTCTGGACACTGCTCTTGGTTTCTCTGGCCTTGCCCACCACCTCATCAAGAAGTCGGGAGTGGGCCCATCAAGGAGCCATGATGTACGCCGATCTCAATCCTCGTGAGATGTATGCTGTGAGAGACTACCTGTACTCCTGCAGTGAGCTGGGCCTCACCTCAGCCAGGGACAAGTCTTTAATGAAGAACAGCATCCTTCTTATGGAGCTTCATGTCCCTCGCAAACACGAGGCCCTGCGAGCGCTGGACAGGGGTCAGGCCAAACCTCCACGTCAGGCACGTGTGGTAGTGCAGTTCGGTAACCAGGCCAAACCCAATGTGACGGAGTACATCATCAGCCCCCTGCCTTTCCCGAGCTCTTATCAGGCCAAGACTTTTAAAGGCGACCGGTCGGTCAGCTTTGAGTCAAGGCCGATTACAGTCGTGGAGTACCAACACCTGCATACATTTTTGGAAAAAGTTGCAAGTAAAGTCAATCAGATTCTTCAGGAGAGCACCGGATTCACCTACGGTAACTGCACCGACCGCTGTCTGACGTTCTCGGACATTGCACCTCGTGGGTTAGCACCCGGCGAGAGGAGGACGTGGGTCATGTTGCAGAAGTTTGTGGAGGGTTATTTTATTCACCCAGTGGGCTTTGAGATCCTCATCAACCATAAGGATTTGGATCCTGGAAAGTGGACGGAGGAGAAGGTGTGGTATAACGGACAGTATTTTGACAGTGTGGATGAGCTCGTGGAGAAGTATGAGAAGGGCACGATCAATAAACATAAGTTGCCCGTTCACGATGAGGAAGATCTGTTTTCCACTTACATTCCTCGAGGACACATGAACACGCGGACGAATGTTCATGGAGCAAAGCTTGTAGAACCTCAAGGCCGCAGATTTCAGGTGGATGGGAACTTTGTGGAGTATGCCGGATGGTCTTTTGCATACAGAGTGCGCTCTTCGGCTGGATTGCAGATATTTGATTTACGCTTTAACGGCGAGAGAATCGCTTATGAAGTCGCTATACAAGAAGCCATCGCATTTTACTCCGGAGATACACCCGCCGCCATGCAGACCAAATTCATTGATGCCGGGTGGGCGATGGGGACGTCAGATTACGAGCTGGCTCCAGGGATCGACTGTCCGGAAATTTCTCAATTTGTTGATCTTTATCATTACTATGACACAGACAAACCTGTACGATACAGAAACGCTATGTGCATCTTTGAAATGACCACAGGTCTTCCTCTGAGGAGACACTTTAATAGCAACTTCAAAGGGGGGTACAATTTTTTCGGAGGTCTTGAAAACCACGTTCTGGTCATCAGAACTACATCTACCGTGTACAACTACGACTACATCTGGGACTTTATCTTTTATCAGAATGGTGTCATGGAGTCGAGGGTGAGCGCCACCGGGTACATTCATGCCACATTCTTCACGGAGAATGGACTGAACTACGGAACCAAGGTTTACAACTACGTACTCGGCAACTTGCACACACACCTGATTCATTACAAAGTGGACCTTGACATCGCAGGTGGGTTTAGTGCTAGATTTCTTATCTGTTTGGTGATTTTGATGACTGTTTTATGTTTTTTTTGTCTGTTTGAACAGGGAGACACAACAGCTTTGAGTCTATCGATCTGAAATATGTAAACTTTACTAACCCCTGGAGCCCAGAACACAGCATCGTTCAGTCTAAACTTCACCGGACGCAGCACCAAACAGAACGCAGCGCTGCTTTCCGCTTTGGAAAGAAGTTTCCAAAATATCTGCACTTCTACAATCCAAACCAAAACAACAAGTGGGGACATAAGAAGGGCTATCGGATCCAGTATAACTCTCACGCCAACAGTGTTTTGCCACGGGGCTGGAGGGAGGAAAGCGGTATTTCGTGGTCGAGGTGAACTACAACAATTTATTTTCAAAATTAGAACTTGAGTTTGCATGTTGAATAGGTCTGTATAACTTTGTCTTTTGGTTTGTGACTACAGATACCCGTTAGCTGTAACCAGACATAAGGACAATGAGGTCACCAGCAGCAGCATCTACACACAGAATGACCCCTGGGAACCCGTCGTGTCTTTTGAGGACTTCATTCGCAACAATGAGAATATTGTGAACCAGGTAAACAGATGAGATGAGCATGAGAATAATTTGTGTTCAGTCTCCAGACCTCACAACAGATCTCCATTTAATCAAGTGAACAACAAACATGTTACAGGAACAAAATAATAAAGGAATATAGTTATATATAATCTTATTGAAACCAAACAAAAAACTGTTGAACTGTTTAATATATACTTAAAGTTTTAGATCCTCCAGATAGTTTGTGTCACGATCTGCTAGAGAAAAACCTAAGGGCAGGCAGCAGTGAAGGGGTTTAACATAAACAAGACTTTAATAATAATTAAAAGACCCAAAATGGGGAACTAAACACGAACTAGACACACAGTAACAAAACATGAATTCAAAAGAAAACACTGCCCACGAGGGGGCAAAAACTAAACTAAATACAAATAATGACACGGCAAGGTATGGTTTGCAAGGCAAGTCCACAATTAAAGCATGCAAACAAGCACAAGACACAGTACCGTACAAAACAAACTGGCACTGAACTGCAAAAACGAGGGCATTAAAAAGTGAGACGAACAAAAGATAATTAACAAGGGAACAGATGTCGGGGATGAAACACTAATGGAAAGGTAATGAGAAACGAGAGGGGCGGGGCCAAAGAGACCGGAGAGAAGGCATATTAAGTCATGATCGACAATAATATGATTCTCTCCACACAAAACCTAAGGCTTTGTCATGACTCTGCCACAAGATCAAGAAAGACATGACATGGGGAGGCAGAATCATGACAGTCTGTGATAAAACAATCTGATTGATTTAAATCCATGTCTCCAAATGTCATAAAACAACAGCAAAAAGAAGTGATTTCACAGGTATGGCAACAAAAGCCATTTTTCTCAAATATAGAAGTCTCTGTCAATGATTTCTTCATTATTCAGATCCATTCAAGTCCATTTTAAACCATTTTTATTACATACAAAATTTTTGATCTCTGGAAAGTTAAAACAGTAAGAAAACGTTTTCCGAGTACATAATTTTTAACATTTAAACTGTAGTGTGTATACGTAAACACATTTAACACAAACGATGAACAACACTGTGGCTGCAGTCAGTCATTGAGGTTCCTGGGCACTACCATCTCTCAGGACTTGAAGAGACTCCATCGCTTAAAAAGCTGAGCAGAGGTTGTTCTTCCTTCACCAGCTGAGGAAATTCGACATGCCACAGGAGCTGGTCACTCAGTTCTACTAGGCCATCATGGAGTCTGTCCTGTGCTCATCCATAACTGTCTGGTTTTGTTCAACTACTAAATGAGACATTAAGACACTACAACAAACAGTCAGGACCTCTGAGAGGATTATTGGTGCCCCCTGCCCAACCTCCAAGATCTCTACACCTCCAGAGTGAGGTGTGAGAAAAAGGGGTGAGAAAAAGGGCTTAGAAAATCACTTTGGACCCCAGCTCACTCACTCTTCCAACTGTTGTCATCTGGCCGGCGCTACAGAGCAATGACAACCAGAACATCCAGACACAAGAATATTTTTTTAATGCTGGCTATACTCAGCCTGAATGATTAAACTGAACTCACTACACATTGTCTAACACATTGCACATCTGGAAACTTAACAATGTAAGAAACAATACGATAAACCTGTAAATAACCCATCTGCACATTCATTTAAACAACTATATGTTGTTTTTGTCAATAAGGGCATTGTTGTTATTATTTAATTTTCTCTTTTTTTCTATCTTAATGTATATTTCATCTCTTTCATCTATGTTTACACCATGTGTACACTTTCTTCTGCTCCTGTCGCCAAGTCAAATTCCTCGTGTGTGTAAACATTCTTGATAATAAATCTCTTTCTGATTCTGATGTATTTTCCTGCAGGATTTGGTTGCCTGGGTAACAGTGGGATTTCTTCACATTCCTCACTCGGAGGACATTCCCAACACAGCAACTCCAGGAAATGCGGTGGGATTCTTCCTGCGTCCCTTCAACTTTTTTGACGAAGATCCATCGCTCGCGTCCCGCAGCACTGTCATTGTCCGGCCGGATGAAAAGGGTCAGCCGAAGGTTCAGAGATGGACTCCAGAGGTCATAGGTCACTGTGTATCTGACAAGCCTTTCTTCTACAACGGTACATACGCTGGTGTGTAAACAGAGACTCGGTTTATTGAATCTTGTGTTTTGTGCTGTATATAACATTAGAAAAAGTTCAAAATTTATGAAATAGATGCTAATTGAAATGCTATATTTACATTTATATAATGCAGTGCACTTGTTGCATCATCACCTGGGAAGCAAAACTATAAAACTAATTATAGAACATAAAAAACACACCAACAAGCTTGATTTTTCAACAGTGATGAAAACATGATCGTTGCGACAAATAAAAAAAAAACATTTTTGAGCCTGTTAATGTCGTGATCACTTAATAAACAATGTCCCTGAAACCCCAAAATCAAAGAGAATCAAGTATATTTTGCAAAAGTTTTTCTGCAAAAATGAACATAAAATTCTGCTGTATTATAATTAAATATCATTATTCTCATGTGTTTGTACATTGCTAAACTAGTAAGTGAATTTTATCCAGAGTGACATACAAATAAGAGAACATTTTACATTTTGTCAGTTTTCATCAAGATTTATTTGTTCGTTTCATCATAAAACTAGTGAAAATCAGACTGGAAATAATATCAGAACCAAAAAATAAAGTGTGAAATATTACCTGGACATTCCTTGCATGTTTTTATGGGATAAACACGTTTAAAAAAAAGAAAGTGTCATAAGTACATGTGTGGTCTTGTGTAGAATGTACTGTGGATGCTGTTTACATTGGTTGTCGTGGTAACCACATTGTCTGAGGTGAGATGGAGTGGAAAGTAAGAGGATGTATCTATGGATACAAGGATACAGCGGAGAACATCCAGGATTCAGGATGTCGTATCCGTGAGCTCATGGATCACAGCAGTCTCACTCCTGGAATCTCCCTGCAAACAGACCATAATTTACCAGCAGTCGCCCTTAGAACCTACAGGAGCTGGTTTTGCCATGTTTAAGGCAAGTGTACAGTTAAATGTAAACACATTATTCTGTTAAAAGCACATTGTGTGTGGTAAGGGTGTGTTTGGGTTTTTACAGTGTGTGTTAAAGTGTCCCGTCCAACAGAACAGATTCTTGTTTTCACTCATAGACAACACACTGGTAAAGTGTCATTATATAGGACTGCCATTCTTAAAACTCACCGTGACAACAGCAACTAATGCGTCACATTACAACTGAATCCTTACAAAACAAGATCTGTGTGTGAGAACACAATAAACTAAAGCTTTTCTCTCTATTTCTGGACATACAGGTCCTACAGCAGGGGTCCTAAACTTTTTCAATCCAGGACCAACCCAGACAGATATAATCTAAGAAGAAATATAGAGAAAAAAACACTATAATGTACAATTTCAATATTAAGGAATGTTATGGGGATGCCAGAAGGTCAACTACACCTTCATTTCACACGTTAAAGACGAGGTGTCTGATTTCCGAATTACGCTTGTTTACACAAAGTTGGGCCGAGAACAAAAACAACCTTGTAGCCAATCAGCAGTAAGGTGCACAGTGCACAGGATGGACATTAGTCGAGCCGAGCGCTGACAAAGGCAAAAGATGGGGGTAGGGGTGTGTCTATTTTGGTGATTTGAACATCAACAACAGCTATCAGAAATCGGAGACTATGCCTTTAAACCATTAAACCTGTGATCTTATCATTGAAAGGATGGTTTAGCCAAAATTAAATAAATTCTGTCATCGTTTATTCCCTCTCACGTTGGTTTCGTGTCCATACAATGGAAGTGAATAGAGTCAGGGTTAAAAATGAGATGTGAGTGAGAAAGTAATTTAAAAAGATGTTCATTTTTGGCTGAACTATCCCTTCAATCAGAATGAAACACATTTATCTGCTAGTATTTTAAGTTGTTTAGAGACGCTGTTTCTGTGTAAATGACTGCTGTACTGTAGGAATGATGTGGGTATTTTGTTCATGGTGAAAAACTAGTTGACAAAAATCCTCAGCTTTCATTTTAAAGCAATTGTTTAATTAAGTTTAATTTTGCACACTTTTTTATTCACTTTTTTAATTTCACAGCACAAGAAATTCGAAACAAAAATGGAAGGCAGACAAAAACACACAGTATGTATATGTCAACTAGTCATTAATACATAAAAAAGTAAGTCCTCAGTCAAAGAGAAACGTGGATTGGGTCAAATTCAACTCTGTAACTTCATAGCAAACAAAACAAAACAATTTTATTTTAGAAAGCCATCTAAATTGATAATGAGAAGCTGAAGTTTATTAAATGTTTGTTAAACAGAGCTCAGGGTTTGGCTTGTTAATATGACTCTGTTGACCTCTGCTGGTAGATTCTGTTACTACAACATCTCTCAAACAAATCTTTTTTATTAATTCATTGAAGATTACATATGTAGTTAAACAGTGGTTTAATTTTGCTGTCATAAAGGTTTATACGTCATTTTACAGCAGCTGTTTGTTGTCCAGTGCCTGATGAATATCAGCAAATACACAGTGTTGAGGCTGTTTGTGTTCTATCACACTGATGAGCTCTAAAGAGATAGTCACATGATCATTTTGGCTGTAAGATCAGTATGAGCACCTTAAAGACAGGTTGTTCACCCCACAGTTTATCAATAATATAGGATTATATCAGCATTATATAAATCAATTATTATGATAATTTAACCCCCTGCTCTCTCTCTTCTTGATGTTCTAGTTCTTCAGGTTTATTGATTTCCTTCATCTTCTCAATGAGAAAGTCAATGTGCTGAAGTATGAAGAGAGAACAAGTGTTCAGAGCATCATATTGCTTCTCTAAATCTTCATTAATCCTCTTCTCAGTCTTTTTCTTTGATTCATATATTTTGTTTTCTTTGATATGTTTGCTGTTGTGGCATTTCTTTGGACATACTGTACAGTGATTATTTTTCATCACACCACACGTCTGAAATCACAGAACCACCTGCATCCTGGATAGTGACAGTTCTCCTCAAAGATGCTGCAGCACGTTGCTTGTTTGGCTACAGCAGGATCAATATCAATCTTTACTCTGTAGGACACTTCAACTGTAAACTCAAAGTTCTTTTTTTCTTTGTGTTTCTCCAGATCATCTTGAGCCTGTTTCAACTCATGTTGCTTTTGTTCATTATCAGATTTATATAAAATTAGCAGATTCACAGCAATCTCCTGATATTCCCAGAAGCCAGCATCCACCACCAGTGTGTCCTTGAGCAAGACACTTTACTCCATGTTGCTCCAGGGGGATTGTCCCTGTAATAAGTGCACTGTAAGTCGCTTTGGATAAAAGCGTCTGCCAAATGACTAAATGTAAATGTGATATGAGCTGATACCACGAGTGTCTCCACATCCTGGTGTGTCAATGATTGTTAGGTTGAGTGAACTCTCTGGTATATAAACACCATAGACAATGATGACGGAGGTCTGACTGTGAGATGATGTTTCTTTACTTTGATCATCTGTGATCTCAATCCAGATCTTGTCTTCTCTCTGAACACCAAACGTGTAGTTGATCATAGTGTTGATGAGGGTTGTTTTTCCAGTGCCTGTTTCTCCCACCATCAGAATGATTTTATGAGATTTGTCTGGGTCTCTTTCATCAATAATGATCTTTGTTGCTGTTTTGAGACAATATCGAGCAGGATTTCCATCTTCAATTAAGGTGCTTTTCTTGATGAGTTCATCGGTTTTGGTCTGTTTTTCCCCCCTGTAAATATAAAACAAAAGAACAACACAACTTGGTATTTGTGTGTGTAACCCTTATTACGAGGTAGTAATAATGTACATAGGTTTAATAGTCTAAAGAAGTCGTAGAGGTTATCATAAATACAATTTTGAACAGAATCAGAAGACGCTAAATTGTTAAGAGCCTGAGAATTGAATATCAATAAAACACATACCACACCAGAATGACAGTTAGGCAACCTGTATTAACTTCAAAGGGTGGAACATACATACAAGGAAAAAACACATTTATGAAAAATAACAAACTAAAATAATAAAGTGCGTACGTAAACAAAACTCTCTCTTTTCAGTATCTTTGAGCTCAGTTTATCCTCGGTTCGACCTGCCTTAGTTGACAAGAGTTCAGTTTCACCGTTGGGGCCCTTTTTTTAACTTGTGATAGTGTTTGTCCTACCACCAAGAAGATGAAGAAGATGATCCTGGCAATCCGTCTAAAGTCAGAGTTACAAACGCGGTTGGCTCGCCACCCAGCCACCAGGACACGGAATCTATGACTCTCTGGAAGAACGTCTGGAAAATGTGGATCTATATCACTCCTAGAAAGCATCTCTGCACGATGTTTCCAACTCTTTACCAAAAACTGACCTATAAATAAGGCCAAATCATTTCTTTCAATTACCATTCAGTGAATAAATGGACTGCTACAGGCTTCCACAAAATAAAATAAGATAATATTTCAGTACACCTATAATGCCATATAAAAATATTTCTCTCGTTATACAACAGCTCTTATGTTTCTTCTCAGGTATCAAAACTATATATATTTCTCTCTAGTATCAAAAGTAAATTTACTTAAATTGCATCCTTCATAAAGACACATTTCAAATTCAGGTTTATGAAACCTTATGGTGGTAAACTGCATGAATTGCATGTAAACATTAATCAAATTGTATCACTTTAAATTAGAGGCATTAAGGCATTAGTGTGCTTATTTATCCCCCTCTGCACCGGTAACAGTGGAAGAATTCACTAAAAATATTACCTCTTTAAGCTTCAGTGACTACAATTAAATCCACAATTTTTAACATCATTATTTAACAAACTATTTAGCAACAGTATGAAATGTTAACATTTCTTTTTTATAACCCACAACCGAAATAACTTGATGGTTTCAAAGACATTAACCAGTATTTCGCTAGCCTATTGTGGCTAATTGCCTTATTAACATATGCACGCAGCAGGCCCCACACCTTTAGCTTTACACAATGAGCACCTTTGCATTGATTCACCCATTAACACAGATTAACATAGATGCTAGCCAACTCATAAACTCAGCAAACTAGGTTATACAAAAATACAAAAATGGGCAGCAAAAGTCTGGGCTGTTAGCAGAATATTAGCGAACTCAGATGCCTAGATAAACAACTCACCATTTTAACGGAATTCACTGCCTTTAGCTCCGTGACAACAGTGGATTCAGGCACAGCTTTCGTTTACACTCTATATTACAATAAAGTATGATCAGTATAACCCATAATGATTACAGAACTTGTTTAATTCACTTCATATTGTTTTTTCCACCTTAGCAAGCAGATAACGCAGGCTCCTATGCTCAAATGCAAGCGCCAAAAGAACGTGCAATGACGCGAAACTAGAGGCGTAACTGTAACGGAGCCTAGCTGGCAGCTGATTGGTCAGCTCAGTGCCTCATACAATTCACCCATTTGCTCACTTACAAGTCCATCAAAGATCCAAAATTAAAGTTAACCCTTTCGTGACTGAGTTAGACAGCTAAATAGGGTTTCTCATTATAGAACCTGGCTACATGTGCTACTACTGTACACGTGTTAATAAAAACACTTTACATCTATCCAAGATCATCTAAAGCCTCAATAAACTGCATCAGGACACATTCTTTCTTTTGATGGGCAAGGCATTCAAGTATCATACTTAGTCTCATAAATGGATGCATAGAGCATCATTCTTACCAAAACGAAAGCTGATGTTTTGTTCAGGCTATTGATCTTGTGAATATCAGATCTCTGAATATACTTAACCTCTCTCCACTGGCTGACAGTTGAAGCCCTTATCAGATTCATGTCACTAATGCTTGCCTAAAGGACTATCACTGGATCTGCACCAGCATACTCTCACACCCTCCTACACTATTACATCCCATCAAGATCCCTGCGTTCAGCAAACCTGTCTTTTGTATTGCCTTCTCAAAAGGGCAGCAAATCGTTTTCCCTCTAATTCTCCTTCACAACTCCTTACTGATGGACCATTCTTCCTAACTCAGTCCGGTTAACCTCATCTCTCACAACATAAAAAATACTTCTGTTATGTAAATAGTTATGTAATGTAAACCATACTGGCTAACACAATGCATTTTCAGTAAAGGGAAAAGGATTGTTCCCATTCTGCCGGTTTCTCGACGTTGTGACGAACCGACAGATGGGGTTTGTCTTGAGAACCTATCAACTTCTGACTAGTTTAGAAAAGGCCAATGACAAATGAAATTAGAATGCAGGACTCAAGGAGTGGCACCTCTGCCTCAACCTTGCACAGATGCGTGATGCCAAAAAAGTCTGCTTTCTCGACACACCCATCGCGCAGTGTGGGCTATGTGGTGACACTGTCGTGGACTTCTCCCAGCAGTTCTCGGCAGTGAAGAACCAGACGGATGCAATAAGCCACATCCTACCCCCCTGCGACTCAGGCGGCCGAGCGCTCCTGACAGGAAGACCCCAGGGAGATTACCACCATCGGGCCCGAACCCAGCCACTACATCGCTGGTCGGTCGATCAGGGACGGTCCCTGCCCCGTCCCAACATCTGCTAGGCCCCTCCCATTTGGTCTGTCCCTTTCCACACAAGTCCTCACGCAGGCCGTGGAAGCAACCCTCGCTCCCACCAGGGAGAAGGGCGTGCTGTTACTAAACTAATTTGACAACTGGGTTATCTTGGCCCTTAGCGAGATTGGTTGTGTACACACAGGGACCTGGTGCTCTGGCACCCAAATCAATTAAGACTACAGGTCAACCAGGAAAAGAGCAAGGTCTCCCCTGTTCAGAGCATCTTTTTTTCTCGGTCTAGAACTCGACTCTGCAATGACAGCGCGCCTGAATACCTAGTGTGCACATTCAGTGATGCAACAATTTCAGAGGCTCCTGGGACACATGACAACCTCGGCGGGGGTGATACCCCTAGGGTTGATGCACATGAGACTGCTCCAACACTGACAACAGAGTCAAGTTACCTGGAGAGCATGGAACACCGGCAGCAGGCGCATCACGCCTCTCTGCAGACGCAACCTAACCCCTTGGTCTTTAATGACTTTTTCACGGACAGAGGTCCCTCTCGGGCAGGTTACGAGGCACGTCGTGGTGAACAGGTGAACGCCTGTGCAGTCAACAGGTGATCAGTTCCCTGCAAGCCAAACATATCCCAGGTAACCTGAACCAGACAGTCGACGCACTCTCTCGTCAGTCTATGCCTCGCGGAGATTGGAAACTCCACCCCCGTGCAGTCAAGCTCATTTGAGTGCAGTTCGGGCAGGCTCAGGTAGACCTCTTTGACTCCCTTGGACACCACCCATTGCCCGCTAGGGTACTCCCTGTCCAAGGTCCCCCTTAGCTAGGATACTCTAGCGCACAGCTGGCTGCGAGACTAGCTTGAAATACGCCTTCCCCCCAGTGACCCTCATTGCACAGCTCCTGTGCAAAGACAAGCATCAGGGGTATAGAATCCATCACTAAGCACCTCCTGTGGGCGGGCTAGGAAGAGTGATGAGGAAAATGTTGATCTTCAAGCTCAAAAAATTGCTCAGACAAGGAAGGTCCAGGTGTCAAAGTTTCAACTTTATTTGTACAAGTCAAACAAAGTGAGATGTTCCAAGTCCCCAAAACATCTGAAAACTTGGTGTTTTCCAGCCTCTAGTTATAGTGAAACTTTTCAAAGGTGTTGCCTCTCAAAACCAATCAGGTAATTACCCGTTATCTCTTATTTTTTATTATCCTAACTGTCCTTGTCTGCCACCATTATTTTTAGGCAACAAGGTTTCATGTCTAATGGTGGAGTCTCAACCTTGACTCATTTTTTAAAAAAATAAGTTGTGCCATAATTTATTCGAGTCTGGCTTTTCAAAAATGAGCTGTGCTATAATTTATTTGGGTCTGGCCTTCACACCATCCCTGGATTTTGTATTGCTGAAAATGATTAAAATAGTTTATAAAATCAAGAGTCATGCATAAATGTATTGATTATATCATTCAAACAATCTTATCGTTCTAATACTCATCTCTAAGTTAATGTGATTTCTGATCTACTAACACGTCTATGTTACCAACATTCCTATGAATACTTCTTCATAACCGGGGTAAATAAAAAGCCCCATAGTATACAGAATATGATCAGAATTATACACAATATATTCCCCCCTTTGGGACTCCGTAAGAGTCCCACACATGATTATTACTAACATAGGAGGAATTACTACTTAAAATATGTGTTCTGCAAAAAGAATATATGTGTACTTCAAAACGAATATATGTGTGCGTGAGCAAGAATAATCAACAGTAATGATAATAGTTATTGCCTTAAAAGGACATGCTTATAAGCTATAAAAATAGAAATCCATCTGACCGATTAGGTTATCTCGTAACACGGACAACTCCTGCTTGTTACCATTTACTTAATAACAATGCCTTCTGTATTAGATTGCAAAAAATTGATCGTCCCTGACTGAGTATACTACCATCTGATGGTGAGGAGCAGATCTAGCAATCCTCCTTACCGCCTGCATTATGCAAGGCCAAAAACACAGTAACATCAGAATTGGCGCCACAATGCAGATTATCAACATCAATATATTATGCAAATTGGGAAATATGTTGTTAAGCCAGTTCCATGTCCAATTATCTGAATCTACTTCATCCTTTGCCATCATGGCAGAAAGCATTGAAATATTTTGTATTCCTTGTTCGATGAGATGTCCATCTGCATCGTTGTCTGGTATGTATGTGCAACAAGTCTCTCCAATCATAGCACAAACACCTCCTTGCGATGCAGTAAATTGATCCAATACCAAACGATTCTGAAGAGCGGTAAGACGTAATCCTTGTAATTCTTCCTTGATTCCTTTCATCATGAGTTTTCTTGTGTTGATGAATGAAGAAAACTCATATCTAGTGATTTCCAAACCAGTCATCAGTGATTCTACTCCTATTGCTGGAGCAAATGCAAGCGCAATCTTTTCTGCAACTGTCCATATGTGATGATTTTTTGGCACTGGGCTGTCCGTTAGGAAGTTGAATAATCCTCTTCTCACACGCCGTTGACTGTTCATTGCGTGATGAGGCAAGATAATAACTCCTCCATGTAACTGAACCAAAGCACACAGTCCTGTCCAGTTCTTTGGTAGTGACAAATATACTTGATAGCCACAGAGCCAATAGTATCCTTCAACGACTCCAGTTCCCTTGCGATCAGGAACATGCACAGTTGAGCATGATGGACATTTTGCTCGTCCTTTTTCGGAAGTAAGAAGATATTGGTAGGTAACAATTGGCTGTGGTAGCCCTATGAGTAACAGTGACAGTCGTAACTGGGGGATTTAAGTCGTCTGCATAACGAAGACAGGCCATACAACTTCGTTTAACCGATTTGCTTATAGGCTTATAGATGTCTGAACATTTTTGTTCTGGTATCGTCCCCAAATCATGACTTCCTGACCTTCTTTCATAACAGACTAGATTGTTAGGGACATGTTTAACAGTTGCTATCTGAGCAAAAAGTCTATTAGGAAGAGGGTGTGGAATCCAAGTGTCGTGCATCATATTCTTATCATTTTGGGGTAGCTTTAGTCCTATTTCTTCTCGAAATTTAGCGTCAAGGCCTTTCTTTTGTCCAGCAGCTGCTACTGCAGCCTTGGCTGCTTCCAATGTGTTGTTGGGATTCTGATGTGGCCACCAATCCCCTCCGGTGGTGCTGGGAGGAAAGTGAGCACAAACATAACAGTGTCCGGCAGCATTCATTCTTACGGTATGATTCGTCAATCTCCACCACATGTTAGTAGCATAATGATGAGGGGGATTGGGGTGTTCCATCCATGCGTCGGAAGGCTGTCTCATCTTGCTGTTGACACTTCGTCTTTTCTTTTGATGCTTTGACTCAGACTCTGGAACCAGTAGACCGCCGAACAAATGTTCAGATGATGTACCATTTACTCCACAGTCCACCCGTCCCAAGGTAGTGTTCAAGACGTCCATGTCATTTGGATCCATATTCATGCCGTTTCTCATAATAATTGGTATTATTATTACACATGTTAAAATGAACATCATAGAAGCTATGCCTCGCTCTCCGCACAGTCCTCGAAACCTCCTGGGATGCCATGGGTGTCTTCTTCCTTCCATTGTGATAGCTGCTACGGTTCAATTCACCTCGTATCCTTCGGTACGATAATTGAAGATCATCCACTGACCTGGTCTTAATCTGGATCCCGCTTTGAATCGTGTGTGACAATTATGTGGTTTTATTGTCAAAATCCCTGTATGTAGGTTAATTGAGGGCCAAAGCACATATTGGGTGTACACAGTCAAAGTCCAACTAGGTTTTCTTTCAGTCCATGTATCCTCTTGTGTTGAAGTAAATCCTACTGCCAGTATAGCATCATCCCGCGGTAACAATCTCAAAGTGTCTATCTGTGACTGTGGTTGTCTTTGTCCTGAAAATGCAGACACATAACCAGAGATCACCAAGTCATAACAACACTGTCTCTCAGTACATTCACTTCTTGATGGAAAATAGAGCGATGTTCTTCTTATTCGGTCCGCAGGTAGTTGTCGGTGTGGGGAATCGATCATTTGATATGGCCTGAACTTCTCAGCAAACTGCTTAAAGGCAGCTGACATCAATCATGTATTCCTTTTTTTAGGTCTAGTTTCTTGGGTAATGCACACACTGGTATTCACACTCCGTGATAGGTAAGTTGTGACGTGTAGTTGTCAAAATGTTCTGCGCTCGATTTATAACTGGTCGTTGTCCAGGTTGTGTGAAGAAAAAGACAATAGTTATTCCAGCCAGGTTGTCGTAATAGGCTTGGACAGCGACTGAATGTCCTACGGCCAGAACCGCTGGATCCTGTTCCAGTATTTGTCGTGCTGCTGGTCCTAGGTGTAGTCTGGGGTACCACGGTCATGAAGGATGTAGCACTACTCTCTCACTCCAGTGTTGCTGCCGTCCCCATGCGTATTCTTCCTCTTGCAATGGAAGGCGTCGTTTCCATCCTATCTTAACCTCCTGTCGTCTTCTGTATCTTGCTGCTGACGTCAGTTTGACGATCCCCTGCAACTCTCTCCCAGGAACACACCCAGCCTTGGCCTCTATATTGTGATAATAGTAGCAGAAAGAGAGAAAGAAACACATAATGCATGTCCCTCTTATTGTCATTTTGGGATCTGCCATGGGCAAACAAAAACAAGGGGAAAGGGTTTTTTGCCAAAAACAACAAACAAAACATCAGCTATCTTCCTACCTATTTATGTCTAAAAGAATATAACTACACTACACGCCCCAAAAGGAAATACAATTCTAGACTTTCTCCCTTTCTTATATACAAACAGAGTCATAATAGCAAAATAAAAGTGGCACCTTTTTCTGGTTTGGTTGTTTAACAAGCTAAGGGGTCTCAGATTCTTCACATTTGTCCATTGCTGTAATCATGGTTAACATAAATGCCTCAGAGTCTTGCTGCACATTTATCTTTGTATGCAGTAACATTTGTCTAGCTGTGGCCTTAACCAAAAACGATCTTAGTGTGGGGAGAACACAACAGAACAATTTTGCAAAGATCATTAATACAACAGCAATCGTTATTCCTACTTTGGTTAGCCATTTTCCCCAGGACCCAAACATTGTCTCAAACCATGTCCCAAATGCCACATCTCTTCCCGCATTAGCCGTTATTTCATCTCTAAGGTTTTTCAACTTCTCCATAGCATGAGTAAAAGATCCATCAGGGGCAGTGTTATTAGGAATGTTAGTACAGCAATCTTCTCCAAACATTACACAGACTCCTCCTTTTTCAGCTAATAACCAATTCAGAGCTTGTCTATTCTGCCATGCCATTTTACTTGTTGGGGCTAGTTGTTCTCCAAGAGCTTTAAGTCCATCATTTGTGTAGTTAATAAACCTCTGTTGATTGTAATACAGATAATTTATCCATTCTGTGTTCTTATTTGGGGTAATCCATACAAAAATAGACTCAAATCCAGATTTAACTTCATCTCTTGCTTTAAACTGGTGTGGGATATTTCTAGGTTGACCAATGGCATCTATGTATACATTTGGGTCACTTTGATAGGCCCTTTTCACTATTTTCTGTTTTGGCTCACTTTTAACATTCTCATTCGGATCCCATGTGATCATAGTGGCATCTTGTAGTAGCTTTACTCTTGCACATAAACCTCTCCAGTGTTTTGGTAGTGTTGGTCTTAGTTTGCCTCCACCACAAACCCAAAAGTAATCAGCTATAGCATTAGCCTGATTTTCGTATGATTCAATCAAGGGCCATCCTATTGTCATTTTTGGGCAATCTTCCCATCCTATCACTGTGAAATTATCTGTAATTGTAGCGGAAGCAAACTTATTATTCCATTGTCTTATTATCCCCTCCTGCCCTCTCATAGTCTTATCTAAATGCCAAATAGTTATACAATTCCCTTCAAAAATTCCCACATTGTTGCCCTCTTTTTCATTTGTGCTATTATAACATTCGTACTCCAATGTATAATCTATTTCATAAACTGCTGGAACTTCAATCATATTTGTTGGGATCCTCACATCAATATCCATACACTCCTCTCCCCATAATGAATGAGCATAGTAACGTTCCCTGTTTTCACGGCCTGCCAGGGCTAAACATTCTGCATGGCAAAAAGGAACAGTGTTTCTCTTGGCACTGCAGTGCCCTGCATAATGTCCAGCGCAATGTCTGTAATCATATGGGTTTGGTACAACAAACAGTTTGCTCAATGGTGACGGGGTGCAAAACACGCAACTATCCATGTACGATTGGTCCACTGTGAAGTGTGCCCACCTGTACCATTCATTTTGAACAGCAATGTCCCAAAGTCTCTCATACTGGGGCACTTCATCACATGTTGAACTCGTAGGGTGTCCATTCAAGTGCTGACAAGTCAATTGTTGGGAACTCTTCTGCCAGTAGTTGTTCGTCGGATAATTCTGGCCCGGCAAACTCTCGGTCTGTGGTATGGTCTGCACCAAGCTCATCAAGAGTAGTACCGTGACCATAAGGTCCTGCATCTCCCTCCCGACTTGGGCCCGGCATTGGTTCACCGGCGCCTGTTGCGGTTGGGGTGGTGTCTGGTTCTGGTCTATGGCGGCTATCTCGAGCTGCACTATGATCCCCATGTATGTCAAGATCGCATATAGTCCTGATAGCATGTTCCTCCGGGTGTCTCTGTTCTGTGCTCTGTCTTGGCTCGTCGGGCTCCTGCTCTGGCTGTGATGCGTGCTCTGACTGTGCCGGCTCTGGCTCCTGGTGTGGCTCCTCCTGCTGTGTCCTCTGCTCTGGCTCGTGCTGTGGGAGCTGCTCCGGTCCCTCAGCTGCCCTCGGTGTCTCTGGCGCGGACTCTGGAATCCCCTCAGGGGTTCTCTGACTATCATCTTGGCTCTGACCTTCGTCTGAAGTCTCCGATAAGTCCTCGGCTTCCTCGTCAGGTTGCTCAGGATCTCGCCGTCGCAGTTGTGGTACTCTGGTGCAGTGATTCAGATGGTACCAGGTAGTGCTCCCCTCCACTTGTACTGCCGTTGGTGTTGCTCGTGTGACTGTGTAGGGCCCCTCTCGCCTTGGCTCATTCCATTTTCTTCTGAAGACTCTTAGATACACTTTGTCTCCTGGAACGATTGCACATGGAGCTTCTTCCTCCTCTCTAGGCCCTCGACGTTGCTCCTGTGAAGATATAGCCTCATGTATAGCAGTTAATTGTCTCATGTAAGTTCTTAACTCAACTTGCAGCTGTTCCAAAGGCGGTCCATCATAAGGGCCTCTTAAGTAGGGCACCGGCATAGGCCTACCCGTGAGCATCATTTGTGTCAAATTTGTAGTCCTGTTAGTTTGCATGCGATAGTTCATTAGCGCCAGTGGTAAGGCATCTACCCAGTTCAACTTTGTGTCTGCACAGATTTTGCTAATCTTTGCCTTTAGGGTCCCATTTGCCTTCTCCACCATTCCTTGAGATTGGGGGTGGTAGACACACCCTACCCGCTGTTTTATTCGCAACTGTTGCAAGACAGTTTTTACAGTTCTTTGAATAAATGAGGAGCCGTTGTCCGAACTGATCTCAGATGGAATTCCAAACCTGGGAATCACTTCTCTTGTCAAAAACTTTATCACAGTCCCAGAGCCCTGGTCTGATGATGGTACAGCTTCCACCCATCTGCTGAATCTATCTATTATCACCAACATGTATCTCTTGCCTCTGACTGACTTGATCATGTCGACATAATCCATTACCAAGTGTTTAAAAGGTCCCTCGGGTACAGGGATGTGTCCTATAGGTGCTGAAGTCCCTTTTCTCACATTGTTCTGAACACAAATATCACACCCTGTTAGAAAATCATCCACTGTCGCTTGCAAATAAGGTGACCAATATCCTTGTTGCTTGATTTTTCTCAGTATCTCATTTTGACCGCAATGATCAAATCCATGGGTCTCAGAAATTAACACAGTCAATAGAACATGTGGTGCAATGATTAGTCCTTCATGAGATCGCCATACTCCATTTACATCTCTTGTGGCCCCCCTTTGCTGCCATACTGATTGTTCAACAGCACTTGCCTGCTCTTGTATGCGAGCAAGGTCTGTAATTCGGGGCTCGGGTTGTATTAACACCATGGGGGCCATTACAGCAACTTGGCACCCTGAGGCTTTTCTGGCCTCTGCATCGGCAGCATTATTTCCTTGTATTACAAAGTAATTTCCCTTTTTGTGAGCTTGGCACTTAATAATACCCAAGAGTTTAGGTTGCATCATAGCTGAAATTAACTGTACAATCTGCTCGGCATGCTGTATTGGGGAACCATCACTTTTCCTGAACCCTCTTTGTTTCCAAACTGCTCCATAAAGATGACAAACTCCATGCGCATATGCAGAGTCTGTATAAATATTTACAACTTGCCCCTTTGCTAGCTGGCAAGCTGTGGTCAAAGCTTTCAACTCAGCCAGTTGTGCTGAACATTGCTGTTCACACTGCTGAGAAATTACAGGAATAAATTCACTTCCTTCTCGTTTGACCACAGCAAAACCAGCATGATTTCCTAAATGGTCTCTGAAGCAAGAGCCATCTACAAAGTAATCAGCAGCCGCATTTAGTATGGGCGTAGACTCTAAATCTGGTCTAAGACGGGTAAACGCCAACGATTCAGACACACAATCATGTGGCGTGCCTTCATTATCCAGAGGTATGTAATTTGCTGGGTTTACAGTAGCACAATGTTTTAATGTTACATCAGGATATGTCAAAAGAGCTGAATATGCCAGGCTTCTGGCCTGTGTTAAAACAAATCTACCTTGTTCCAACATTTCAACCACCTTGTGATGTGCATATATTATCACAGGGTATCCCATAGTCAAAGTAGAAGCCTTCTCATAAGCATAATATACAGCTGCAAGTCCTTGATAACAAGGAGGATACCCCTGTGCTACACTGTCCAACCTTGTACTATAAAAGGCAATGGGCTGTTTTCCCCTCCCCTTACAAGTCTCCTGCATCAATACTGCAGAGGCATATCCCTCTTTTCTGTTAGCTACACAGAGGTGAAAGGGTTTTGTATAGTCAGGACTTGTGAGAGCTGGAGCACTTTGCAGTTCTCTTTTAATGGATTCAAATGCTATTGTCGCATCATTATTCCATGTAAGTGTGGTTCTCAGATTTTGCTGCCCTGCCTGTTTCATTAAGGCTCTTAATGGGGCAGTTTTTATTGCATAATCCTCTATCCAATCTGAGCTGAATCCAGTCATGCCCAGGAATGTCATCATATGACCAACAGTCTGTGGAAGCGGCACTTTGCTAATTCCTTCCAATTGACTTTGTGATATTGCTTTGGTTTTATATGCAATTATTCTTCCCAAGTATTCTACCTGGGGAAGACAATACTGTAGCTTTGTCTTGGAGGCTTTATGTCCTCCTTCTGCCAATTTAGTTAGAACCTTAAAGGAATCTTTGTGGCATTGCTCAAGTGTAGGGGCACAGATCAACAAGTCACCCACATACTGGAGAAGTGTACTGTCCAGTACTAGATCTTCCAGATCAGCTTTTAACAGCTGATTAAATATGTGAGGGCTATGGCGGAACCCTTGAGGGACCCTTGTATAGGATATTTGCTTCCCCTCATAAGTAAAGGCAAACAAATGCCTGCTGCTCTCTGCCAATGGAATGCTGAAAAAGGCAGAGCAAAGATCTATCACTGTAAAATACTTAGCATCAGGCGGCACATTTGTAAGCAGGGTGTGAGGATTCGGAACTTCTGCTGGCCAATCTTCTACTATGTCGTTGACTGCCCTTAAATCATGCACCAAGCGCCATTTTGCTTTATCCGCTTTGGTAACTGGCAATTTAGGGGTGTTACAGGGACTGGATGTCTCAAACAGCACTCCTGCTGTGGTTAGTCCTTCTATAGTACCTCTGATGCCTTTTATTGCCTCAGGTTTTAAGGGATATTGGTACTTGTGTGGCAACTTAGCCCCTGATTTTGTCTTAATGACTATAAGGCTAGCAGATTTTATCAGCCCAACATCTGTGTCATGTTTTGACCACAATTTTTCAGGAACTAATTGCTCCATTTCTTCAATTAGCTCCGTTTGTTTCATCTCTTTTTCTAAGATGATTTCCGAACTCATGTTTCTCTGATTTCTGACTTCCACCTCTCTAGGAGTTCCCTGCATAATTGTTGCACATGCAATTTTCATGAAATGTTTATCTGCTGAAATAAAAATTAAGGGGTTGTCTGTGCTTTTCCATTGTATTCCCTTGGCTTTCTTCATCATTGGGCCTATTTCTTTGTTCTCACTTCCCTGCTCTAAATATAATGTTATATGGGGGACTGAATTTGGGATCTGGAACCATTCTTTAATAAAATCATTCCTGTCAACTTGTAATGCCGCTCCTTGTGGTCCTTTAATTATGTGCTGTGAAATGAGGGGAACTTTCTTGTCTTTTGTTTCTTGCAACCACTTTTTCTCTATGTCTACTCTTCTCAGTGGGTCATATATCATGGTACAGTGGAATTCTAATTCAGGTAGCTTAGGATCTTTTAGTTGTTCTTTAACAAACTTTTCCCATTTTTGCACTGTCTTTCCTACCTCTTCCTCTAAATCTCCTATCCAGTAGGCATTGGCCTGGGGGGCTGTGACTACCATTTGCCTAACTCCCTTGCTGCTAATGTAAATACCTTCAGGGGAACATGATATTTGTAGCTTTAGTTTACATAGGGCGTCCCTCCCTAGCAGATTAACAGGGGTCTGCTCTGATACTAGAATAGGCAGAGTTACTTCTTTGTCCTTTGTCCTCAGACGCACTGGAGCCGTTATTGGAATTAGCTGCGTTTGCTCGGAAAATCCTACTGTCTTTGTGAACTTGCCAGACATGGGGAGGTGTGAGGCATGACTTGAACTTATACATGTATAAGTTGCTCCAGTGTCTATCATCATTGGTGTGTTCTTGCCTTCAATATTGACCTGCAGCATCGGTTCTGTGTCAGCATCTTCCGTTATCAGTGGGTGCTGACCCCTCCCCGTAGGATCTTCTTGGCAGCCCTAGTATCCGATATCTGGACCTCGCCATGGGTTGACTGGTCCCTGTTGCTGTTGTCCTTGTTCTGGTTGATTTTGTTGGTCCTGCTAGCGGGGTCCCTGTTGATTCTGCTCTTGCCATTGGGGTTGCTGTTGCCCTTCCTGCCATGGGGGTCGCTGCTGCCTCTGACTTGCCATGGAGGTCGTTGTGGTTGGCCTGCTTGCCATTGGGAACTCTGTTGCTGGTTTGTATTCCAAGGGTTGGTAGGACAGTCTCTTCTGTTGTGCCCCTGATGCCCACATCCCCAGCATGAGTTCCTTCCTCTATTCTGTCTTCCTTGCTCTCCCTGCCCAGGTCTTGGGCCAAATCTGTTTTGTTGTTCAGGCTTCACATAGATGACGATAGGCGCTGGCTGCTGAGGTCCACTTCCAGGTGTCTGTTGCACAGTGACTGCACCCGGTTGCTGTGTCATAGGAACTGGGACATTTACTGGAGCCATCATTGCTGCATGATCTTTTTCTTCATCTTTGTCTTTGACCATGGCTTGCGTCTTTTTCTTTCTTGCCAGTTCTTCGAGCTGCAGCTGTACCAGTTTTCTTTGAAATTCTTTTTCTTGGTTCCTCAGCTTTAGTTCATTACTTCTATACTGTCTTACTGCATGGGTCACATGATCACAGAACTCTTTATGTGACTTGGAGTTCAGACCCACTACATCTTCCAGCTTGGTCTTAACTAGCGGAGGCATTGCATCAACAACAGCATTCCTGAACAATGTCGTCATCAATAAGTCTTCTTCAGGATCTCTTTCAAGTTCTTGCTTCCACTTCCTCAGTTGTTTCTGTATGTATGTGGCAGGGTTCTCTTCCTCTCCCATCTGTTCTCCCTTGAGTGCTCTGGGATCGATGCGATTGGGAAATTCGTCTCGTAACCCCTGCCATATATCCCTTCTATATCTGTCGAATGGGTGTCCATCAAGATCTGGGATGTCAATCGCTCGGATGTGTGCTGCTCTTAAAAGTTCATTCAGCTTGGAACTTCCCACGCATTTGGCAAGGAGTGCTTTGATATCCCCCAATGCCAATAGCTTCCCTGTTGTCTCCTCCTCCAGCATTCTTATCCACTTGCCTGCCCCTTCATCTAGGTTTGGTAGACGTGCAACCAGTCCATCCAGGTCTTGAGATGCCCATGGCACGTATTGTGCTTGAGCCCCTTTTATCAGTATGGGGAACTGCTTTCCTTCTTTGGTGCCGCTTGACTTCGGTATTGTGACTTCAGGAAGGAGGGTGGTACTTGCAGATCTTCTCAGTCTCCCTTCTGGAGTTCGGGTCCAGGGCAGTGGCCACGGTTCGAGGTCTGCATCCTGGAGATAGAGACTGCCTGTGACCAGCTTTCGCTCCCCTTTTGGCAGACTTCTTGTGGCCGCTCTCGAACGGACTCTTTGGTTGCTCGCTGGCTGGCGTGTCCTTTCTTGGCTACTGGCTTTTACGGCATCGTCTTCTTCCTCATCTTCTTCTTCTGAGGTGTTGCCTGAAACTTGACTTAAAGCATGTGCAGAATCTTTATGTATTTGCATTAGATCTTCTGTCATACTTTCGTAGGTCTCCTCGCGTCTCTTTGTTATGTTTTTCAGTGCCTCTGCCAGTCCTCTATAAGGATCGGGACTGCATGCACCTCTGCCTTCCTCATCTTCTGGGTCTCTATAAACTGGGGATTGTTGACTAGCCCTGTCACCTTTTCTCTTTTCTGCTTCCCTTCTCTCAGGTGATTCTGTACCTATTTCTACCTGCCCTTCTATTTTGACATCTCCTGATATTGCTACCATTGGCATTTGAGTTGATGTTTGTACCTTTTCTAACTTTTGGCTGGGAGGTTCATAGGGAGGTGGCTGATTCATTTTCTCAAAGTTTTCTTCATTCTTCTCATCATCCTTTTTTAACACTTCTCTTATTTTTCTCCTATTTTTCAGGAAATTAACTCCTTCATTTCTGAACAGGTTGAGTACTTCCTGTTCTAATTTTCTCTTTTCTTCTCGTTTTTTGCTACTGTCTTTTGGTTTATAGTTTTTAATTAATCCCTCCATTTCCTCACACACTGTGTTATGATTTGTCTTGGGAGACAGTGTTGGAGAACCCAATTGCAGGCAGAACAGGACGAGGTGGTAGGGGTAACACAGGTAATTTATTTACAAAGAAAGAATAAACTCAAAACAAAAACCCACGGTGGGGTAAAAACAGGACAAGAATAAGTATAACTATAAACAACAGACACTGACTACTAAACTAGAAAACAAAGACAGGAAATAACCACAAAACTAACACTTACAAGCTACAGGGAAACAGGAACAAGGCAAGACTGGGTAAGGAAGAGACAGCTCAGACGAGGACAAGGCACAACAGCTTACAACAGCATACAAGTACAGCTTACAATTAACGCGCACAGGACAATGAAACATGAGGATTCTTTATAGGGGAAACAGACACAGGATAATTAATAGGGACCAGGTGAAAGGGATAACACTCAAGGGAAGCTAATCAACACAAACTAGGGAACAGGAGGGTAGGAACTATGACAAGACTTGGGAGAGAAGAAATCGTCTCTCTCCCACGTGAAACAGAGGATCCTGTATGATTCCACCTCTAGAACAAGAAACACCTGACAAGTTGAGGTGGAATCATAACACACTGTTACATCAAAGGTACCATTTTCTGGCCATATTGTTCTCAAGTTTTTGGTTCTTGCGGCCCATTTTTTAGATATTCTTTCTATTGAATTTTTGCAGACAGGGTATCTGGACCCCAACAAATCTACAGGAGTGGATGACATACTTATAACAATGCACAACTCAGTATTATTCTTAAATGTATTATTATAAAGTGAAAATACAGAGATTTTAAATGTTTTTCATTTGTTTATTTAAGCATTAAGGTGCAAACCAAGATCTAGGGTTCTCTGGGGCTATTTCCATCACCAATTTTTTCAAAGTTACTGCCACAAACTGTTGATGAACCACTTCTCCAATTTCATTGCAAGTACACAGTATCTTGCTTGTCCAATTTACATATCGAGTTTCTGCATAGACTCTCACCTCGGGGAAACCAATAAGCCGCCCAGTTTGTCCTCGCCCTAAGGAAAACCCCTGCAGCTCTCCTATCTCAAAGTAAGCTCCTGTTAGTCTACCAATGGGGATCCTTTGGACCAATAAAGTCCTCGCTGTCAGACCTGAGGGACAATTAGATCTGTTATGCTGGTAAGCACAGACTTCATTCAGGTAGTGATTCAATACATTTACTTTCCAACAGTTTTTAACAATCTCTTCCCAATTTATGTAAGGCCACTCCGATTGGGCAATTTCTAGATTTCGGATCTCTGTCAGTTGACTCAGGTACCAGTCTTTTCTTTCTTCTAACAGAATTTGTTCTATCCCCTGCGCATCAATGTATGTATCTTCTTCCCAAAAGTGATTTCCAATTCCCTTATTTTCAAAAAGTACTTTTCTTAGGGTCAGTATCTTAGTATGAAAGGCCTCTCTTCTTTCATAATCAAGGCCTGGCCCCTCTTTAGCCATGCAACTGTAATGCATTGAACTGAAATAAAAACAACATAAAGCAAAAATCACCAATGGGGAAAAAGTTTAAGACATGAAATTTGACCCTCCCGTGGATTCACCACCTACAGGAGGGACCGTAAGGGGCCGGTGCAAAATGGAACGGGTGGTAGTCGAAGGCGGGGGCCTCGACAACCCGAACCCTGGACGCGGAATCTAGCTCTAGGGACATGGAACGTCACCTCTCTGACGGGGAAGGAGCCGGAGCTTGTGCGTGAGGTTCAGAGATTCCGACTAGAGATAGTCGGGATCACCTCTACGCACAGCTTGGGCTCTGGAACCACACTCCTCGAGGGAGGATGGACTCTTTACCACTCTGGAGTTGCCAAGGGTGAGAGGCGGCGGGCTGGTGTGGGTTTGCTTATAGCCCCCCAGCTCAGCCGCCATGTGTTGGAGTTTACCCCGGTGAACGAGAGGGTCGCGTCCCTGCGCCTCCGGGTCGGGGATAGGTCTCTCACTGTCGTTTGCGCCTATGGGCCAAATGGCAGTGTAGAGTACCCGGCCTTCTTGGAGTCTCTGGGAGGGGTGCTGGAAAGCGCCCCGACTGGGGACTCCGTCGTTCTGCTGGGTGACTTCAACGCCCATGTGGGCAGCGACTGTGACACCTGGAGGGGCGTGATTGGGAGGAACGGCCCCCCTGATCTAAACCCGAGTGGTGTTCTGTTATTGGACTTCTGTGCTAGTAACAGTTTGGCCATAACGAACACCATGTTCAAGCATAAGGGTGTCCATCAGTGCACATGGCACCAGGACACCCTTGGCCGGAGGTCAATGATCGACTTTGTTGTTGTTTCATCTGACCTACGGCCGTATGTCTTGGACACTCGGGTGAAGAGAGGGGCGGAGCTGTCAACCGATCACCACCTGGTGGTGAGTTGGATCCGATGGCGGGGGAGGAAGCTGGACAGACTCGGCAGACCCAAACGTACTGTGAGGGTCTGTTGGGAACGTTTGGCCGAATCGCCTGTCAGAGAGATCTTCAACTTCCACCTCCGGCAGAGCTTCGACCAGATCCCGAGGGAGTCTGGAGATATTGAGTCCGAGTGGACCATGTTCTCCACCTCCATTGTCAACGCAGCCACTCGGAGCTGTGGCCGTAAGGTCTCCGGTGCCTGTCGAGGCGGCAATCCCCGAACCCGGTGGTGGACACCGGAAGTAAGGGATGCCGTCAAGCTGAAGAAGGAGTCCTATCGGGCCTGGCTGGCTTGTGGGACTCCCGAGGCAGCTGACAGGTACCGACAGGCCAAGCGGACTGCAGCCCGGGTGGTTGGGGAGGCAAAAACTCGGGCCTGGGAGGAGTTCGGCGAGGCCATGGAGAAAGACTATCGGTCGGCCTCGAAGAGATTCTGGCAAACCGTCCGACGCCTCAGGAGGGGGAAGCAATGCCCCACCAACGCTGTTTACAGTGGAGGGGGGCAGCTGTTGACCTCGACCGGGGATATCATCGGGCGGTGGAAGGAATACTTCGAGGATCTCCTCAATCCCGCCGTCACGTCTTCCATTGAGGAAGTAGAGGCCGAGGGCTCAGAGGCGGACTCGCCCATCACCCGGGATGAAGTCACCGAGGTAGTCAAGAAACTCCTCGGTGGCAGGGCACCGGGGGTGGATGAGATCCGTCCTGAGTACCTCAAGTCTCTGGATGTTGTGGGGCTGTCTTGGCTGACACGCCTCTGCAGCATCGCGTGGCGGTCGGGGACAGTGCCCTTGGACTGGCAGACCGGGGTGGTGGTCCCTCTTTTTAAGAAGGGGGACCGGAGGGTGTGCTCCAACTACCGGGGATCACACTTCTCAGCCTCCCCGGGAAAGTCTATGCCAGGGTACTGGAGAGGAGAATCCGGCCGATAGTAGAACCTCGGATTCAGGAGGAACAGTGTGGTTTCCGTCCCGGTCGTGGAACACTGGACCAGCTCTATACCCTCTTCAGGGTGCTGGAGGGTTCATGGGAGTTTGCCCAACCAATCCACATGTGTTTTGTGGATCTGGAGAAGGCATTCGACTGTGTCCCGCGCAGCATCTTGTGGAGGGTGCTCCGGGAGTATGGGATTCGGGACCCTTTGCTAAGGGCCATCCAGTCCCTCTACGACCGGAGCAGGAGCTTGGTTCGCATTGCCGGCAGTAAGTCAGACTTGTTTCCGGTGCATGTTGGACTCCGGCAGGGCTGCCCTTTGTCGCCGGTTCTGTTCATAATTTTTATGGACAGAATTTCTAGGCGCAGCCAGGGGCCGGAGGGCGTCGGGTTTGGTGACCACACGATCACATCTCTGCTCTTTGCGGATGATGTCATCGTGCTGGCCCCATCAGACCAGGACCTTCAGCATGCACTGGGACGGTTTGCAGCCGAGTGTGAAGCGGCGGGGATGAGAATCAGCACCTCCAAATCTGAGGCCATGGTTCTCAGCCGGAAAAGGGTGGCTTGCTCACTTCAGGTAGGTGGAGAGTTCCTGTCTCAAGTGGAGGAGTTCAAGTATCTGGGGGTCTTGTTCACGAGTGAGGGAAGGATGGAGCGGGAGATTGACAGACGGATCGGTGCAGCTTCTGCAGTAATGCAGTCGCTGTACCGGTCTGTCGTGGTGAAGAAGGAGCTGAGCCGCAAAGCGAAGCTCTCGATTTACCGGTCAATCTACGTTCCTACTCTCACCTATGGTCATGAGCTGTGGGTCATGACCGAAAGAACAAGATCCCGGATACAGGCGGCCGAAATGAGCTTTCTCCGCAGGGTGGCCGGGCGATCCCTTAGAGATAGGGTGAGAAGCTCGGTCACTCGGGAGGAGCTCAGAGTAGATCCGCTACTCCTCCACATCGAGAGGGGCCAGCTGAGGTGGCTCGGGCATCTTTTCCGGATGCCCCCTGGACGCCTTCCCGGTAAGGTGTTCCGGGCATGTCCCACCGGGAGAAGACCCCGGGGAAGACCTAGGACACGCTGGAGGGACTATGTCTCCCGGCTGGCCTGGGAACGCCTCGGTGTCCCCCCGGAAGAGCTGGAGGAAGTGGCTAGGGAGAGGGAAGTCTGGGCATCCCTGCTTAGACTGCTGCCCCCGCGACCCGGCCCCGGATAAGCGGTAGAAAATGGATGGATGGATGGACATGAAATTTAACAATTAATTTAAGATCATTGATCAATATGGGCAATGAGGGTTTCATACCATTCTATAATAATCAATAAGAAGAGCAATTATCAAAAATCTCAACGTAAATCCATCAATATGCTGCAATAAAATAAAAATAAAACACAGTTGCTGTTGGGGAAGGGTAGTTTTATAAAACTTGATGCTAACAATTATAAGACTCAATCTTTCCAAGAGGGAATACTCTTAAAGCTCAACTAATAATGTATTTGGTTGAGACTAATAAATCAGATACTTTCAGATCTAGACTCAAAGTATTTCTGCTTTTATAACTTTTGTTACTATCGTATCTTTTATTATTCCATATGCTTAGAAAAAATGCAGTACATGCATCGTATTGTTACCATGGGTGATTTTCCTATGTTGGTTCTGAAGGAGTTTTTTAATAAGTTTTATTACGTTTAAATGATTATTCTTTATTACAGTTTTGATTAACATAATATGGTGTTTTAATGAGAATGTTTAGGCAGAAAACTCTGAGGAGTTAAGGGCTGATTGGAATGTGTTTGCTACAAGATGTGGTATATGTGTGTGTGTGTGTAGCCTTGTGTACAAATGATTGGGGAAAGCAGATAATGCAGATTGGTGCCTCTAGGAATGTGAGTGCAGACAATAAATTAAAGGGTCAAAGACCAAAGGTGGAACAAAGAAGTGCATGCACACACATATCATTATCTGAGTACTTAGCTATGCAGAATTTGGGTATTGTGGGGTGTCATATGATGTTTGCAGACAAAGGAGAATGAAGCTGATTGAATCAAGAGAGGGAGGCACCGCCTGAAGAAAGAAGATACACCCTCTCACATACATACTATAAATATGTTGTTAGAATGACACACTGGGTTGGTTCTTTGTCGAGACGACCCAACGCGCGCTGTTTCTGATCAATAAACTTCAACATTTGTTAGAGTTATTTGAGCTGCCTTTCTCGTCAATTTTTGACCACGCAGGACAGAAAAGTCCAACAGATCTCACACAGCCTTTCAGCCGTGATCATCCCTAATATATCACCTTCTTTTATCTGGGTGTTTGTCCTATATGAGCTCTCACAAGCAATGCCCTGATCGTCTCCTATACACCTCGTATTCTTTTTTTGCTTTGGTCACAATATATCAGCATACAATTACATTTTCTTATTTTTTCAAAGTATCATATTATCTATAATCAAATTATTTCCAAAATACATTCAAAACTCTTATTTATATCTTAAACTCATTCCTTTTAAAATAAAAAGCTTTACTTATTATAGTTTTACAGTTATCTATCCTCTCCCTTGCTCCTTGCTCCTTTATACATTTTTTCACACACACATAGTCACCACTCATTCTGGGACTGTGGCCAGCAGCCCCTCCTTCCTACTCTCTCAATTTCTTTAGACACTGACACAGACAAACAGAATTATTCTACATCCCCACGTGGTTCTCTTCTTTGCAGTAAATACACAATAAATACGTGCCTTCTCCAAGCAGGCAAATACCCTCTCAAAACGGGTAAGACTTATTTACATGGCCCACTCACTAAAGGCCGTTACCTTCTCAAAACAGATAACACTTATTTACATGGCCCACTCACTAAAGGCCGTTACCTTCTCAAAACAGGTAACACTTATTTACATGGCCCACTCACAAAAGGCTGTTACCTTCTCAAAACAGGTAACACTTATTTACATTATGTCTAGACATCATTCATTCACCTTCGTTCATTCTTTACTTTGAGACCTGGGGCCCTCCTGCAATATTAGTGTCAATTAGTTCTTAGACTGGAGAAGCTTTTTATAGACATCAACTCTACCCAGATCTCACCTCCGGCAGACCACACAGATATAACAATTTACACTTTAAGCAAAAGTATGCTCACCTGATCTGTGCAGTCAGCCGGATGATCCGCCCTCGGGTGTCGTCCGATGCCTTCAGCCTCTGCCCAGCCCCACGTTGGGCGCCAAAATATGATGAGGAAAATGTTGATCTTCAAGCTCAAAAAATTGCTCAGACAAGGAAGCTCCAGGTGTCAAAGTTTCAACTTTATTTGTACAAGTCAAACAAAGTGAGATGTTCCAAGTCCCCAAAACATCTGAAAACTTGGGGTTTTCCAGCCTCTTGTTATAGTGAAACTTTTCAAAAGTGTTGCCTCTCAAAACCAATCAGGTAATTACCCGTTATCTCTTATTTTTTATTATCCTAACTGTCCTTGTCTGCCACCATTATTTTTAGGCAACAAGGTTTCATGTCTAATGGTGGAGTCTCAACCTTGACTCATTTTTTTAAAAAATAAGTTGTGCCATAATTTATTTGAGTCTGGCTTTTCAAAAATGAGCTGTGCTATAATTTATTTGGGTCTGGCCTTCACACCATCCCTGGATTTTGTATTGCTGAAAATGATTAAAATAGTTTATAAAATCAAGAGTCATGCATAAATGTATTGATTATATCATTCAAACATTCTTATCGTTCTAATACTCATCTCTAAGTTAATGTGATTTCTGATCTACTAACACGTCTATGTTACCAACATTCCTATGAATACTTCTTCATAACCGGGGTAAATAAAAAGCCCCATTTTATACAGAATATGATCAGAATTATACACAATAAGAGCAGCCCTGTCCCTTCAGGTCGGGTACCAGCAGAGTTATCTACCATATAGCTCTAACTGGACCTAGTGCTCCAGACGTAGTAACCCCCCACCAGGGTGGTTCCATCTGATGTATCGTCATGATCGGTTCCTACCTTGGTAACCAATGAGCTTCCCTAGGTGGACCTAGCGGTTAACTCCTTCAGGCCGCACATTTCTCCCATGAGTTCTCCCCTGAACGGCGAGACCATGGTGGTATCTCAACTAAACTACCTACGGTAGGAAGTGGTCTCTCTTGTTGGTTGCCATATCTGGGAGATTTTTGCTTCACTTTTCTACAGTGGAAGTAATTAGGGCAGTCATTGTACATATTTTTAGTCTCTGTTTGCCATAGTGATGGTCGTTACAAGGTCATGTGGTGCCAAATACTGTTTGCCTAAACATTATGTTTAACATAAGCCTACATTATTAAAATTCCCTCATTATTAGAATTCCGAGAGTTTATCAGTTGGCCCCTCATGTAAACGGCCCATTGGCATTTCTAAATTGACAAATCAAAATGAAAAAAAAGAAAAGCATTTTGCAAAAGCTTTATTTAAAATGGTTTTATAAATGTTTTTTATGTTTATTTATCTTTTAAATTCTAAATTAAATTAACAGATTTAAGGTTTTTCTATCTATATTTTAAGATACAATTTAAATAAACTATTTGAAATATGTATATTAGTTTGCCCTGTTGCAAATGATATGTTCATTCGCACCTTCATGTTTGAATTAATAAATTGAAAAATCATTCCTTTATTTATAATAATAGTCCCCCTACGAGGATAGGTTGACCTGTCCCAGTGACTAGTTAAATAATTTATACATTTTTACACTTACTATGGTAAATTAGAAAACTTAAGTTGTTTAATTATATAGTAAAACAGTGGAGGGAATGGAGGGAACGAGACATTGTGTCGAACCGACAGTTGGGGTTCACCTTTGAGAACCTATCTCTTCCACTGGTTTTGAAACAGGCCAATGAAATTGGCAAATGAAATTTGCATGCCGGACTCCGCCCCAGGATATCCGGGTATAAAAGGGAGACAGCGTGCTCCATTCCTTCACCTTTAGTTCCGAGGAGCCTGAGAGCCTCTCACGACTACTGCAGGGGTCGGCACGTGTTTGTGGCAAGAAGGACACAACATCTCGTTACTCCATCAGGGACAAAGACATTCCCATTCTGTCAGTCTCTCGAAGTTGTGTCGAACCAACAGATGGGGTTCCTATTAAAACTCGCCACAATGCTGTGTAGTATTACAATCTCAGCGAAGCGACGGTTACATGCAAATTTAATTCGCCAAATTTCATTGGCCTCTTCTATAGTAGTCAGACTTGATAGGTTCTCAAGTGTCAACCCCATCTGTCGGCTCGACACAACATCTCGTTCCCTCCAGCAGGGAACTGAGGTTACAGACGTGACCAAGACAAATTATTTCTATCCGTCTCATTACCTTATTGTTGAATTAAAAAAAGAACAGATTCCCTTTCTTACTAAAACTATATATTTATGTTTAGATTTATATTTATTATAATATTTAGGTTGGGTTTGTTTTGACCATATTTACACTACCAAAAATATCACAATATAGCGAGATAACAAATCTAGATTTTTGGTTCTCAAAACTAACTAGATAAATACTACTACTATAAACAACAACAACAACAACAATGCTAATAATAATGATTAAATAGCGACACTATACAATAAGAATGTCTTTGTTAACATTAATTCATCAGACAACATAAATTAACAGTACTATGCCATTTATTAATATCTGTTTGTTCATCTACTTAGAATTCAAAAGTTGTAATTGTTAACTTTAGATAATAAAAAAAATACATTAATTTTTTTATTGACATTATAAAACACAACATGAAGATTGATTAATGCTCAAAAACTATACGGCTCATGATTATACATATTACCTAACACTTTTAAAACCTTACAGTATTGTAAATTGTTAACGTTTCATTTTTTTATTCAAGGTACAAAAGTATAATAGACTTCAAAACGTCTTGGTTACGTATGTAACCTCAGTTCCCTGATGGAGGGAACGAAACGTTGTGTCGAGAACCACAGATGGGGTTCGCCCTTGAGAACCAATCAACTCTGACTACTATAGAAAAGACCAATGAAATTTGGCGAAAGAAATTTGCATGCCGGGCTCCGCCCCCGGATATCCGGTATAAAAGGAAGCCGGCGTGCATCATTCATTTACCTCTTGTTCTGAAGAGCCTGAGATCCTCTCACAACTGTAGCAGAATACGATACATGTTTGTGGCATAAGGGACACAAAGTCTCGTTCCCTCCATCAGGGAACTGAGGTTACATACATACGTAACCAAGACGTTCCCTTTCTGTCCACAACGCTGCGACGGCAACAAACCTGGGCGTGTCGGCTCGAAACTTTCGTGAAACTGTAACCTTCCAGTGTGGTGGTCGGGGGGTTCCAGAGCTTTCTTGGAGAAAGATGGGTACAGCCCTGACCGGTAACCTGAGAGGCCGTCCGGCTCAGTTTACACAGGGTGAGCGCGACTCTTAATCAGAGAAGCGCTGCAGAGGCCACCTCCTACCCGTGGGGAGGAATCTGGTGGATATAAGTATGGTCTCGTCCTTTGAGGAGAACGCATGGAACGTGCGGACCGGGTAGTTAACCGTGAGGTGGAGGTCCACCTGGGGAAGCTCATGGGTTACCATGTGTGGGAACCATCGTCATGAGGGTATGGCAGGTGGAACAGCCCATGGTGGGGTTGTTGCTGCATCTGATAGCACCAGGTCCGGTTAGAACTATCTGTGATAGGTCATATGGTATCCCGGCCTAAGGGGAAGGCTGCTCTGCCCAGCCGACCCCAGGGGGTGCTTGCTTAGTAGGCCCTCCCGGATGCCAGTCCTACATGTCGCCACGTAGGACGTGGGCTGACACCGGGTTAAAGCGAAGGCTGTAAAACCTTGAAAAGGTGGTGGGCGTAGCCCAACCCGCAGCTCTACAAATGTCTGCTAGAGATGCGCCTCTAGCCAGTGCCCATAAGGAGGCTATACCCTGGGTGGAGTGAGCCGTAACCACCAATGGACATGGGAGATTCTGCGACCGGTATGCTGTCGTAACGGCATCCACGATCCAGTGCGCTAATCTCTGCTTGGAGACAGCCTTCCCCTTCTTCTGTCCTCCAAAACAGACAAAGAGCTGATCAGAGCTGCGGAAGCTCTGTGACGGTCTAAGTAGAGGCACAGTGCCCGTACTGGACACAACACGGACCGGGTTGGGTCTTCCTCCCCGATGGGGAGCGCCTGCAAGTTCACCACTTGGTCCCGAAAGGGAGTAGTGGGAACTTTGGGCACGTATCCGGGCCTGGGTCTCAGGATAACGTGAGAGTTACCAGGGCCGAATTCAAGGCAATCCGGGGACACAGAGAATGCTTGGAGGTCCCCTACCCTCTTGAAGGAGGCGAGCGCCACAAGAAGAGCCGTCTTACTCGTTAGGTGAGGAAGATCGGAAGCTTCAAGGGGCTCGAAGGGGGGCCCGGATAAGCCCCCCAGGACCACGTTAAGGTCCAAAGAGGGTACAGAGCGGAGACAAGGCGGATTCCGCCTTCTCGTTCCCCTTAGGAACCTGGTGACCAGGTCGGGCTGCCCTAGAGACTTTCCATTCACGGAGTTGTGATGAGAGGCAATTGCGGCTACATACACTTTCAGTGTGGAAGGGGAGATGCTATTCTCCAATTTCTCTTGTAGGAAGGACAACACTGACCTGACTGAGCATCTCCGTGGGTCTTCTCCTTGGGAGAGACACCAGGATGAGAAGATGCGCCATTTGTAGGCGTATAACCGCCTAGTGGATGGCGCCCTGGCCTGTGCAATGGTTTCAGCCACAGCGGGGTGTAACCTGCTCAGGGTCTCCTCATCCCGTCCAGAGACCAGACACGGTGGGATGCCAGAACGTGCCCATCCCCTGAGAGAGCAGGTCCTCTGTTAGGGGAATGGGCCAGGGGGAGTTGTTGTCAAGAGCATCAGCTCCGAGAATCAAGTGCGGTTGGGTCAGTACGGCGCAACCATCAACACTTGTTGCTCCTCTTCCATGACCTTGCACAGTGTCTGTGCAAGGAGGCTCACTGGGGGGAAGGCTCACTGGGGGGAAGGCGTACTTCCGCTTGTCCCGCGGCCAGCTGTGCGCCAGGGCATCCGTGCCGAGGGGGGCCTTGGTCAGAGCGTACCAAAGCGGACAATGGGTGGTGTCGCAGGAGGCAAAGAGGTCTATCTGTGCCTGTCCGAATAGCACCCAAATGAGCTGAACTGCGTGGGGGTGGAGTCGCCACTCTCCGCAGGGCGTGTACTGACGAGAGAGTGCGTCGGCTGTCTGGTTCAATACGCCGGGGATGTGCTTGGCCCGCAGGGAGTGGATCACCTGCTTACTCCACAGGAGGAGGCGTCGGGCAAGTTGTGTTTGCTGCCGTGACCCTGGCGATTGATATTCACCACGGCTGTTGTACTGTCCAGGTGGACCAGTACGTCCTGGCCCTGCACTAGAGGCCGGAGCCTTCTCAGCGCAAGCAGCACAGCCCACAACTCTAGGTAATTGACATGCCAGCGCAGAAGGGGGCCCGTCCAGCGTCCCGCTACTGCGTGGCCATTGCACACTGCACCCCAACCCTGCAGCGAGGCATCTTTCGTCACCACAACGTGCCTCGTAGCCTGCCCGAGGGGAACTCCTGCTCGGAGAAAGGTCATGGAAAACCATGGGTTTAAAGTGCGTCGGCAGACAGGAGTTACCACCATACGCCTGCTGCCGGTGTGCCATGCCGTCCTCGGAACTCGACTCTGTAGCCAGTGCTGAAGCGGTCTCATGTGCATCAACCCGAGGGATATTACCCCCGCGGAAGACGCCATGTGTCCCAAGAGCCTCTGAAATTGTTTCAGGGGGACCGCCGACTGCCTGAAGTGTTCCAGGCAGTTCAACACTGACTGGGCGCGTGCTACGGACAGCTGTGCCGTCATGGTGACAGTGTTGAGTTCCTTACCGAGAAAGAGGATGCTCTGCACTGAGGAGAGTTTGCTCTTTTCTCGGTTGACCTGAAAGCCCAGTCGATCTAGACGCCGGAGCACCAGGTCCCTCTGTGTACACAACAGATCTCGCGAGTGCGCCAAGATAAGCCAGTCGTCGAGATAGTTGAGTACCCGCACGCCTCTCTCCCGAAGAGGAGAAAGGGCGGCTTCCACGATCTTCGTAAAGACTCGTGGAGACAGGGACAGACTGAAAGGGAGGACTCTGTACTGATATGCCTGACCCTCGAAAGCGAACCGTAGGAACGGCTGGTGTCGAGGAAGAATCGAGACATGAAAGTAAGCGTCCTTCAGGTCGATTGCCACAAACCAATCCTGACACCTGATAGATGTCAGGATGCGCTTCTGGGTTAGCATCTTGAAGGGCAGCTTGTGAAGGTGCCTGTTCAGGATACGTAAGTCCAGAATGGGGCGCAACCCTCCGTCTTTCTTGGGAACGATGAAAACCGGACTGTAAAACCCGCTGAACATCTCGGCTAGTGGGACGGACTCGATCGCCTGTTTCGCCAGGAGGGTGGATACCTCTGCCCGAAGCACGGAGGCGTCTCTGCCTCTGAGAGAGGGGGAGATTCATGCCGCGGTAGAATGTGGCTTATCGCCTCAGTCTGCTCCTTGACCGCCGAGAACTGCTGTGCGAAGCTCTCGACGGTGTCCCCGAACAGCCCACCCTGCGAGATGGGTGCGTCGAGAAAGCGTACTTTGTCCGCGTCACTCATACTCGCAAGGTTAAGCCAGAGGTGTCTCTCCTGACCACCAGAGTGGACATCGTCCGACCCAGGGCCCGCGCCGTCACCTTAGTCGCCCTTAGAGCGAGGTCAGTGGCGGCGCGGAGTTCCTGCATGACACCCGGGTCGGCCCTACCCTCGTGGAGTTCTCTCAACGCCTTGGCCTGATGGACCTGCAGGATGGCCATGGCGTGGAGAGAGGAGGCAGCCTGGCCCGCAGCACTGTAAGCCTTCGCCACCAGGGAAGCAGAAGTCTTACAGGCTTTGGACGGGAGACGAGGTCGGGTCCTCCAGGTGGCAGCCGTTTGCGGGCATAGGTGCACAGCAATGGCACGCTCCACCTGGGGGACTTCGACGTAGCCCCTGGCTGCCCCACCATCGAGGGAGGTGAGGGAGGCGGAGCTGGTCTGCAAGGAACGAGCCGTGAGAGGGGCGCTCCAGGTCTGACACAGCTCCTCCGGGAAAAATGGAACCGGGGGTGGGCGTGGCTTGACACCACGTTCCGACCCCAGGAACCAAGTATCCAACCGCGAGCGTTGGGGTAGAGGCAATGGCGTACATTGCAGCCCAATGCTGGCGGCAGCCCGGGTTAGCATGACCGACATCTCGACTTCTGCTTTCTCCTGAGCTCTACCCCCCGGGGGGGGAGTTCGGAATCTTCATTGTCGGATGTCGGCATCTCTCCCTCCGATGCTGCGATCGACATCTCATCCGCTCTGCGATCCGTTGCCGAATGCGCAGAGGAGGATCCAGACGGTGTGCCACCGCTGGGTGGGGAATGGCCAAAAGAGCGTGCTGGGGTGCGAGCGGCCCGTGAGCGCTTGGCTGGCGGGTTTGCGTCCGCAGAAGTCCCCAAATCACTAACGCTGCTAACCGGTCCGGAGATCTGGGTTTTAGCCACAGATGTCACGGCCCGAGTAGCAGACGAAATGTTGGCTGGTTCCTGTAGGAAGACAGCCAACCGTGACCGCAACTTTTGCATGACGATCTGCCCGCAGTGCGGGCAAGATGCGTCACTGAACGCTGCCTCTGCGTGCTGGACGCCCAGACACCTAATACAGCGCTCGTGTCCATCCCCCTCCTCGATGAGGGTACCGCACCCAAGAGAACAGCGGGACATGCCACGCTGTAGAGTTGTTAGTCCTGAAAAGGACTTTTGTAGAAATTTTAACTCTGACACCACTGGAGCCGCCGAGACACCCAGGGGAAGATCGCTGCAGGAGGGACGATCCGCTGGGACAGGTCTTAGATCCGGCAGTGTAGTTGTATTTGTAGAAGAAGAAGATACTTCAGTTTTTGTACTCATGAGTCGATGGCTCTGAAGAACAAAAGGTAAATGAATGCTGCACGCGGGCTTCCTTTTATACCGGATATCCAGGGGCGGAGCCCGGCATGCAAATTTCATTCGCCAAATTTCATTGGCCTTTTCTATAGTAGTCAGAGTTGATAGGTTCTCAGGAGCGAACCCCATCTGTCGTTCTCGACACAACGTCGAGAGACTGACAGAAAGGGAACCTAGGGTTGTGATGGTTTTCTTCTATTAGTGATGAAAAGAAGGCGGATCTAGGCGTTTTTATGTCATTCCTGTATTTTCGAGTACTATCCGTCCATGCTATACGAAATACCTCTGAATTAGTTTTCTTAAAGATCCGCTCCATTTTACGGGACGCTTTCTTTATACCCTGAGTGTGTTCATTATACCACGCTGTTGGGCTGCCTATTTTAATCTTTTTTATACGCAGAGGAGCAACTGTGTCTATGTTTCCGAGAAGGTAGAGTTAAAATTTTCAATAGCAATGTCAAGATCGTCATCATTTTTATGCTAGATATTTGAGACAATTCAGGCAGATTGTCGAGAAGAAACGCATCTTTGGTAGTTGAAGTAATCGTTCTACCATATTTGTAACAAGGAGTTTGATCTGCAGCTGTAGGCCAGTGAAGCAAATGTCTTCACTCTGCTGAACGATTTTAACATCGTCCACATTCATACCGTAAGATATAACAATACTTATTGGATCGAAAACCGCCATACGTAACAACCAAGATTACTGCTTAACTATTGACGGATGCTCCAAAAAACCCTTGTCGTCAGCTGAGAATCTTGGCATTCCATTCGATAGTAAGCTGTCATTTGAGAGCCATGTCACCAACACCTTTAAATTGCGTTTTTCCAATTTAAGAATATATCTAAACTACGTCATATGCTGTCACTGTCAGATGCAGAGAAGTTAATTCATGCATACATGACATCAAGTCTAGATTACTGTAATGCACTTTTAGGTGGTTGCCCTGCAGGCCTATTACAAAAACTCCAACTGTTCCAAAACGCAGCAGCTGGATTTCTTACACGTACAAAAATGTATGAGCCTATCAGCCCGGTTCTGTAAACCATGAACTGGCTACCTATAAAACAGTGCATTAACTTTAAGATCTTGCTCATTATCTATAAAGCCCTACATGGTTTAGCTCCACAGTATTTGAGCGAACTTCTATTTTATTACAGTCCTTGGCATGCATTACGGTTTCAGGCATCCTGTCAGTTGGTAATACCTAGAATTTCAAAATCAAGTGCAGGTGGTAGATCCTTTTCTTATCTAGCGCCTAAACTTTGGAATAGTCTTCCCTGCACTGTCCGGGAGGCAGACACATTCTATCAGTTTAAATCTAGACTTAAGATGCATCTTTTTAATCTTGCATACACTACACTTCCAAAATATTAATCCTCAGAAGGTTTAGGCTGCATTGGTTAGATCAACCTGAACCAGGAACACTTCCAACAACAACTGATGTACTTGTTGCATCAAAGAGTGCAGAACAGTATTACAGCTGCACGATTTTTGATAAAGTGAGAATCCCGATTCTGAATAATGACTTAAAGTAATACATAATTTACTAGAGGTTCTGACAAAAAAATATTTAGGTATGTAATTTGTAAGACTTTGCCTCAAAATTATTAAATATTTCATGGTTATCCTAAAGTTACTATGGTGAGAATTGTTTTTACCACAAATTCTATAAGTAAACTAAAGTGTAGTTTTTCTTTTTTTTTACTATTAATGCAAAAGTTTAACTGAAGTATTTCTCAGTAAAACAAATTCATAAGGTGACACTTGCAATTAAAGGTCTTTAAAAAAAGATTTATAAATTTGCCTGATATCTATAGACTGCTTGAAGGGGTCTTTAAAGCGCGTCACTACTAATAAACATAACAAAGCACTATTGTCACCCTTAAAGAGTTTAAAATAACCTGAAAACATGAAATGCTGTGCAACATGATGAAGAGCTCTAATAGCGCAGCTTCACTATTAGCGTAAATACAGTGATAAGCGGCACACAGTCTGATGACGTGCTTTACCATAATGACAGATATAAGCGCACACTCGGATTTGTCCGCGCTACAAACTGCAATCGTTCCCTTTCTGTCGGTCTCTCGACGTTGTGTCTAGAACGACAGATGGGGTTCGCCCTTGAGAACCAATCAACTTTGACTACTATAGAAAAGGCCAATGAAGTTTGGCAAATTAAATTTGCATGCCGGTCTCCGCCCCCGGATGTCCGGTATAAAAGGAAGCCACAGGCGGCACCCCGGAAGCGGAGTCGAGGGGGAAACCTCCACCTTCAGGCCACGGCCCTGATCGGTCGGTACGGGACGCCTCCTGCCTTGTCTCCAAAGCCGAACCCTTTTCAAGGCCTGGCGCCCACTTACTCACAGAGTTTTTCTGTTCTCCCCGGGTGTACTTGCAGGCGATCGCACACTCCACTGGACTGTGCCCGGCAAACCCAACCTCATGCCCTGGCGAGGCGTAGGGTCGTACACACACGACAGCTGCCACCACTCTCAAACCGACAGTGCGTGCAGCTGTCCCGCCAGGGAGGCAAAAAGGCCTCCCAGGGACTGTGACAAGGGGACTAAGGGGACGGTCTGCTTCATCATTCCCATGGGGGGGGTTCGTCGGCTGGCGGAGCCAACCTTCCCTCCGGGGACCCCCTTGACATATGGTTAGCTCCGCCAGCCGACGAACCACCCCCCCCGTGGGAATGATGAAGCAGACCGTCCCCTTAGTCCCCTTGTCACAGTCCCTGGGAGGCCTTTTAGCCTCCCTGGCGGGACAGCTGCACGCACTTTCAGTCCCTGGGAGTTCGAGAGCTGCCCACACTGTCTCAGTGGCATATAAGGACGGTCCGTCTTGGTTACTCAATCCAGTTCGGCAGAGACTCTCCAAAGTTTCGGGGCATCCTCTCTCCCTCTGTCAAAGGCAGTGAGGCATCCGTACTTGGGTAGAGGTCACCACCAGAAATGGTAACAAGTCACATATGGTCAAGTCCAAGCAAATCTCAAGTCTTTATCATCAAGTCTCAAGTCAAAACTCAACTCACAGTTTAGACAAATCAAGAAGTCAAGTCAAGTCAAAGGTTCACCCTAAGCAAGTCAAGTCGAGTCCTAAAACGTTTCAAGTCAAGTCGCAGGACTAAAATAAACAGAGGTTAATTTTTTAGATACATGTTTATTTTTGCACAGAAAAGATGAACTTATATACATACATTATGAATCTTATTCACATTGCTATTTATGAATTATATGCATATCTGTGCAACATTAACATCTTTGTTGCTTACACAAAAGAAATCCAGTCGGAAATGTATAATACAATCTTATTCAATATAATTGAAAAAGTCTACACAGAAATGGAAATACTTGTATCTGACAGAATGACTTAAGACTTAAGCATTTATACAGGCTATGAAGCTTATAAACTGAGAATTGTGACAGAAAATCTGCCTATTGTATTGTAACATTCCCTTCTTTTTATAAGGTGTTACTCTGAGGAGGTTCAACAGAAATTCGACTGATACTGACCATAAAACCACTTCATTCAAAGAAATATTCCTTTTATTTCTAAGGGCATATATATATATAGAATCCCTCCAACCACCAACGATACACTGAAACAGACAGCACTAATCACAGCACGAATGTGCTAACAAACGAACCCCACATCAAAGTCCAGTCCTCTTTTGTTTGTGAAGATATGGTGATGGTGATGAGATGCGTCCAAGTCCACCAAGTCACTTAGAGAGCGATGCAATGAATACAATCCAACAGTCCAGAATGAAGGCCCAGGTGAAATTAGGCAATGTCACCTCAAAAGTTGTGCAGGTCCACTGATCATAATGACTGCTAATCATAAGTCCTTTATCCTCCCAATCAGAATTCCACTGGTTAGCAGGTAGCACAAAGGCTAACCATGAGGTTTCCTTCTACCTGCTGCCTTCCTCTTCATGGGTTTTTTCCCCCCTTATAACTCATAGCCATCATGCACTAGTGCCCTCCAGTGGCTCCTCCGGGCCTCACACCTAACCCAGATACCCATTTTTGTGCAACCGCCCAAGGCTAAACAATAATAATACACAAGTAACGTTTTACACTGTTACATACCCCTCCCCGTGGTCTTAAATTTTCCCATGGAATTTTTTTAAATTTTGGGTATGGTAAGTATCTATCTGAGTCGGATCCGACAACATAGCCACCTTGTAATTAACAGGTCCTAGCTTTTTTTCCACTCTTGCTGGGCCCTTCCATTTAGGAGAAATTTTTGCCATAAAGGCATCATCTGCTCGTGAGAGGGGATGAGTTTTTACCCATACTAAATCTCCCTCATCAAAATCCTGAGTCCTTCTTCTTGAGTCATAGTACCTTCTTTGTCTTGTTTGAGCCTTTTTTACATTCTCCCTTACGGACTCATACAAACTCTGTTGGCGTTCAAGGGTAGTATACGACAGTTGATCAGGGTCTGGTGGAATCTGTAAGGCTCTCTGCAAAGGACCTTTCAGCTGTCTGCCTAAAGCGACCTCTGCAGGTGAATAATCTGTGCTTTCGTGCCATGCAGTATTTAGAGCAAATCGGAAATCATAAATCCAATGATCCCAGGTACGGTGGTTTTGCTCAACATATGTGGCAATCATCGTCTTTAGATTCCGGTTGACTCGTTCTGTGAGGTTGGACTGAGGATGGTATGCTGTTGTGAATTTTTGGGTTACATGCCATTGCTTACATACTTGGTCAAGAATGTTGGACGTGAATTGCGCACCTCTATCAGACACAATGAAAGCTGGTGTTCCCCATCTCGTGAAAATTTCTTCTCTTAAGACTCGCACAATGGTAGCCGACTTGGCAGCCCTCATGGGAAATACTTCTACCCATTTTGAGAAGTAGTCCACTATAACGAGCAGATATTCGTTCTGACGGGTGCTTCGGGGAAATGGTCCCATGATGTCCATTCCCAACATATAACCGGGCTCGACTAGGGGTACACTTTGTAGGGCCCCAGCTGGTTTTAAGTTAGTCGGTTTATGTTGCTGACATTTCTGACAATTCCGGCAATGTTGCCATACATCTGTGCGAATTGAGGGCCAATAGGCGAACTCTAAAAGTCTCATCAGTGTCTTAAATTTACCCAAGTGTGCACTCAGGGGATTGTCATGGGCATAAGTTAAAATTGCTTCCTTCAACTTTACAGGAACGACTACTTGGAATCTTTGGCCTTCTTTGGAGTCTGGTACACTCCTAAACAACACTGCATTCTTGAAAACATAGTGCGTTCTCTTCAAATCCGTGGATTTCTGGTTCTCTGCTTTAACCATCAATTCTTGGCACTCTGGGTCTAGTTTTTGTTCTTCTGCAATTTGTGACAAATCCACTGGCAGATCACACGTGACAGGATTAAAACCGCACATAGCTGGGGTATGTAACACCACCGCTGAGGAGTCAACTGCATACCTCCTTGACAATACGTCAGGCACTACATTACATTGACCTCTTCTGTATCGTACAGTAAAATGATACCCCTGCAGCCTAATAGTCCATCTTTCCAGTCTAGATGTTGGTTTTGGATGCTGAAATAGCCAGACTAGGGAAGCATGATCTGTGATCACTTCGAAAGCTCTACCCTCCAGGTAATGGTGCCACTTCTCTACAGCCCATACCACTGCAAGACACTCTTTTTCTGATGTTGAATAATTTTTCTCAGCACCTCTGAGCAATCGTGATGCATAGGCAATTACTTTCTCCTGGCCATCCACCTCCTGCGTTAACACGGCTCCTAGACCCACATCACTTGCGTCAGTCTGTACTTTAAAAGAAGATTCGAAGTTAGGTGTGTTTAAAACCGGTGCCTTAGTAAGTTCATCTTTAATCAGCTCAAATGAACGTTGGCACTCTTCAGTCCAATTCCACTTTATCTCTTTCTTCTTCAGTGCATGCATGGGTGCAGTTTTACTAGAAAAATCAGGGATAAAACGATGGTACCAGGCTGCAAGACCCAGAAATCGCTGCATCTCCTTTAAGTTCTTAGGTGTAGGAAATGTCTTGATCGCATCCACTTTGTCTTCATCCATCTTAACTCCCTCTGCGGTGATGGTGTGTCCAAGGTAGTCCAGTGAAGGACAAATGAACTTACATTTTGTGAGGTTAAGAGTGAGACCGGCGGTGTGTAAACTCTGGATCACTTGCTTGAGATGGTGCATGTGAGACTGGATGTCTGGGGAGTATATGATGATGTCGTCGATATAGACCATGCAACATCTGTTCTGATGCTCCCTTAATACTTGTTCCATAAGTCGTTGGAATGACGCGGCGGCATTTTTCAGGCCAAAAGGAAGACATAGAAATTCATATAGACCTGAAGCTGTGACGAAAGCGGTCTTTTGTACACTTGCAGGATCCATTTCAACTTGCCAATAACCACTCTTTAAATCTAACGTCGTAAACACTTTGGCTCCTTGGAGAGAATCCAGAATGTCTGTGATTTGAGGCATCGGGTATGCGTCCAGGTGTGTCTTAGCATTCAGACCTCGGTAATCAATACATAACCTAGATCCCTTATCTTTCTTATCTACAACTACCACCGGTGAAGCCCATGGAGACGTAGAATGTTTGATGATTTTCAATTGAAGTAACTCCTTAATTTGCTCTTCAATAAAATCATTCTTGACTTTCGAAACTCTGTACGGTCTCTTTCTTATAGGAAGTTCGTCAATAGTTTTAATCTCATGCTTGATCAGGCTGGTGCGTCCTAGTTTTGTGGTGCATACCGAAGGCCAATCATACAGGAGAGCTTTCAATTGACTCTTTACCTTAACTGCAGCCCGAGAGTTTTCCACGACTTGATCGATTAAATTCAACTTCTCACCGCACATCAACTCAACTTCTCCTTGGGCAGCATAAAATCGTACAGCAAGATGCTTGAGCGTTTTATTAAAACTCATGGGATGACTTGAGTTAGTATCAGGCAGAGATATGCGTGATGCATTAAAGTCAATGGTGACCTTGGCTTCTTTGAGGAAATTCAAACCTAAGATGATAGGTACTGCCAAATCCTCATCCTTCATCACATAGAATGTAACCTCATGTTTTGATCCGTACATCTCACATTGCCAGAGTATTTTACCTTGAGTTTTTTGACTCTGGCCATTAGCAAGCATGAATGTCTGATCACTTCTGGTCAAAAGCTCATCCTTTCTCTTTAGTCTCTGCCATACTTTCTGCTGTATCAAAGAAAAAGTACTTCCTGTATCAATGACAGCATTGAAGAATGAATGATTTAAAATCAAGGGTGCCTGCAGTACATTATCACACTGAGAGCCAGCAGCAGGATCTAACAGCATCAGGCGATTAGACTGACTTTTCTCACCAGTAGAACTCTTCTTCTGTTCCTCACTTTTCTCTTGACTCCACCTTCTCTTATTCTCCGTCCAGTCCCTCTCTATTTGGGTACCAAGACGAACCAGTTCATCAATAGTTTTCACCGTTCCCCTCAACAGTGATGCCAACCGCGGATTGCAGCTTCTTAAGGTTGCCTGCACTAATTCGGCTTCAGGCAACAAAGGGTTAATTTTTAGAGCCATCGCCCTATAGTTGAAAGCAAAATCTCTCACCGATTCGTTGACCCTCTGTCGGTAATTTGCCAATTTCTGTGCAGCAACTTCCTTGTGGTCTTCATTCAAAAATGAGAACAGGAATTTTTCTTTGAAAGAATCCCAATCTTGAATATACTGTTTCTCTGCTCTCCACCAGCTCTTAGCGGTTCCCTTAAGACTGACGGATAATGCTGCCAACACCTCTTCATGGGACATGGGTCTCAGTTCGTTATATTCTTCAAAGCGATCTGTAAATTCAATGGGGTCTTCTGAAATCAAATTACTAAAGGAAGGTAAATCTATTTTAACAGGAGGTGGATGAGATGCTGAAGAATGATGCGATACTTGCCTCGTCGTGTCTTGTGTTATTGAGGTAATCTTAGAAGGTGAGGGGGATTTTCTGGCAGATGCATCTGTACTGAAATAAACAGGAGTTGATGTGACCGGTTGGATATCCTTGAACTGCTTCTCCAGCTGTTTATCACGTCGTTTCAAACAATCCACCATGCTCTTAGCTAGATCATCAATTTTGGCATAGCATTGTTGGTGAACTCGATCTATCTCTCTTTGAAGACGATAATTAACTCTGTCTTCATAAGCTTTCAGTTTCATACTCAATGCCTCTGAGGTAACAAAGTCACTGACTCTGTGTTCCAGATCCGCAAGGTGCTCTTCAATACTACTCATTCGTTGCACTTTTTCATCACTGCCAAATTGTACCTCCTCTTCTTGAAAATCAAGTGGTGGGGGAGGTAAGGGTAAGTCATCTTGTTTCACTCTAAAGTCTGATGGCTCAACTCCACCTTCCTTTTCTTCCTCTGAATCTAGGTACAATTCGCTAAAAGTATCTATCAAAGTTACCACCGGATCCCTTCGATGAATGAAAGCTTCATCAGAATAATCAGCGATAAGCTCCCTTTCTTCCATAGCAGATGATTGTTAGGAATATTTGTTTGTGAAGGGCTTTCAGTACCGTCGAAATGTATTTTTAATTACAAGGAAACCCACAAAAGCTAATGAGTGTCCCTGTTCGGGCGCCATTCTGTAACATTCCCTTCTTTTTATAAGGTGTTACTCTGAGGAGGTTCAACAGAAATTCGACTGATACTGACCATAAAACCACTTCATTCAAAGAAATATTCCTTTTATTTCTAAGGGCATATATATATATAGAATCCCTCCAACCACCAACGATACACTGAAACAGACAGCACTAATCACAGCACGAATGTGCTAACAAACGAACCCCACATCAAAGTCCAGTCCTCTTTTGTTTGTGAAGATATGGTGATGGTGATGAGATGCGTCCAAGTCCACCAAGTCACTTAGAGAGCGATGCAATGAATACAATCCAACAGTCCAGAATGAAGGCCCAGGTGAAATTAGGCAATGTCACCTCAAAAGTTGTGCAGGTCCACTGATCATAATGACTGCTAATCATAAGTCCTTTATCCTCCCAATCAGAATTCCACTGGTTAGCAGGTAGCACAAAGGCTAACCATGAGGTTTCCTTCTACCTGCTGCCTTCCTCTTCATGGGTTTTTTCCCCCCTTATAACTCATAGCCATCATGCACTAGTGCCCTCCAGTGGCTCCTCCGGGCCTCACACCTAACCCAGATACCCATTTTTGTGCAACCGCCCAAGGCTAAACAATAATAATACACAAGTAACGTTTTACACTGTTACAGTATGTTTCAAATATATGATGCCGTAATACTTGTCCTGTCCATTAAGGTGCACAGTAGGCCTATAGGGAATTTGACTGTAGTGATGGGAATCCCGGATGATTTTATTGACTTCGATCTTGAATCTTGTTTATCAAAATGAACAGATCTTTTTCATTTCGGCAGAATATTAATAAAATGCATGTTAATATAGCCCAGTGATGAAGTTATGATGCTTAATCGTCATCTCTGCGGTGGACGCGCAATATGCACGTTTCATACGTAATACATAATCTGAGAATATTTGTTTTCTATTTGAACTGGTTTCATTATTTTACAGCACAAAACGTTTTGTTGTTATTGTTAGTATAAAAAAAATGTACACAGTTAATAGATTCGAACTATAAAATTATTCTCGTCAGTATGACCGAAAAGTTTTTAAAGAGTTTTTTAAGTCCAAGTGATCTCATCGGCGTCACGTTATGCCTTATGTAAATGAATCCTGCAGGCCGGCTTACATTTATACCGGACATGCGGGGGCGGAGACCAGCATACAAATTTCATTCGCCAAATTTCATTGGCCTTTTCTATAGTAGTCAGAGTTGATTGGTTCTCAAGGGCGAACCACATCTGTTGTTCTCGACACACCGTCTCGTTCCCTCCATCAGGGAACTGAGGTTACAGACGTAACCAAGATGTTTCCACTCTTGACCCCAATTCCATTGTAATACTTAAAGTCTATCAGAGGCTCAAAAACAATTCCGCAGGTCTTCGCTGGTGAAGAGAGGGTGTATGTCCACCTGTGATATGTACATGGGGTGTACATGCTTGTGGAGCTGCTGGTCAGGTGTGTGGGACTCTTGTTTCAGTCATACCTCAGTCGATGGCCACATGTGTTTGTCTCGGCTTGTTCTGGGCAGTCAACCGTCTGCTGAGATTCGGTCGGGGTGCCATGCTCATCTTGTGTAAGGATGACTGTCTCTGTGGTCGACCAGCAGGTTGCAGAGATCTGGATGTTTTTCTCAGTAGGAGGGCATTCAAGAGGGTTGTTTGTTTCACATGGTACTCGTGGTCAAAAAGAGTCTGATTTGCACCCTCCATAGTCAGTTTTTGTGATGTGCAGAGATAGGCAGGATTTACACAGTCTTTATGGAGGCAGCGCTACGTTCTCTGTAGGCCTTATGGGCTGAGTTCCGCAGATATTGGGTGATTGTGGCAGGAAAAGGCTGTAGCGTTTAGGTTATGACTCAAAGAGTGATGCAGATTTCTGAGGGAGAAGAGTTTTGCCTTTAAGTTTTCTTCTCTTTCGGCCTGTTCTGTCGTCTGACGTAGGCTCGTATGCTGGCTGTAGCATGATGTGTTGTTGCTGCTGTTATCCGCTTAGACAGTTTCTGACTGCAGGCATAGGATGCTGTGGTCCTCTTGGCTGGAGGTGATCCTAAGCAGGTGATCTGTCTCTTGTGGTCACACCGGGCAGTGTTAATGCCTGAGAGTCAATGTGTTGCAGGTAGGCATTTGTTGTGGCCTCCTGCAGTGTTCAGGGCGACACCATTAAGTGGTGACAGCTGTCATGTTTCTGGCCAGCTTGCTTGGGTCTGCAGGTTCTTCTGTATGGTTCCTGCCACACCCCTCTGTGTTTGCTGGCTAGTAAAGTGTGAACAGTAGGCTTTCACCCCCCCCCCCCTTCCGCAGCTTTGGGCTTTAAGCTGGGTGTCTGGACAGGACAGATTCTTGTAGTCTGCAAGCTAAGAGCAGTTCATTTTGATTCCATTGCTGAGTCATAGCTTGGACTTCTGCGTGGACTGCTTGCAGAGGGCCTTTATAGGCCTTGGCCGTGGCATTTTGTTATCGTCTGCCGGGCCATTATAGAGAGCTTTTGGTTGTTGGAGTTTTCCTACCAGCTACTCTCTGGCGTCTGCTCCAAATGCTCTCTTTGCTCAGTCTGTGTTGCAAAGGACTGTTGTAGCTTTTCAACTCCTCCTGTAGCTCCTGGTCCTCTTCATCCACTGTCGTTTGCAGGTCCAGCTGGTCTAGGTTGTTCTGCACGTGCTACTGGCTCCTCCTAGTTTCCTTCACTCTGGCTCTAGTAGGACGATTTGGTTGTGGTTATCGATGATCCTGGCTTTGCACTTCAGATGAGTTTGTTGGCTCTCTGTAGTTGTAGCTCTGGTTTAGATCGTGGTCCCTTCACTGGTTTAGATCGTCCGACCAACTGCTTTCAGCGCAGTTGCCGTGTGCCAATGTTGGTCCCAGGCAGGAGTCCATTGCAGCGCTTTGCCTGGTCTCTAGCTGGACTGGCAGGTGACAGGATTGGATGGTCCGGACATATTGAGACACAAGGGGAGAAAGAATGGCACAAAGAGCAAGATGCAAGTCCATACAGATCTACTGAGCTAAATATGTGAGCTATGAGTTGAATGCTTAACTGAGTTGGTCAGTTAGTGAACAAAACTAAACGCTAATTATCCTAGCCGTGAAAGCAGGGTCTGATAATTGTGTGGGTGAACCCAGGAAGACTATCAATAATGTTGCTGAAGAGTGTTTAATAATGTTTACCTATGAGGTCATTCTGGGACTTAGGCTATTCGATTCATCAACATATTTACAAAGAATTTTACTTATGTTCAGACACGTTCAGCCTCTGATGAGAAGAAAAACAAAATCAGATAAGTCAAGAGAAAGAGAGGTTAGGATAGAGAAGGTGTGTTTCTTAGGGTGACCACCTGCTAATAAGCCCAAGGGGGGACAAGGGTTATGTTTCTGAGGGACAATGTGGGACACTGGCTGGCGCGGCGGTGCCCCCACTCCCCAGACAGACTCAAAGATAGTGGTTTACCCATTTCTAGCACATACCACCTTACATGGTATATTAATAATGCCCTATTCCCCTAAACATGTGTAATTGCTGATGTATGCTCTTGAATAGGCCAGCCAATGTATATTTTTTTAAATAAAGATTCACAATATTTTGAAAATTCAATGAATTGACAACTGCACTTACACTTACGATTTACTTTAGCTATTTAATTTCCCCAGTCTTTCTTGTACCCACACCTTCTCTTTTTAATTAATGGCTCAGACTAGTGGCGTTGCTAGGCCCTTTTTAGGGGAGCTAAAGCCTCCCTAAAGTTCTAGCTCAGTCCCCCCTAAAATATTGTGTATAATGTATCTGCACAAGAATTCGAGACCGCTTTATAGCCCCCTTTAAAACTCTTATTATGAAAACGGCGTTAGGCTGCGTTATTTAGCGCATTCTTCAGTTCGCACACGTCAGCACATTGGAATTAACATCATTAGCAGAGTAACTTTAGGTGTGTTCATTATTATGACATCTGCATTTTTGCCATTCTTTGTTATAAATGCATCTTAATATGATGGAAGCGATACAAGACCCTTTCCCATTCACTGTTTAAAAGTTTTATGTGCGTTCACCCCTCGTTAACTATTTGTTAACGTTACCTCAAGAAAAATGAAAGCACCAAACACCAATGACGGCATACCTCCACGATCAAGATGATATTGTAGCGCACAGAAAGTGTCATTAATGATGATGTGCTATAGTTATAGAGAGTTGACGGTAGTTTTGACAGCTACAGAAAGAGGACGGGCAGAGTTACTGTAGTTCAGCCCGGTGCGGCGAGAAGGGGGAGTCTGCAGACCTGGAGCATGCAGTTTTACGCCCCTGCAGTTTTACGCCCCTGCAGTTTTACGCCCTGTGCAGTTTTGGGACCCTGTTGTTCCTTATTTCTCCAGTAGGGGTTCGCTGTTCATTATGAACCACCAGAACAGACCTAACAGATAACTTCATCGTCTATCGGGAGTTAGAGGTATGGTTAATAATCGTTTTTGTTACTAAGAAATGGTCCAACAATGCATCGTTTTTTGACGATTAATTGATATTTTTACGAATTAATTTAAACATCTTAACATATATATAATATAGATATTGGTGAGTGTAATTTAAACTCAAAGACAATACAATTAATACTTATTGGCCACCAGGTCAATGTTGTGTCTGGATCAACCTTAGCTAACCACGTGTATGCCAACTCGATATCTCTTGCTCATTTTCATATTTATTTTCTTTATAATTTATTCTCATTTTGTCTCCGTAGTCAATGCGAGATGGCCTGTCCTGGTATTCTTCTGACCCTGTCAACTTGCATTATATATTATATATAAACCATTTCAGTTTAGCTGCACACATACTCAAGTTTTTTTTAAATAAAAAAGTCAATAATTGAGCACCAACAACCACAAACATGTTCAAACTCAAATTGAAAACATAAGTCCCATATGGATCTTGATTTGAGTGGTTAAAGAGATGATCCCATTATCTATTCTAAATACAATATACCTCTTGATATTTTCCATTGAATATTTCAATTTAATGATCTGGATTAAATTGTATGAGCACCCTATGTGGGTTTTATCAGGTTTGTGATTGTTAGTGCTCAATTAATCCATCTTGTTTTCTTAATAGTAGTTGTTGGCTGGCTAATTAATCTCATTGATCTCGTTTGTAATAATACTTGGAAATAATTAAACAAATATTAAATGATCATGCAGTTGTACTGTCTTGTTATTTGAAGGTAACTTTATAACATGCCTATACATTCACAACAAACACTCAAGTCTTATATATATATATATATTTGTATATAACTAGGCCACATTATATTATATATTATTTTTGTACTAAGTATCTGATCCAACTGTGTGTATTATTAATTTTTCAATTCACTAAAACACTTTGCACTTGCAATTGCAAATCAATTGTCTCCTCTAAACTGTGTATTAAGACCATTAGTAGATATCTACAAATATTTTAAACTGTTCTGCATATCGTTACATTGTCAACAAAAAATAATGGTAACTAAAGATATTTGGTTAGCAGTTTGATTCATATTTTACTTTGTCAATCAACTCCCCCTACTGGAGAAATAAGGAACAGCAGGGGCGTAAAACTGCCGGGCGTAAATCTGCCTGGGGGCGCAAAACTGCATGCTCCAGGTCTGCAGACTCCCCATATAGGGTGCGGCAGTGTTATTCATTGTTATGAGTTCAGAGGAAATAAAAGTGTACAGAAGCTCTATGTCGTTTTTCAGACGCTTCAGTATCTTTTTTATTAATTGAAAACATATTGTGGAGGTAATAGATGAACACACAGTCATTCAGAGAGTGACAGCGCTAGTGCTAAACAGAATGAATGGCAGGGAAACATATTAAGTTATTCTCACTAAATAATGATTCAGCAGTTGATTGTGATATTTATTTTATGGATTGTGGCTGTTGTTGTCACTTTGAAATATAAATGTTGCAGATTGACCGATTAATGTGATATTCATTTGAATAACAATAACTTGTATTTATGCTTTTCTGCATATTCTTTCTTAATGATTTATTTTAGAAACGTTTACAATATGTGGTGATTAGAGTGTGTCTCTCTCTCTCTATATATATATCCACATTGGAGGCTGAGCCCCCATAATATTGAAAACCTAGAATCGCCCCTGGCTCAGACTCAGTCTCTTTCTCCATTTTTCAAATTGGAGCGCGGATCTAAAAGTTCCTTCTTACTGTGTGCACGTGTGCGCGCTGTCATGACGACAACAACGGAACAACCTAGTCAGCAGTTCAACTGAGGGGTGGGTGTGGCAACAGTAGCGTGCTGAACTGTCAAGTAATTTTCGTTTGGCTGCCTGGGGCTCGAGGATATAGAGCGACCAACTTTTTTTTGAGCAAGTATTGATTATGCGTGACACGGTCTCAATTTGCGGGACGCATGAATTGGGCTTCAAACGCTGTGCGCGCACGCGCTACGACAGGGCCAATAGGTAGGGGGCGCTATGGAGTCATAGTAAAGTCAGTAAAATCATTAAATCAATAACTGAATAAAAACAATAAGGCAATTGGGAGTTAATCCTAAACACTTTAAAGAGAGCAATCTAATTGTTTTGATCAAAGTTTAAATACAATTAAGTTGGTTTAATTAAAATTGAAGTATTATCAAATACAATTCTAACGGCAAGGGAGAGAATTGTAAGAAACCCTGATTCAAATAAAAAAATCAAATCATCAAAACAATAACGAAAAGATTATTTATTATTATATACAAACTATAATGATAATTAATATTAAGTATTCTCAATAACAGTTAACGATTAAATAGCAATATAATGAGATCATGAAATCAAACAAAAGAAGAGACTGGTTGAGACTTAACACAAAGCGTTGCCCAAACAAAAGGGGGAAGTCAGGCAGAGATGACACAGGAGAAGTGTTAAGACACTTTAAGACAAACTGACCTCCAGTGTAAGTAGAAGGTTATACGTCTTCTGCCGGACTTCCGGTTCCACAATTCTGTGTGGAATTACACACATTTCTATGGCAACGAGTGTAATTTGATCCCGTGTCTAATGGCTAGTGTCAGTTTACTGAACACGGGTACATGGATTTTCAAACTACACAAACAATAAACACACAATACTTCTCTATAACTGACTAAAGGGATTTCTTCACCGTCCTGAAAGTTATTTGTGGACTTGGTCGGGATTCTTCAGCGATCGTAACATAAAACAAAAATCACAACTTGATCAAGATTTTTGTTGAATAGTAAATTCATAAACCCCTTAAATAGTAAAACTGGCCCGGAGTTATTTACTATTCCAATCCGGTGGGTTAAGCGAATGGGAGAAACATTATCAGTTAGCTACGCTGATGGTTCACCCCAGGGAGCGCAATAGCTTAGTTCAATAGCACTGGAATACACATCAGTAGCACCTAGCTATGCATTAACAATATGGCCTTTGGAAAGAAGAAGGAGGAAAATCGCTCGCTCTGTCTTCTTCGTGCTAAAAGAGGATTTCTTCGCTCAATATAGAGCAGTAAAATAGTAATATAGTGCTCTATAAAGAGATTTCTTAGTCTTTATATTGTTACTAAATATTTGACAGAGGCTGAGGTTTTCTCTGCGAGAAGCTCAAGAGTCTACCAAGGATAGGTGGGCGGGTCCACACCTTCACTCATACATAACTGTCATGATCCCGTTCTTCTCTTGGTGTTGTCTGGCATGGGGGGTGTGTTATGCTTGTTTTGTCTAGCACGTGCGACACGTTGCTTTGCAGCTAGCACGCGTCCGGTGTCTACGTCATTCACCCCGCCCTCGTGTTGCCCCAGTCAGGGCTTTTCCCCTTACCGGTGACTCATTTGTTATCATCACGCACACCTGTAGCTCATTCACCGTTATTACCCCTCACCTGACATCTATCTCCTCTCATTAGATTTCCCTTTATTACCCTCTCTGTTTTCCCTCGTTCCGTGTCTGACTGTTGCGTGTTTTGCCAGCTCAGTCTGCCAAAGTTTCTAGTGTGTGCTAGACTTCCATAGCATTTTTGAATTTACCTTTTCTTAGCCCTAGCCTTAGCCTTAGCCATTGTCCCAGCCATAGTCTTAGTTTTTGTGTAACGCCATCACAGTTATCTGTTGTCTCTCCGCCCTACCTTTTCACCTTCTCTGCTGCACCCACAACAGATCCCGTTGGCGTTCCGGACTGCGATCTCCCGCTTCACCAGCCACCTCCATTGCTGCTGGATTAAATCCGCTACCAGGCATGACAGATTCTCTCGCCTAGCGAGTTCCGGGTTGAGCTTACTCCCCGGACCCAGTTCTCTACAGATTCTTCCCTGTGGCCGACAGGGGGTCTTCTGTGGTGCTTTATTGCTGGACTATTGTTGGAGTTGTTGCCCTCAATAAAAGCCTGATTTACCCCGCACTTGAGTCTCTTCTTGTCTGCCATGACACATAACAAAGTGCAACAAAGGAAAATACGTATAATAATCATCTTACATATCTTACCTACATATCTTACATGCATATCTTATAGTGATAAAAATCCTTTATGTATTCGTCCAGCAAATGCATGAATAATTTATACACTAACGTTATCTCTTAACCAAAAGTATCGTTACTTTACCAAACAGAATTAAGAGCAGAGGAAGCATAGATCGGTTTAAGTGACAAGTTTGTGAATGTGAGCACAGAAAACCCATCACAAATGTCTTTATAGTTTTGTATTAAACTCTACTCTACATGGTAAACATAATGACGATCGCATAAACACAAACAAATACATGAAACACAAACGTGCTAGGAAGCGCAGAGAGAGAGAGATAGTGAGATAGAGGCAGAGATAGAGGGCATGGCCGCGACGCAGGTAAAACATGTCTGAAAACCAATTAAATCATCTTTAACAAAGAGGCACGCTCTAAACGCAGCTATTCTATATATAGAATCAGATACTTGCTATCTTGGTGCTGGACCAATATCCGTATGCGTGTGGATGGAAATCTTGAATGGTTTCAGAATGCATTCCTGATGAAACGCCGAGTTTAGGTTCTGAGTCCGAAGTTCCATGGCCTAATCGGGAGTCATAAGCCGGTGTGTCCCTTGGATTGTTCTCCACATTCTCTTTCTTTTCCCTTCCAATTACTAAATTCCACCAAAGTGGATCGCTGATGGTGTTTTTATATGCATACCTCAACTTTATTTATATAGTGCTTTTTACAATTTTCACTGTTACAAAGCAGCTGTACATGAGACACATTGACTACAAGTGAAAGAACTGAAGTCATATACCTGTAAAAACAAGAAAAAGGTAAAAACACAAAAGACAGACATACAAATGCTCAACACACACAATATGCATACATACTTACACACATCAACATAGACGCACACACGCAAACACGTTCGCACACACGTACAATGAAAGCACACAATTAAGATAAAGGAGAGTGAACCACAGGTCAAATAATAAACAGACTATAAATTCCTATATGCAATATTAATTATGTAAAATTTCCGAATTCTACAGCAGCCCCCCCCCCCCGGCCAGGCAAATAGTGCAAAACAATATGGAAACGGTGGCGAGGAACCCAAAACTCCAATCGAGAAAAAAACCTCAGGAGAACCCAAGCCCAACCAGGGGATTCCAGTTCCCCTCTGGCAAAAGCTGCTACCTCTCCACAAGCTCAACAGTGCTTGCACAAAAAGGCTAAATAAAAAATAAATAAACTTACTAATGAGGTTAATTATAGATTTAAGATTATCATTAACAATCTAATAGCATTTGAAATTTTGTAGTGAAATCGTGTCAAGTAGTCGCGTCCTTTATCCAGCCCTATCATCCCAGCTCTTGTCAAGTCGCCGCTTCCCATTCTCCGCTCAGCCATCAGGTCTGGGCATGAACCGCATCCTGCCGTAACCTTGGAACAAAGAGACAAGACTGGCTGAGAGTAGAGTACGGTTTTGCACTCTTTGATGCAACAAGTACATCATTTGTTGTTGGATGTGTTCATGGTTCCTGTTGATCTAAATAATGCAGTCTAAATCCTCTGAGGATTAATATCATGGAAGTATAGTGTATGCAAGATTGAAAAGTGTATTTAGTCTAGATTTAAACTGACAGAGTGCGTCTGCCTCCCTGAGGCGCTAGATAAGAAAAGGATCTACAACCTGCACTTTATTTTGAAATTCTAGGTATTACCAACTGACAGGACGCCTGAGAGCGTAATACAATAGAGGTTCACTCAAATACTGCAGCGCTAGACCATGTAGGGCTTTATAGGTAATAAGCAAGATCTTAAAGTTAATGCAATGCTTTATATGTAACCAGTGCAAGGTTGACAGAACCGGGGTTAAATGCTCATACTTTTTTGTACATGTAAGAACTTGAGCTGCCGCATTTTGAACCAGTTGGAGTTTTTGTAATAGGCCTGCAGGGCAACCACCTAACAGTGCTTTACAGTAATCTAGTCTTGATGTCATGAATGCATGAATTAATTTCTCTGCATCTGACAGTGACACCATATGACGTAGTTTAGATATATTCTTAAAATGGACAAATGCAATTTTACAGGTTTTGGCAACATGGCTCTGAAATGACAGATTACTATCGAATACGCCTGCGAAAGAGGGGAAGACACTCTTCTCTCTTAGAACCAAGAGAACAAAGACCAGACCTACATAAGGGGTAAGTGTTTTTCTATGCAGTTCCTTTTGACTTACAGAAATCTAACGCTTACCCTGTAGGATTCTTGTGGTGTTTTAATTCATTTTAGTGGGAGTTGACTCTCCCATTGTTGTGACAGTGAGGCTGACAACAGTAATTAGTAAAATAATTATTAACGAATATGAATAGGATATGCAGTCTTGATCACACTGTAATTTGGGATCGAAGTGTTAGCTTTGAGACATAGGCTTTGATACTCAAAAATAATCTGATTGATGTTTATTCAAAAAATAACATTCTTACAGTTAAATTGAAAAAATATTATAGATATCATTGTTACTGCATGATATACTGAAATATTGTTGTCAGAAAAAGACGGTGAATTTAATATCCACCTCTGATCACAATATGATACATGCAGCATTGTTGAAACTGTTGGTCGATTGAACACAAGGGTTTTTCTTTCTTTTGTTTTGTCTGTACTGTTTTCTCAATGCCTGGTTTGAAGTGCAAGATGGGAAATTCTGTTTCAAGGCCACTGCCGGGAGAAACGCCAGTGGCATTTATGTACAGAAATAATCAAGGATTTTATCCATATGTTAGCAATCTCGCAGGATGGTCGGAGGGAATAAAACCGAAAATTTATATTCCCTATCCGAGGGAAGGGTCCTTTTCTGATGAGTGTATGTTACTGGCAAAGGGTATGTCACATGAAGGCTGGGGAGACCCAATATGGGATTATCCATACATGAATAAAGCTTATGCAGTATGGAAAGACATGAAAAAGGTTTGGGACCAGGGTCCGGAAAAAACAAAAATTGTTGCGTATGCAAATCAAAACCGGTGGCCATTAGAAAAGCCACCGGGATACACTGCCCCTTGCCAAAAACAGACTTCTCCCTCTGTACCATCACTGTCGATAAAACCAAAATTCGATGGTTTGGGTACACGCTGGAAATGTACGAAATGATAGACCGCTAAGAATGTCTGATATGGAAGCAATCTGTAAAAGTTTGCCTTCCCCACAGAAGCGGGTAAATATGTGTCAATTTTGCAAAAGCAAACCAAAATATGCAAATTTTAAAGGAAGAGATTTCCGAGCGGTGTTGTTTCACGAGTTCACCTGAGCAGATAATGAAGATAGCAGGGGTAGTAAAACTATGCGTGTTTGGCGTGCTGTCCGGGGAGCAGGTTCCGAGCTCGCCGATTCCATCCGATCCCGGAACGCTCCCGCACCCCGATAGGGGCGAGTGCGCCGAGCTCGGAAACGGCCGAACCCAGAACTCACCCCCCAAAAAGTGCAAGGATATGAGTTAGACAGCAGCCAGGTAGCGCATACTCCCCAAAAACAAACCGCTGAGAGAAAGGCTTCCTGGATGGTGGCTTGCGGTCGCCATTGGCTGGGGGGTCTTGCAGGTCCTGATGTAGCAGATGTTGTCATGCCCTCTGGAAGTGAATTTCTGAGGGAGTTCTTCTGTGATCGTGAATTATGATCACGTTCCTGTGCACAACGAAGCTGGAAGGTTGGCTAGCTTCGGCAGGGTGACTTTTGCCTGTCTGCTGTGGCAGAGAATGGTTTGAAAGCACGGGCCTCTGCTGGGCGGTCGCTGTGGCGACGCTGGCTTTGAGGATGAAAGGTGTTTGCTGAGGCAGAGCGTGAGTAGGAAGCCATGGGCCCCTGCGGGGCATTTGTTGCAGCCATGTTAGCTTCGAAATGCATGGCGTCAGAGCACGAGTTGGAACCACAGGCCCCTGCAGGGGCATTCGCTGCGGTGATTCTGGCATGAGCATGCATGGCCTCTGCTGCAGCAGAGCGTGAATGGAAACCTAGGCCTCTGTGGAAATGAACTCTGCAGTGACGCAAGCTTCCTGATGCAAGACTTCTGCTGTGGCAGAGCATGGTTGTCATTTCGGCGATGATGGCTTTGAGGATGAATGGTGTCTGCTGAGCATGGGTAGGAAGCAATGGGCCCCAGTGGGGGCATTTGCTGCAGCAAAGTTACCTTCGAAATGCATGGCGTCAGAGCACGAGTTGGAACAACAGGCCCCTGCAGGGGCATTCGCTGCGGTGATTCTGGCATGAGCATGCATGGCCTCTGCTGCAGCAGAGCGTGAATGGAAACCTAGGCCTCTGTGGAAATGAACTCTGCAGTGAAGCAAGCTTCCTGATGCAAGACTTCTGCTGTGGCAGAGCATGGTTGTCATTGCGGCGATGCTGGCTTTGAGGATGAATGGTGTCTGCTGAGCATGGGTAGGAAGCAATGGGCCCCAGTGGGGGTATTCGCAGCAGCGATGCTGGCTTCGAAATGCATGTCGGCTGCTGAAGCAGAGCATGGTTTGGAAGACCGGGGCAGTCACTGGGGTGACTCTGGCTTCTAACATGGGTGGGGGTTTGGAACACGTTCTGCTGCGGCAGAGAGAAGTTTAAATCAATATGGGGGAATAGGCCCCTCCGGGGGTGTTCGCTGCGGCGATGCGGTCTTCATGATGCCTGGCATCTGCTGAGGCGGAGCGAGGGTTGGAAGGCTGGGGGTTGTCACTGCGCTGACTCCGGCTCCTAACACGGATGGGGTGGAACACGTTCTGCTGCGGCAGAGAGAAGTATAAACCAATGTGCTCCTGTGGGGGTGTTCGCTAATGCGATGCTGTCTTCCAGCTGCTTGGCGTCAACTGCTGTAGAGCCATTGTTGGAAACCCGGGAGTGATCACTGCGGTGACACTGGCTTGTAGCTTGGGTGGGGGTGTGGAACACGTTCTGCTGCGGCAGAGAGAAGTTTTAAAGCCATGGTCCCCTTCTAGTATTGGGGAGATTGGGGGGGGGGGTGGGGAGCACGTTCTGCTGCGACAGAGAGAAGTAAGAAGCTCGGGCCCCTGGTGGGGCGGTCGCTGCGGCGATACTGGCTTCGGGCATGGTGGGGGAGGGGAGAAGCACAATACTTCGGGGGAAGGGGGAAGGGAAGCATGCGAGGGATTCTATCAGAGGAAAGACATTCTGCGGCGGCAGAGTGAGGGATGAAGCACGGGCCCCTGCGGGGGCGGTCGCACAATACGATACTGGCTTCGGGGGAAGGGGACAAGGGGAAGGAAACATGCAGGGAGGGGTCAGCTGGGGGTAGGAAAGACGTTCTGCAGCGGCAGAGTGAGGGATGAAGCACGGGCCCCTGCGGGGGCGGTCGCACAATACGATACTGGCTTCGGGGGAAGGGGAGAAGGGGAAGGAAACATGCAGGGAGGGGTCAGCTGGGGGTAGGAAAGACGTTCTGCAGCGGCAGAGTGAGGGATGAAGCACGGGCCCCTGCGGGGGCTGTCGCGTGGTGCGATGCTGGCTTCTGGGGAAGAGGAAGGGGTAAGGGAAGCATGCGAGGGAATTTAGGGGAAGAGAAGACATTCTGCTGCGGCAGAGTGAGGGAGGAACCACAATACTTCCGGGAAGAGGTAAGGGAGACAAACAGGGATACAGCTAGGGGGAGGAAAGACATTCTGCTGCGGCAGAGTGAGGGATGAAGCGGTCTGCTTCTGGGGAATGGGATGGGGGAAGGGGAGCATGCGAGGGAACAATTTACTGGGGGGGAAGAGTAAGCTCTGCTGCGGCAGAACATGCAGGAGCAAGTGGCATGGAGTGAAGGTGCGTCTGGTGAGGGGAGGCGCCGTGACGATGCTTCATCTGGGAAGAGCTGCTTGGTGGGTGGGGGCTGATGTTGAACGAGGTGGGTGAGGCGAGTCCGATGTGCTTTTCTGATGAGGGCACGGTCGGTCCTGATATGACGTTTGAATGCTTCAGAAGACCAACGGCCGAGCCCTTGGATCTGAGATTAACCGGTGACGTCCTGAAGGGGATGCATGCTTCCAGGGTTTGGAACGGCTGGATAGGTGAGCAAATGACCTCGTCTGGCCTGGTCTGTCTCGCTTGCTTGCTATGCTTGATCAAGAACGAGATTGTGTCAGAATGGAGTATGGACAATTCAGAAATGGTAAGATAAACTGAAGGGTCGAAGTGAGATGTAGTAGTGAATTCCAACCTTGCGAAGATTAGAGATTAATTTGGTTAGGACCTGTAAGATGATGGGTTGTCTGGCATCTCGGGGAGTGGGTTGGGTTCTCTGGATGGCCTTGAGGAACATGGATGTCTGAGAACTTCCCATGTCTGTGGAAGGTGCGTTGAACATCAACTGTGGAAAATTGGATCCCACTCAAGTAACCTTTGATGGAGCTGGCTTGGAGATGCTTCGTGTTATTGAGGAAGGATTTGAATGACGTGATGGAGAGGAGGGAAGAATCCGGGAAGGGGATGTTGTATGAGAGGTGAAACATTTTGAAGTTTGTGAGGTATGTCCGTTGGGTCCTGTGAGAAACGGCATGGATGATTGAGTTTCTGGAGGCTGTTAGCAAGGTATTTAGAGGATGATTTAATTGAATATTAAGGCCGAATGGGGAGGGACCAGCGTTGGTGATTGGTCTGCCTCTGGTGCAAGCAGCCTGAATTTCTGCTAAAATCTGCGCCCTGATGCTGTTAGAGACCGGAGGAGGTTCCAGAACCGGAGCGTTTAAAGGCATCGGAGAGGGGACAGCAGTCCCCAAAGAATGCTGAGACGTTGCCTGAGTCGCAGAGATGAGGGTAATTATGGCTTCCACTGGAGCAGCCAACTGGTGCTTCCTCAGGCCGGTGACGGTAGCGGATCCGCTGGCCATGAGGCGGGTGCTTGGGTAGGTGGAGGAGTGATGTTTAGTGGGTAAACGGAACAGACAGTGCTGTTGCAGGCCAGCTCGAGCTGTGCTGGCGGTTGCCGTGCAAGGGAGCAGGAAATGTCCCATCAGCCCCCCAACTGGCATCGATAATGGCTCACCTGGAGCGCGGCCTAGCCTAGCCGACTTGTGGAATGCTCATGTATCTTTAAGTTGATGTGCGCACTGTGTGGGTCAAAAAACAATTAATTATTTCAGAGTTAACATTGTGACTGCGTTGCGATTCCAAGATGCGGTTGTGTTCAGGTTGGCAGACGAGATACCATAGAGATCTTGCGGTTAAGCAACTGGTAAATATACTGGTGCATGCCCCTGTTGTGTAACTTAACCCTACAGTTTGTAACAACCGCCACTACATGGTGCATGATCTAAACAACAGGCCGTAGCTTGACGCTGTGAAGGCGCGTAGAATGATGGGATCTGTTGTCTTCACCGCTGACTGCCATCGATCAGACGGGAACGCAAAATCATGTTAATGTATTAAGTAGAGCAATAAAGTTTATGGTTATATTGCATATTTTGGTGTCCATATACAAGTTACTGCTTGTAACAAGCTTGTGGCTAACTAGACGCTGGACACTACTTCCACCTTTGTCCAAGACACTGTGGTCATGCGGTTTCTACGTCAGAAAGGCGGTGACAAACACGATTTACAAGTAGAAAGATTAATTTGAGATATATATTTTGTTCAACGGAGTATTCACTATATGAAACACTTGATTGTGGTTTAGGGATAGTTTACTGTGAAATTGTTACAAACTGCACCTTTAACGGTAATGGGTGTGTGCGTTATTTGGGCAAGATGTAAATGGAAATGACACCCTGTGTAGAAACGTATCCCGTTGGATACGGACACATTTGTTAACCAGCAATCCCTTTCGGAAGTGCCGATTATGTAACTAATCTCCGGAAGTTTTACAATAGTATGACTGACGTTCGCTGAATGGCACGGTTCCGTGCTAGCCAGCGATATGCCAATCTTGAGTGCAGTGGCGCCGCGGAATGACAGTGGATAAATCTAAATGTATTAAAAGATTGTACTCACCCAGCTTCTTGCGTGACAGCGGGTTCGGCTGTTCAAACACTAATAAAGTCAGTTTATAATTATGTACATTCTCATATATTGTTATTGAATTATCGGAATTGAGTCATAGAATTTGGGGTTGATTAGAGTCAACGTTGCTGCATGGAACGTCAGAGTGAATCGTTTCCCCCAAAATTATTGCACAGCCATTGAAACATTGACGTGTTGTCATTGAGCGTATCTTTATTGGATTGGGTCGAATCACGGCGATCTTGTGAGGCGTACTTGCATATGTTTACTGGTGCCGGCGTCTTCACGCTCGTTCCCCGTTAGCAGTGAGCAAACGTTAGCAGGGAGCTAGCGTTTGCAATTAGCCGGCGTTTAGGAGCGAGCTAGCGTTTGCAATGAGCTGGCATTTAGCAGCGAGCTAGCGTGCCGGCAGCAATTGCATGTGGGAACGAGGTGACTTGCACGACGTAAACGAGCGGGGATACGGAATCGCTTCCCTAAACTGCGGGAAGATGTATTTGGAAATGTTGCCTCACGGATCGGCCCTGCTGCGTGACTGCATCGTTTGCAAACCCGTATGATCCCTTGAATACCTTACGTCCTTCCTGTGATGTGTAGATGTGTAATCCTTTAGAGATGGCTTCAGGTAAGAATCTTTCTCTACTTATGTGCTGGTTCGCTTAAGCTGATAGGGTAGGGTCTATGATTGCTGATTGCGAACCAGCTGGTCTTAATTATATGCTCTGGCTTCTCCCGAACTTTGTTAATCTATAGTCATCCATTAACATCATTAAGAACACTAGAGAAAGACATAACGGAGGAAATACTGATTAAAAAATGTCCCGCATTATCACTTGACCATGATAAAATCACAAACAGCGGTACGGCTGCAAACCCACATGAGTTGTTTTGGGAGACGTCTGCTAATGTTGAAATATTTTTAAGACAGCTAAGAGAGTTTCTTGATGAAAGTCTAGGGAGTCAACAGAACTTATCATTTGCAGCAGGCACTCAGCAGGCAGCGAAAGAATCAGCTGCTCAATTTTTTGTGCGTTTTAAGAAAGCATGGGTTGAAGATTCTAAATTGCCATTGAATAATGAAATAAAGCCTCTGTTTGTCAACACTTTGTTAAATAACATGAATCCTAAACAAGCGCAGTTAATCAGAATAACAACTTCAAACTTGCATGATATGACTTTAGAGGCTCTAGGAAAGCGAATCAGGGAACTGGATAGCTCTGGTGGGTTTTCTGTTGTAACAAATCTCCATAAAAGCGAAGGAAGGAGGCGGGAACCGGCAAACATTCAAAACATTTAATAAAGTAATATAACAGAACAAAACATGAACATAAATATAAATACAAACATAACATAAGTTTGGGCCCGGTCCTCTCTCTTCGACGGTCCGGTCGCTCGTTCCTTTTATATGCTCCCATCTCCTACGTGATTCCAGGCCGGTGTGCGCACTGCTGGCGCTAATTCACAATTACTCACCAGACTCGAACCACGGTCTCCCCTACTCTACTTCATCTGTAAAAATGGAACATGCTATGTTTTGCAGGCTATCCAGAAAAGAGGAACACTGAACAAACGTCTGTAAATCCGCAATTGCTGCATCCTAGCCAAAGAAGGAAGTCAGAAATAATCTGCTTTTATTGCGGAAAGAGGGGCCATTACAAACGAGAATGCAGACGGTTGCACAAGTTTCACACACACACACCACAGAGCAGACATGAGAACATGGGTGCTTCATATCCAACCGAGTGGCATTCAAACCAAGCATAGGGATACCCGCAGAGTGATGTTGGTTCTAATTTATGTATGATGACCCTAACATTCTCGAGTAATGGGGAGGCCAATGGTCTTAAACCATATTTCCACAAATTCACAATTATTCCAGTTTACAGGCATCCGTCGATCCTCTGCCTACAAGTAGACTGATAAGCTCAGGGGCATTTGTCTCCGGTGGCAGCATGCCTACAGTGGTGGAGACCATGATAAACCCTTTGTTATGGTCTCAGTTCAGGGATGACACTGGTTTCATTGACATGGAACCTTACAGGGCTAAACTTAAAACAAACAAACCTGTCTACATTAAACAATACCCTTTGTCTAAAGATAAGGAACAAGGTATTCAACATTTGATTGAAACTTTTGTCAATCAGGGTGTCCTCGAACAAACAAATCCCGAATACTGCGTATTTAATATTACAATATCAAAATAATTGTCCCTAGGCATCATTAGGAACCTTGAGATGGAGAACAACAGATACTTATATCAACATAAGACAGCATAAGATACGATACAACTTTCAACGAGGTTAAACAACAAGAAAGTAAGGCACATCTTATGTGAATAGAAGCTAATACTAATAGGAATGAATACATATGATATATGAACTTTGTATTAAACACAGAGGACAGGATGAAATCCAGATTCTCACAATGGCCACTTTCAGACCAACGGTCTTACAAGCAGTCCTGTGTCCCTTTAAAGAACAAAATATAGAGTAGTTAAAGGGGTTAATACAAAATCTTTAATAAAAGGATAGTTTCATTTGCATATTTTTGTGTGGTTTTCTGGTTTGTTAGCTGTTCTTTGAGGTAAAAGATCAATAAGACTGATTTGTAATAAAAATATAACAAAACCAATCATCCTCAATAAAAACATAATTATATCTACTCTTCATCATCTACCGTGCCAATCTCAATTACAGAATCGTCAAGCCCATTATCTCCTTCCATTACATTGTCACGTTCATCAACATTTCTTGGTTCTTCTATCACCGGTATTGGTTCTGGTTCTTACTCATATGTGTGAACATAATCATTATCATCCTCGTCCGTATCGCTGTTACAATCAAATGTGGATCCCCAAGTTTGATTATGATCTTTCGGAAGATAACCTTTAGGTGTTCGTCTAACCAGCATAGCCTGGTTGACGTCAGTCGTTCTCCTTGCCAACATCATTCAATAGGTTCCTTTGGTTGTAAAGGAAGTAACAGATCTTATAACACATCCGACCACACACTGCAAAATGCATGGCAAAAATAGTAACAAGGCTAATATGGTCATAACAACTGGAATTACTGTACCGGTTATCAAATATCCCCATCCCCCTGATAGGCTGTCCAACCATTGAAACCATGTTGCATCTACCGGTGTTGGTTCACGAACTGATTCTCTCATGTGCTTTACAACGTCTGTGACATTGTCTGCATAATCTGGAATTGAAAAACAACAAGATACTCCTAGCATTTTGCACACTCCTCCTTTCTCCGAGGTTAATATATCCAAAGCAAGGATTAGAATAATCGTTGTTCCACGCAGTCTACCTGGCTGCCTGAACGGGTGCAATGGCCTGTTAGGTTCTATCATTTAAGAATTTAAGAATATCTGGGCCAAACACAATAAGGGCTTCTGTAAGTGTGCACGCAGTATAGGAATTGATATCTAAGAATTCCATGAGAAATTTGCACTTAGGATAACAATTTTTCCCTTTTTCCTTTTTAGAATAGAATTTGGCCCTCAATGCACCTCAGGGGGAAGCTACGGAGTCGGCACTGTTGGCTCAATGGGCCTCCTATCTTCTTGCTTTGGGTGGCCACCACCTCACGAAAGGGAGTTCTTTCCTCAGCTTAGTCAGTGCTTTCTCTACCCTGAGGTGTAGTAAGGTGAATCGCCTGTTGAGATTCTATTTTAGATTGGAGCTTGCCTGCTCTCCTGAAGAACACAACTTCAGTCTGGAAGCGTGTATCCACTGTGGCTGGTAGTCCGTCAGAACTCCTGTCCGTGTTAAGGCAATCACAGTCGCAGGTCTGTGGTACTTTGGTTCTCCAACCTTTGTTGGCTTCAGATTCCTCACAAAGACTTTTTGTCCTGGAACAAAGTTATGAGTAGGCTGCTCTGAGGGAAGAGCAAGGCACAAAGAAACATCAGCACATATAGACTTTAACTTTTTCGATTAGGGAAGTCACGTAGTCCTCCTGGATCACCTACAGATCACCTAAAGAAGAAATGCCTGCGCGGCCTTTGACCCACATGGTCGGGAAAGGTCTACCCATTAGTACCTCGAACGGTTACAATTTTGTCGTGGAAGATGGAGTCATTCTTATTTCTGCCAAGACTGCAGGCTATAAATCAACCCACTTTCTTCCTGTTTCGAGTACAGCTTTTGTTAGTCGTGTTTTCAGTGTTCGATTCACGACTGCACTTTACGGATGGTACGGGACATTAAAATGCCAATCAATAGACAACGCTTTTGAGAAGAGCTGTGCTACTTTTGACGTGAACCCCGTCGTGTTGTCCGATTCTATGGTGAGTGGTCTAATATCTCCTTCAGGCCACTTTGACAATCGATCAATAATTACCAAAAGATATTTTAGATTTCCTATTGGCGGCCTGTGCGTAAAATCAATTTGTAGATGTTGAAAAGGAGCTTCCGGATATGTCAATGCATTGTGCTTAGCTGATTTGTGCGGATTTACCTAAGCAGCATGCATCCAAAACAAGCTTTGCTGTTTTATGAACATCGGCTATACAATACAATTGATTAATTGCTTGAACTACTTTTGCACAACTGGTGTGAGATAACCCATGGTAATGTCTAATTAGGATAATTAACCCTAATTTTGGTAGTGCTATCCTACCCTGTTCATCTCTAATAATCCCTTCCTTGTCTAAGTGCAAACACTTTTGCTCCAATGCTCTACGTCTCCCTGTGTTGGTTGACTTTGCAGGAATTTGATATCAATGTCAGGTACATTCGTTATGTGCACTGTCATTGCTACATGTGTTTCATTTTTTGGATGGTGATGGTGATTTAATCTGAGTTTGGGCTGCTGCCTTTGCGGCTTCATCAGCCCTTCTGTTGCCTATAGTCTGTTCATCCTCCCCCGAACCGTGACCCTGGACCTTTACTATGGCCACTTCGAGCGGAAGCTGAACTGTTCAGTTAACTGTCCTATCAGATTTGCATGTGCTTTTGGCTTTCCATCAGCAGTTTTAAAACTTCTTGCTGCCCACATTTTGGCATAATGGTGAAGAACACTCCACGCATACTTAGAGTCTGTGTAAATTGTTACTCGCCTTCCTGTCATTAGCTCACAGGCCCGTATTAATGCTATCAACTCTGCTCTTTGAGCCGAATTGTAGTCTAGAGCAAAAGCTTCTTTTACCTCACCTGAATCAGAAATCACAGCATAGCCACAAAGGTAGACACCGTCAGAGGGCTTTGAACAAGACCCGTCAACATAAATGTGTTCTCCAGCCTCTAGGGGCGTATCCAACAGATCGAACCTAAAAGAGTAAGAGGTGGTCAGTTCAAAGATGCAATCATGTTCAACATTAAAATCTGCCATGTCTACCATACCCAAAATACCCAGCAAAGCAGGATTAAAGTTTGCTGTAGCTTGAATGCTAAGATTTTTCGTTGCCAGCAGAGTAGCTTCGTAACCTGAGCGTCGTTGCGCTGTCATGTGTTGTGTTTGCATGTTGTGTAAAATTACACCTACCTTATGGGATGCATATAATATTAAAGGGTGTGACAGCCCAGTTTTCTCAGCCATCTTTACAATCAGAGCAGCTGCAGCCACAGCACGAAGACATGCTGGCATACCTGTGACTATGTTATCTAACTTCTTAGACAGATATGCAACTGGCCTATATGTTGAGACATGAAGTTGCAACAGGACCCTGAAGGCTGCACCCACTGCCTCCCTAACATGCAAGTGAAAAGGCTTGGTGTAGTCCGGCAGGCCCAATGCTGGTGCGGTTGTGATGGCTGCTTTCAAAGCATTGAAATGTTCATCAGCTTCCGCAGTCCACTCCAATGGTGTGTTTGGTGGAGCTTTGTGATCGATCAGACCCCTCAGGTGCCTATCGTGAATCGCGCAGTCAGGTATCCACTGTCTACAATAGTTAATTAGTCCCAGAAAGCTTTGTAGCTGCTGCACTGTTAGTGGGGACTTAACCTTTCAGATCAGCTGGACCCTATCTGTGGATCTTGCTCTGAGACCCTGCATCAGCACATGTCCCAAATAGGTTACCTTAATTTTGATCCATTGCAGTTTCTCTTTCGAGGCTTTTTTCGACGGATGCCTGTAAACTGGAATAATTGTGAATTTGTGGAAAAATGGTTTAAGACCATTGGCCTCCCCATTACTCGAGAATGTTAGGGTCATCATACATAAATTAGAACCGACATCACTCTGCGGGTATCCCTATGCTTGGTTTGAATGCCACTCGGTTGGATATGAAGCACCCATGTTCTCATGTCTGCTCTGTGGTGTGTGTGTGCGAAACTTGTGCAACCGTCTGCACTCTCGTTTGTAATGGCCCCTCTTTCCGCAATAAAAGCAGATTATTTCTGACTTCTTCCTTTGGCTAGGATGCGGCAATTGCGGATTTACAGAAGTTTGTTCAATGTTCCTTTTTCCTGGATAGCCTATAAACATGGCATTCTCTAAATTCATATCATGCAAGTTGAAGTCGTTATTATGATCAATTGTGTTTGTTTATGATTCAATGAGTGCTAAAAAACAGAGGCTTTGGGCCCTATCTTGCACCCAGCGCAATTGACTTTGTACACCGACGCATGTGTCATTCCTATTTTGCACCCGCGCAGAGCGCGCTTTTCCCTCCACAGAAGCACGTCGCTAAACTAGTGAATGAACTTGCGCTCCCTGGGCAGTTCAGCGCAAAAAAGGAGGCGTGTTCCGGCGCAAACAATCCCTGGTGCTATTTTGCTGTTCCATTAAACAATTGCGCCACTGACCAGAAAAACCCTAGTCTAAAGTCAGTGGCGCGTTGCGCGTTGTTCATTATGCTATTTTAAGGGCGCATGCTTGACCATAATGCATAGCGTGCACAACGCGCATACACTTTGCTGATGTAATCTTCACAGATGCAACAGTTATTTTTGCAAATCATAAATTGTTACACTAAAAAAATATTAACACATGAGATGACGGAAATCATTGTGGTGTGCCACGAAGATGTGAAAAAATAGGCATAAATCTAGCTTACAAATTATTCAGGCTAATTGTAGTAATTAAGGATCAGACCTGTTTGCCCAATAGTGGCAAGACATATATGTATATAAGGACATCTGACAAATTGGTTTGTCCGTCAAGAACCAGGAAAAAAAAATCGACTGAAAAACTGAAAAAACTGAAAGACTGAAAAAAAAAGACTGTGAAATCACCTTTACCATAATGTAAGTACATTAAAAACCTTAGTCTTCAACTTACCAGTTAAGTTGAGCGTGCTCATATTTTGGCGCCTGGTAAATACGCCATAATAATAGCAATCCATAATGGAACTTGCGCACCCGCTTTTAAAGGGATTGTTGGATGACGCTCTGATTGGTTTATTTCACGTTACGCCGTAACCACACCTATGAATAATGAAGCTACTTCAGACCAACCCATTTTAGATTTGCGCCGGGCGCAAGAGCCATTTATCCCGCCGGGAAAATAGCCACAGCGCCGAGACCCGCCCACTAAGTTACTTGCGCTTCGCGCTTTGACACTTGCGTTTCAGATCGTTAAAATAGGGCCCTTTATGTCATTATTTAATGGCAATTTATAATCTTCAATCCATGCTTTCTTGAAACGCACAAAAACTTGAGCAGCTGAGTCTCTCTTGCTGCCTGTTTCAAATGATAAGTCCTTTTGACTCCCTAGACATTTATCAAGAAACACTCTTAGCGAGATTGCTAACATATGGATCTATATAAAATCCTTGATTATTTCTGAACATAAATGCCACTGGCGTTTCTCCCAGCAGTGGCCTTGAAACAGAATTTTCCATCTTACACTTACACAATTGTAAAAAACAAAACAAAGAAAAACCCTCGTGTTCAATCGACCAACAGTTTCAACAATGCTGCATGTATCATATTGTGATCAGAGGTGGATATTAAATTCACCGTCTTTTTCTGACAACAATATCTCAATACCTGCAGTAACAGTGATATCAATAATATTTTCAATTTTAACTGTTAGAATGTTATCTTTTAGAATAAACATCTATCACATTTTTTTGTGAGTAACAAAGCCTCTGTCTCAAAGCTAACACTTTGATCCCAAATTACAGTGTGATCAAGACTGCATATCCTATTCATATTCGTATATAATTATTTTACTATTTACTGTTGTCAGCCTCACTGTCACAACAATGGGAAAGTCAACTCCCACTAACATGAATTTGAAACACCACAAGAATCCTACAGGGTAAGCGTTAGATTTCTGAAAGTCAAAATGAACTGTATAGAAAAACACTTACCCCTTTTAATGTAGGTCTGTGACCGATCGTCAGTGCGCTTGTCAGGTCTTTGTTCTCTTGGTTCTAAAAGAGAAGAGTGTCTCTTCCCCTCTTTCGCAGACGAGCACCCAATCTGTAAGAATGTAAACTTCTTATGTCCCCTTGTCTAAACAATATTCTACGGTTGAAGAGTCTAACCGACTGAACACACAAAGTTTCAGGCCTGGAGACAAAGTTTGGCACAGACACAAGTGCTTGTTCAATCAGAGTCCCAATGTTTATTGTTTTAAGGACTAATATTTATAAGCTTGAAACAGGAGGTGTCATATAAAACCACCAGAGAGGAAAATCACCAGACTTTCTGTTTAGTCTTATTCCTCCTGAACAATCAGATATGATTACGTATTTAATATTACAATATCAAAATAATTGTCCCTAGGCATCATTAGGAACCTTGAGATGGAGAACAACAGATACTTATATCAACATAAGACAGCATAAGATATGATACAACTTTCAACGAGGTTAAACAACATGAAAGTAATGCACATCTTATCTGAATAGAAGCTAATATCAATAGGAATGAATACATATGATATATGAACTTTGTATTAAACACAGATGCAATATTTGTAGAGGACAGGACGAAATCCAGATTCTCACACAAAGTTTAGACACTTAACAAAGTTAACAAGCGATACTACTGGGCATCATGGGTCTACGCTAGTTTTTGCGCTCAAAACTACCCAAAGATCACAGAAACTTCACAATCGCACACATTCTCTCTGCTATTTCTTCTCGGAACACTTGACGTCTCTCTTACGCACAAATAAAAATGGCGGCGGTAGTATTAAAAACCAAAATAGAAGTATTTTCTAAGAAAATAATAGTTGTAGGTCCTCCCTAATAAACCCTGCCATACCTCGGACTTCCATTCAGCAGCTTAGTCCCTGAAGACAAAGACAGAGAATAGTAGGATCAATAATTATCATTGCATAACATCAATATGGCAATGACAACATATAAGGTAACAACATACACAGCAACTGTTAGATATTATTTTTCCAATAGATAAATAAGCCCACATAAATGAATGAATAAGTGTAGCCTATGTGTGGGTTTTAAGGCTCATAGAGTGGATAGCTGCTAGCAGAGTGAACAGCTGGCTAAACGTGGAGGTAGAGGATTTATTTAAAGCTAAACATTCTTTGTCTGACATGCTATGTTAGCTATACCTTATTTGGAATAACCAGTGTCTTATGGCACACTATATAAAGATGTTTCTTCCACATAGTTCTATACCTTATTTGGTATAACAGGTGTCATATTGTGCAGTATATAAGGATTTGTCTACCCTGAAATAAATGAGTTCAAAAGCTGAATGCCTTTGTGTCTAGTTCTTGTGCTCCCAGATCTGCAGAAGAATTCTTTCACAACATCCAACCTATTTCTGATTTGATTTTAAGTGTAATCCGAAACACAGAAAGAAACTTAGTGTTCGAAAGGAGTTTAACAGCAACGAAAATAAACATCTCAAGAATGAAACATTCATAAACATTCACATTGAAAGAAACTTTCAACAAGTTTATAGGTTCACAAAATTACTTCAAGACATAATCAGTTCTATACCTAACTGGCAAGGCACCCCTGTTAAGACGCAGAGAACGTCTAAGCTCAGGAATACTTTCAGTTTCACTTTCAGCACCAGAAACCGCTGAATTTTCTGACTCATGTAAAGGCTGATTTACTGAATCATCATTGCACACTACAACATCATGTTCCCTAATGCCCTTGTCTAACTCATCCCCATCTCTTCTACACCCTGTGCTTGTGTGTGTAGCAGTTGTAAGTGTAAAGCAATAGCTTTCCATTTGCCCCAGTCATACCTGTGAGAAAAGAGTATAATAAAGCACAGCAGTCTGATTCTCCATTTTGCATTGTAAAGTATTCTGAGCAAACATTGGCATATACTGATCCCAAGTCATTTAGAATGTTTCCTAGCTATCCTATGTTGGTTTCAAACGTCAAATTATCTTTGTAGTGAATTGGTCAAAAAGGGAATTCCTACTATCCCCAGGGAAATTATAAATGTGGGAATTGTTCTCAGTGCACTTTAACATACAAGTGTAAATCATTTAGTCAACCGCTGACTAGTCATTAAGTTTTAATACGTGGGACTATAACTTGTTCCTCTATGCATATTGTTTATCTTATTCGTTGTTCCTGTGGTCTTCGCAATGTAGAAAAAACTTTTAGATCGTTGCGTACCCAGCCGGTCATAATATCATTGCTTTACAATACATAGGGAGAAAGTCACGAAACCACTAAGAGGAGATGTTTATGATGTTTTTTTTTTCTTTTTATGTTTTGATGTATACATTGGTTGCTTGTATTGAGATTTATATGTTTATATATATTTTTTCTGTAATTGTGTTTTTCTTTTGCCTAATTAAGCGACACATGTGTCTATTTAAGGGTGATTTTTAAGCCATAATGCTAATTCGCCTGATGAAGACCTGACAGTCGTATCGACTGTCAGGTCTTGCGCTATTTAATAAACTATGGAGCAATTTATATCAGTGTGCAGACAATACATTACTTCCTTTTGTGATTAACCTTTTTTTGTCTGGCACCTGTGTCCAATCTGGGTTACTTGGATGTGCAGACCTCTTTGCGTATATTCCTTTTTGGGTTCATAATTCATTTAAAAAAACATAAAAACATCTTTGTCTGTTCCTCGACCTTTTCAGTGGCCTGTTACTCCTGTTGTAGTGATGATATAAACCCAGAAGTCACATTGTTTGTTGTGTGACAGGCTGAACAAGACACAGAGACAGATATTCCAAAATTAAACCCCGGAGGGTGATTTAATGAGCACACAACACAGTGGCACACGGTGAGAGATACAAATGGGTAATATAACTCCGAGGGGCTCCGTGGTAGCTGTGGGGGTGCTCGTGCCTCGAGATGCAGTGTCCAATCTCTTTGGTTTCCCGTGTAAAGATCCTGGGGTCGTCAGTTACTGGTCTCTGTCAATAAAACACACCGTCAACCAGACGTAGTACTGAGAGCAAACTCACCCTTTCCTCTTCTTCCTGGGTTTATAAAGGGTGAGCTTGATTGGGACCAGGTGCTGACGATCCGCAGGGGTGCGGGCTTGATTGCTCCGTTGCCATGGCGATTCTGACCTCGTATTGACCCGCTCGTCACAGTTGAAATAAATATTCTATAATGTAATATTCTATCATTTTTCTGTGGATGAAGGTGGAAACAATCTAAGAAATCTTGATTAAAGTGAAAGTAGTTCACCCATGAAATTCGTTTACCGTTTATTCACCCTCTTGTCATGTAAGACCAGTAGGCCTATGTCTTTCTTATATTCTTCAAAAATATCTTGTTGTAGACATGTGGTTGTATCACAAATGTTTGTGAAGTTTAATTGATCTGTCTGAAGCTGTTGTGAAAGCCTTTAATAACAAAACATATTGTAGAACCTTGACTATTAACTATTATCATAATGTTCTGTTCATTACATGAAATAATTATTGTGTTTACATTTAATAAATACAGATTATACAGCTATACATCACATACAGGAATACAATCAAACAGTTAAGATAGGACCAACACAGCTTTATTTTAACAAAAAAAATAGCAAATGAACTTGATATGTATGTAGATATTGATCGAGTCGTTCACATGCTGTTTCACATGACACTTCTGAGCAGACACTACACACGGTAAGATAATTTAGAAATAACCTGCCTTTTAAAAAGCAGTGATTTCATGTTATGATGTCTTAAAAAAAATGGTGCTTCATATGTCTTCTGACATTATTATAACACACAGTTCTGTTTCTGTTGAATATGTGATTATCTAACTGTAATTGTGAAACAGTATAAGGCTCTAAATTTATTGTTATGCAGAAATTTGCTACTGTGCTATTTGCTATTTCTCACCACATTAACCTGCGGGAAATAAATTGAATTTACTGTTAATTGTACAGAGTAGAAAATGTTCACATTTATGATTTCTGTCATTAATTATCCTTAATTATTCTAAAATGTGAAGGCTGGAGAGAGAGCCAATCACCTTCTACAGAAGAACTGTGGAGAGCTTCCTGGCCAAAATATTGTAATGCAAGACTGTACAGTGCATAGTGACTGAAGACAGATGAGATGATTATCGCTCTCTTCTGCATCCACAACATCTTCCAGACACCGTACGCAGAGCATCTGCCACTGTGAAGGATCCTCCCACAGCCTCCTTGATCCTATGCCATCAGGTAAAAGAACATCCTGGTGCCACCAAAAGCCTCACTCTCATTTTAACTTTCCTCCCCATTCCACACCAAAATAGCAACATTCTAAGCATCTGTATTCAGGACGTAAGAAAGGGACAATAGACATTCTATACACAAATACATACTGGACTTTTAAATGGACCCTTAAACCCACATCTGCATTAACTGTGCAGTAAGGACATTATGTGCAAATGCACATCTGACTTTTAACTGACATCTGCACCCAGTCACTTTTGATGTGTACTATAGCGATCTGTACTTTCATGTGAAAAATTCACACTGTAAATTTGACACAGATCTGCACATGGTCACGTCTATGCACTAGCACTTTGTTCCTACACTTTTATAGTTTTACCCATCAAATGTATCATATCTCAGCTCTTGTATGTGTAATGCTTACTGTCTGTTTTGTCACCATCTATGCACCTTGGTCTGTTTGGAATGACATTTTGTTCTTTTGTATTCTGTGTATGTGGAAGAAAGACTGAGTTGAGTTTATGTCAACCATTTGAACTGTTGTTCTGTTACAGATACAGAAAATAAGCTCAATGTCAAAATTATGTGCAGAGCATGCAGTAACCCGTAACATTCTGTTATACACATGGGAACAATTAAACTACATCTACCACATGCACAGGAGTTACTGGACAGCAAAACACTACAGGAACATTTAGCTGCACTGTAAACTACCATAGAAAGTATTATAATCATTTTAATGGAACTGGAATAAAGGAACTTCCTGTCTTTTATATCATATAGTTATTACATTACATCACCTCTATTAATTTGGCGGACACTTATATCTAAAGCGACTTTCAAGTAGGAGAGCTTAAACATTTTGCCAGCATGCTAAACAGTACCGTTAGTTCACAAGGCCATGCTACTTGGACGATTAAAGCTGGAGTAAGCACGGGAGAAAATGAACAATACATATATATATATATATATATATTTGTTGTTTTGACACAAGATATAGACAGTTTTGGGTCGAGACTTGCAGTTTGTTCCACTACACGAGAACTCAATGAGTAAAGAGATTTGGTGCCTCGCTGTGATTGAACAACCAGGCATTGCTCACTTTCAGACCGAAGATGACAGGAGGGAATGTAGACCTGGAGCAGTGAGTTAAGGTAAAGGGTTTAATTTGCCGTTATCGTTCTGAGGTCCAGTGTCAGCGATTTTAACTTGATGTGGGCAGCAACCAGCTGCCAGTGAAGAGAAATCAGGAAGGGTGTTACATGGATTTTTAAGGCTGATTGAAAACAAGACCTGCAACTGCATGCTGGATCATTTGCAAGGGCTTGACTGCATTGATTGGAAGGCCGGGCAGTAGAGAATTGCAGTAGTCCAGTCTTGATATGACCAGAGTTTGGACTAGCAGCTGAGAGGCATGCTCCGCCAGGAAAGGTCTGATTTTCCTGATGTTGTAGAGCACATACCTGTAGGTTCCAGTGGTTGCCGCAATGTAAGAGTTGAATTGCAGCTGGTCATCGAACATCACCCCCAGGTTCCTCGCATACTTGATGGGTGTTATAGTTGAGGATCTGAGCTCCAAGGTAAGGTGGTGTTCAATTGATGGATGGCTCGGCACAACCAGGAGTTCTGACTTGGAGAAGGTTTTGTCAATGACTAAATCTAATTGGGTTTGTTATGATTGTTTTGGATTCTCAATAATTTTCAAGTGTCTAAATTAAATTATTATTGTAAAAATACAGTGAGTCTATACAAATCATATATATATCACTAAAAGACACTTTGTGGTTTGCAGTCAGGTCTTGGTGGGTGTGTTCCACAAACACTCACAGGCTCCTTCCTCCAAGGACCAAGACTCGCACAATTGGGGACAGAGCCTTTTGTGCCGCCGCCCCTCGCCTGTGGAATGCCCTCCCTGAACATCTGAGGGCTCCACAAACGACTGATGGTCTTAAAAAGAGTTTAAAAACGTACCTTTTTAAAAAGGTTGGTTGGTATTTGTTTTTAATTGACTTCTTAAATTGTCTAATTAACTGTTTTATTTTATTACAACACTTTTGTAGCACTTTGAGATTTTCCCTAAAATGTAAAGTGCTTTATAAATAAAATGTATTATTATTATTATTATTACTGGTCTAGCAAGTGAATCAGTATAGCTAGATTTTAATGTTTTAAAATAACGAGTGATGTTGGTTAATCAAGCATGTCTTGCTAATTATTATGATGGGCTGAAGCATCATATGAGAACACTTCTATTTTCATTAGATTTTGCACACTGTCATTATATGCCATCGATCAAAACATGCTGATGCACAGATAATTCTTGTTGAATTTATTGGTATGTAGATTCTTTTTTCTTTCTTTCTTCTCCTGCTCTCTTCTTGATGTCCATCAGAAATGCAGCTTTGTTTGTGTCTTCCATTTCATTTAACTTCTCAATCAGAAAATCAATGTGCTGAAGTATGAAGAGTGAATCACTTTTCAGTGCGATCATCTCTAGGGTTTCTACACAGCTATAAGCTTCAGTCACAAGCTTCTCTTTCTTTTTGTCTAAACTGTGTATTTCTGTCTTCAGATGGTCCATTAAAGATGTATTTTCTCCCATTTTTTGTGTATATTGAATCTTTAAATCTTCAGATGATTTTGTCTCTGGTTTTGTCTTTGTTACATATATTTTGGCTTCTTTCTTGTGTTTGCTGTAGTGACATTTTTTTGTGCACACTGTGCAGTAACCGCCTTTCATCACTGTACACCAGGAGAGACTTTTCACCCACCAACAATCTGGATAGTGACAGTTCTCCTCACAAACGGTACAGCACATTGCCTTTCCAGCTACAGCAGGATCGATATCAACCATTTCTTTGTAGGGCACTTCAACTGTGAACTCAAAGTTCTTGTTGTCTTGGAAATATTGGTTCTGTTTCTCCAGAGCTTCTTCAGTTTGTTTCAGTTCAGTATGTTTTATCTCTATCTCTTGAACACGCGATTGGAGATTGGAGATGTTTGCCTCCAACTGCTTCCGTTTTTGCAGAACATCTTTAGTCATTTGTAAATTTTTTGGTCGTACTGTGTCAAGAAACTTGAAAAGCCCTGTCATTCCTTTATAACTGAGATCCCATAAATGATCCTGCATTGTTTGATCTTCTTCATCAAATGCCTCTGACTGACAGTTGTTGAACAGAAAATAAATGGGCTGCTTCTTCTCATCTACAGCACACTTGATTTTAGCTTCTTTGACGGCTGTCAGAGCATTTTTAGGGCGAGCGCCAGTGGAGTGTGTGAAGAGTAACACAATGTTTTCTTCAATATCTTTACCAAATAAACACTGAACAGCATCAAATATGTATTGTTGTCTGTCAGTGAGTCGATTTTGATCTGCTTTAATCACAAAACACACTGCACTGGTTCCATAAGCCACATCATCAGAAGTGCCTACATGCTGCAAACTCCTGCCGATCTCTTTATCATGACCAGTACCACGAGTGTCTCCATATCCTGGTGTGTCAATGATTGTTAGGTCGACTGAACTCTCTGGTATATAAACACCATAGACAGTGATGATGGAGGTCTGACTGTGAGCTGATGTTCTGTCACTCTGATCATCTGTGATCTCAATCCAGATCTTGTCTTCTCTCTGAACACCACACGTGTAGTTGATCATAGTGTTGATGAGGGTTGTTTTTCCAGTGCCTGTTTCTCCCACAATCAGAAATGTTTTATGAGGTTTCTTTGTGTCTCTTTCACCAAAGATGATTTTTCTGTGTGACTCAGATTCATCAATATGATCTATTGTTGTTTCCAGACGATATCGAGCAGGATTTCCATCTTCAATTAAGATGCCTTTCTTTCTAATTCCATCGGTCGGGCACAATTCTTTGACACGAGTCTGTGCGCTATTTTTTAAACAAAAAAACAAAGTAATATTTTACAGATAAATTCAGATGCAGATACGATGTTTTAATTTATGGTTCTACAGTAAAGAAGCATTGACCAAGACCAATATGGTCTTGTAAATAATGTCTAATAGGTAATTTAATACAAATGGACTCGTATCTCGTAGTTATAGAGTGTGCATTTAATTTTGATGATTATTATAATGAAAAATATGACAATAGACAAATGTCACATATATCATGAATATTGTGCCATGTTGTAGTGAGATCTGATAGATTGGATCTTGAACATCATAAATAGAAATAATTCACCCCCTTGAAGGTTTGTATGGGATTCATTACTTTAAATATTTAATTCAATATTTAAAAAAAAAACAATTTAGAAATCCACTGACAACTTCATTCAGTGCAGTAAATTATCATTGTATGTGTATTTAGACTGCCGCCTGTCATCATCTAGCACAAGTCTTCCAGCATCACTCCTCCATCTCATCTCTATTCTAATGTACTTTATTCTGGTGTGTTTTATTTTCATAATTTATTGCTTTGTTTCAAAATGTATTTTAATTCTAAACCCTTGGTTAAAGAATATAATTGTGTGCTACTGTGTTATTATTCTCTAGTGCTATTCTTCTGTATTTTTTTTCTTTCAACCCAGTCTCATGTCAGTTCCAGACATTGTCAAGAAGTTTGGAATCCATAAATTCAAGGACAAAAAAAAATCAAATTTTTTCGTGTCACCAGCGCAACTTCTTTTCGTGTCACCAGGTCCGGATTAATTTGGCACAAATGTCTTATGGATCACCCATACACATCACCTCTATTTTATCCAGGATTACATTGACAAGTTTCAAACTATGTAAACACCTGTATACATCCTCTGTCACACAGGATTTACACCAAATGATTGCAGCTATGCTTTCCTGGACCAGCAACAACATCAAGACATTTCCCTGCATACTGTAACTCACTGGCATATGCAACCACACACACACTACCACAACTACCTATTAATTCAGTTCCATCAGATTCTTCTATAATTCACATACAAACACGGCAGATTCACAAAACTGTTCTTAAGAGACCGAATTTTTTATATAATCTGATATCAATAGTAGTTTTAGAAGTCGGCTAACCAACACGTTAGCTCACTCCAAAACTCTAAAATCAAAGCCGCAAAGGCTAATTTTACTAATTTTGTTTCAGGAGGTGGCAAAGCAACGATAAATGGCTATCCCTGACCCCGCCCCTAAACCTAACGTCACAAGGGCAAATCATAACAGAACATACAAATTAAATTGTAGGAAGTAGAAATTCAGGTGACCCACCTTGTAAAGTATGAATTCCCAACAGATTGCATTGTTATATATTGCATATAAAAGATACTGTGTATTAAAATACATTTGATTGAAAGTCCTGCTGGGTGACACGACAAATTGTTGTGCTGACTAGCGCGAAAAAAGGGGGAAATTTGTGTCCATTAACACAAATGAATAGATTACATTCCGTGACAATGTCATGCATAGCATTGAGACTGGTTATTCTTTGTATTTAATGTTGTTTTTTCTAATGTACTACTGATGGTCTAATGGACTTTTATTCTACTTCTAATCAAACAGACTTCTTTTCCAATGTACTGCTATTTATTGTTATGTTACTTTGTTTTTTGTCATTATTTTATTGCACTTTCTGCTTATATACAAATCGTACTCCATTATTAAACCATCTCTGATGACTGAAGCTTTTTTCAATAGCGCACTGAAAACTGGTTTGCGAAAAGTAAAACTTTAAACCAATGGCAGCGAAGCTGCACAGACCTATGGCGATGGAGTCCGCCAGTAGGGGTGGGGCTTATTGGGGTATGAGCAGACAAATCACTGCAATGTCCTCAGATTACTTCCACTGAAGTGACGACCATGCAGCTTTGTAACCACGGCCAGGAATGCAGTATTCGTTCCACATCTCAGTGAACAGAGGTTACGTAAGTAGCAGAGTACGTTTCCAATCAATACTTTACTCGTACTGCGTAGTTGGACGCCATGGAGACCAATACAATCCCGCCGTGCTACAAGATGTATAATAAGGTTTTTTAGAAATAAAGCTTGAGGGCCAAGTATGGAGGAGGGGAACCCTGCCAAGCGGATTTGGCCAAGCTAAAGAGGTGGCCCAGTCCGGAAAGCGCCACAATGACAGTGTGCCTAGTGCCGGTGCGGTTGGGAGAAACCATAGTCCGGCGACCTAGTGTAAGTCCCTTAATCAGAGAGGACCCGAGCTTGTAAGGCCGGGACATCCAGACTTTACAATCTGGTAAATTTGGACAGCGATGCCCAGCAAGCTTCCACACATCTCTCTGCTATGGACGCACCACTAGACCAAGCCCAGGAAGAGGCGATATCTCTAGTAGAGTGGGCTCTGACTCCTGTGGGCATTGAAGGTAACGCCACAGGAAATTTGCTCAAGAAAATAGCTTTTTTAAGAGTCGTCGGTAAGGAAAAGACTGTTGCTGCTGAATAAAGAAAGCCGGCGAGCAGGACCTCGAATCCGCTGCAGATGCTTTTCAACGGTGAAGGAGTCAGTCTCGAGAAGCGAAGGAAGAGTCGTCGCTGAAGGAGAAGAGATCTTAGGACACTGTGGCGACGTGTCTGCTTATATAGCCTTAAGCCCCGCCCCCATTGGAGGGCTCCATTGCCATAGGTCCGTGCATTTTCTCTGCCATTGGTTTAAAGATTTATTTTTACAAACCAATGACCGTGCAGTATTCACTGCAGTATTGAAAAAAGCTTCAGTCATCAGAGAAAAAGGAGGTCTCCCGATAGCGTCCTGCTACGCAGAACGAGTGAAGTTTCGATAGGGAAGTGCTTTCATTCTAATAGACTTTTAATTTAAAGCACTTTATTTAATTGAACTCTGTAGCTACCTCCAATGGGCATGCCCACTTCAATACCACATGAACAACCAGTTAGCTCAGAGCTTGATGCTTTCCTTCATAGAAATCACACTCAAGTCTCAGTCACTGTCTCTAGGATTCAGTAATTGGTCGGGACTGCATCATGAAAGAATACATTGCTTCAATAAAAGCTGATGGCTGGATAAATGTTCATCTGTCAGCTGAAATAAATGCAGGTTTGCCCTTACAGTCCTATTAACAATCATAATAACGAATAAATCAACAGTTTTCATTGTTGCTTGAGTCTTACCTGTCTGTCAAATGCTGAGAATCTGTCATGACTCAGCTTGGTTACCAGAAAGAGTCTATGATCTGGATGTTTTTATGAAGAACAAAAACAAAAAACATTTAATTATGTTTAAAAAATATCTAAGCAAAAATAACTATAGGTTAAAAAACTACCAATGCAGTATGAGATTTTTTCATCTTAAAGCATTTGTGTTTTTTGAAATTCTGGCTGTTACTAAAATTCTTCAGGTGTTACGTAGTCAATGTAATCATACTTAAATATCAAAATTCAGTATTGTTAAGTTAATTGACAGAAAATAATGAATAGAAACTTAGCAGAATAAAAACTTATAGCATGATATCAATACACATATACAATGTCATATACTTAATTGTGTAGTTATTTTAAATGATTAATAAATTCCTAAGTCACATAATGCTAAGACTATTTTGGGATCAGACATTTAAAACCAGAATTCGATTGATATATGAATAAAAGTGAATCTATTTACAAGACTATCTGTTTTTGTTAGTCCATCCTTTCCAAACGACAAGCAACAACATCAGAAAATGCATTTATATACTGAAGACAACATCTGTTTCTCGAAAGTCATGTGATTAAGGGGAAAGCATCATAATGCCACATTCCCTTATATGGAAAAGGAGAGACTGTTCCAAAAAAATCACATGACTTTCAGAAAATATAGTAAGTCCTTCATTACGATTAATAAAGTGTTTCCCTAAACCAGAATAAAGTACATTAGAATAGAGATGAGATGGAGGAGTGATGATGGGAGACTTGTGCCAGATGATGACATGCGGCAGTCTAAATACACTGTTACGCCCCCATATGTCTAGGAGATAGGGACCGTAACAGTTTGGTCAATAAAAACCCTGTTGTGCGTCAAGTGGGTGGAATAAGGCAAGATGTTCAGTAAATACAAAATCATTTATTGACAATCATATAAATATTTAAATGGAAAGAAGGGACGTGAGTGGTGCTAAATCAAATAAAAGAAACAAAACAAAACACAGGTAATTCTTATATAAAAAAATCCCTCTAAACTTATTAACCCAAACCAAAACAAAAATAGACACTAACACAAAGGAACAAATCTTCCACATCAACGATGTCTTAACTAAACTATACTCTCTAACCAAAAGTACTGAAGAAAACTTACATTGGATGGCACCTGCTCCTAACCTAGTGAAATAATACTAAGGTCTCGTATCCTACGTGTCTGACGGAATGTAGGTCACGTGACATTCTTCCTGTCCCCTTCTCTCCCAATCAGATTTTTATCTGACAAACACACAATTTAGCAGCACAAATAACAAAGACCGCGTTTTCACGACAGCCTTCTCTCTCTCGCCTCCACTTACGCAAGTAGTCACAAGGGTTCCTTTTAAGTGCTATAGTGATCGCTGATTGAAGGATCAGACGGTGACATCATCCCAAAGGAAATTGGAAACAGGTGGATTCACCGTCCATATGATATCTGTATAAACAACACAGAGAGAACAACAAAAACACAACCCACACAACTCACGGACATAACACCCCCACACTTAAGAATTAACATCCATGGTTGTTTATAACCACAACACCAATCAATGCACATCAATAAACACCACTCTTAAACTCTCGACAGAGCATCGGCTACAATATTTTCAGAACCTTTCTTGTGAAGGATTTCCAAATTGTAACTTTGTAGAATTAGTGACCACCGCATAAGTCTCTGGTTCTGATTGAACATTCGAGATAGAAACGTAAGTGGATTATGATCTGTATATGTTCTGACTGGCTGAGATGAGATGAGGAACCAACATATACCTCGAAATACTGCAGAGCTAATAGAAGTGCCAGAGCTTCTTTTTCGATCGTTGAATAATTCAACTGATGTCTATTCAACTTCTTTGAGAAGTAACAAACAGGGTGGTCAACACCAAAGTAATCTTCCTGTATCAGTACAGCACCTACACCTAAAGAACTTGCATCAACTTCTAACTTAAAGGGGCGGGTAAAATCAGGAGCGGACACAACAGGAGTGTTCATCAGAAGGGTTTTCACACTTTCAAATGCCCTCTGACAATCATCAGACCAGGTAAAAGGAACTGACGGACTGAGTAAACTAGTAAGTGAACACACAACCGAAGAGAAGTTTCGACAAAAACTACGGTAGTATCCGGCCATACCAAGAAATCTCCGCAATTCCCGTCTCGTCCTTGGAATCGGAAATTCGGCAATGGCTTTAACTTAAGCTTCTACTGGAAGAACTTGTCCTTGTCCAACCTCTTTTCCCAAGTACGTGACGGTGGCTTGTCTGAACTCACACTTCGCAAGATTTAGCGTTAATGATGCTTTCTTAAGCCGATCAAATATTGTTCGTAACAGTGAGATGTGTTCTGACCATTCCCGATTATACACAACCAGGTCATCCGAATATGCATTACAATTAGGAACTCCCTCTAATACCAGATTTACAATTCTCTGAAAGGTAGCTGGGGCATTCCTTAAACCAAATGGCATCACGGTATACTGTAAAAAATGATCCGGAGTGACAAATGCTGATATTTCTGAAGCATGAGAAGTGAGTGGAACTTGCCAATACCCTTAAGTAAATCGAGTTTCGTAACGAAACACGCAGATCCCAAACTATCTATACAATCCTCCATTCTCGGTAATGGATAGTTATCGGGGATTGTGATAGCATTCACTTTGCGATAGTCAGTACAGAATCGCAAGTACCATCGGATTTCGGGACTAAAATGCAAGGCGAGCTCCACGGACTACAACTATGTTTAGCTAAACCATGTTCTAGCAAGTATTCTGCTTCGGCTTTCAACAAAGACTTTTTTGTAGCATTTACGCTGTATGGATGTCTCTTAATTGGAGTAGGATTTGTAACCTTGATGTCATGTTGTAACACTGTAGTTTGTGACGGAACATCATGAAAAAGTATAGGAAATTCGTTAATCAACTTAGCAACATCCTGTTTTTGGTCAACTGTCAAATTGTTAGAATAGAATAGAATAGAATACCTTTTATTGTCACTGTACATGTACAATGAGATTCGATAGCTGGCTCCACAAGCAGTGAAATAAATACTATAAATTACATTACAAAAAAAAAGGGGTAAGGTTGAGCAGACCTGAGGAACGTGTACATTTGCAATAATTACGAACAGTGCATGTGAGAGTTCAGAATAGTTATTGCTTTTGGGAAGAAACTGTTTTTGAGTCTGTTTGTTCTAGCCTTGAGACACCTGTAGCGCCTCCCTGAGGGGAGCAGTTTGAAGAGGTCAAAACCAGGGTGGGAGCTGTCCTTGGTGATGGCTAGTGCTCTGTTTAGGCAACGGGAGGTGTAAATGTCCTCCAGGGAGGGGGGAGGGCAGCCAATGATCTTTTGTGCTGCCTTTTCAACCCTCTGAAGCCTCTCCCTGTCTGCAACGGTGCAGCTGCCATACCATATTGTGATACAGTATGTCAGCATGCTCTCGATGGATGAACGGTAGAAGGTCATTAGCAGGTTGGAGTTCAGATTGTACTTCCTGAGAACTCTCAGGAAGTGCAGCCGCTGCTGAGCCTTCTTGTAGACTGCCTTGATGTACTCAGTCCAGGAGATGTCAGCGGAGATAAGGACGCCGAGAAACTTGAAAGAGTGAACCCTCTCCACACACTCGCCGTTGATGTATAGGGGGGCTGGGTCGGTCCTGTGCTTCCTGAAGTCGATGATGATCTCTCTGGTCTTCTTGGTGTTCAAAGTGAGATTATTCTCTGAACACCAGACTGCCAACTTACCAACCTCTTCTCTGTAGGCTGCCTCCTCACCTTTATAGATGAGTCCGACCACTGTAGTGTCGTCCGCAAACTTGACAATGAGATTGTCATTGTTGGCCACACTGCAGTCGTAGGTATAGAGACAGTACAGGAGGGGGCTCAGCACACAGCCCTGTGGGGAGCCGATCCTCAGCATGCGGCATGAGGATAGGTGGGGGCCAAGTCTCACAGTCTGGGGACGTTTGGTTAAAAAGTCCTTTATCCAGGCACATGTGAGAGGGGAAAAACCAAGAGTGGCCAGTTTGGTGATGAGTCTGTCTGGGATTATGGTGTTGAAGGCTGAACTGTAGTCCACAAAGAGCATCCGAACGTAGCTCTACTGTTTCTCCAGGTGGTTCAGTGCAGAGTGGAGAGCTACGGAGATGGCTTCCTCGGTGGATCTTTTTGCACGGTATGCATACTGGTGTGGGTCAAAATCTGGGGGGAGATGATCCTTTATGTGCTGAAGGACCAGTCTCTCGAAGCACTTCATGATTACCGGGGTAAGGGCCACCGGCCGGTAATCATTCAGACTTGTGATGGGAGTCTTCTTTGGCACTGGAATGATAATGGATGATTTTAAGCACTGCGGGATGACTGCCTGGGCCAGTGAGAGGTTGAAGATCCTGGTGAAGGTGGGGGCAAGCTGGAAGGCGCACCCTATGAGCACCTTGCCAGGTATTCCGTCTGGGCCGGCAGCTTTCTTGGGGTTCACTGCCAAGAGCACCCGTCTTACTTCATGTTCGTACACGGTGAGTGAAGTTATGTGGGAGGTAGTTGCAGGTGAGGGGAGAGCTGGAGCAGATGAGTGCTGCTGAGGCATTTCAAAGCAAGCAAAGAAGCAATTTAGCTCCTCTGCAAGCGGCGCACTCAGGTCATCTGTAGGCGCATCCCCGCCTCTGAAATTTGTGATGTCCTTTATGCCCCGCCACACCTCCCGTGTGTTGTTGCTGGACAGATGAGACTCGATGCGCAGTCTGTGGTCCGCCTTAGCTCTTTTTATACCCTTTTTAAGGTCGGCTCGAGCCGCTCTGTACAGAGAACTGTCCCCAGACCTAAAGGCAGTGTCGCGGACCCTGAGGAGTGTACGTACCTGGCTGGTCATCCAGGGTTTCTGGTTTGGGAAGACCCGGATGGTTTTTTCCACCGTCACAGTTCCGATACAGAACAGGATATAGTCCAGTACCGTCCCTGTGAATGTCCCCAACTCCTGGTGTACAAATAAGTCCCAGTCTGTCGAATTAAAGCAGTCTTGTAGCATGAAGAGTGCATCGCTAGGCCAGGTTGTAACAGACTTTGTGGTGGGCCTGGCCCTGCGTCTGAGAGGGGTGTAGGCTGGGGAAAGCAGGAGGGAAAGATGGTCTGACTTACCGAGGTGGGGGAGGGGTATGGCTCTGTATGCGTGCTTAATATTGGTGTAGACATGGTCCAGAGTCTTCTCCCGCCTTGTGGAACACTTTACATGCTGGTAGAACATGGGGAGTACAGTCTTCAAGTTGGCCTTATTGAAGTCCCCTGCAATTATGTGAACACCGTCTGGGTGGGCCCGCTGCTGTTCGTGTATGGTGTTCAGCAGTATAGAGAGGGCTGTGTTTACACTGGCATCGGGTGGAATATACACAGCTGTGACAATCACCACAGTTAGCTCCCTCGGGAGAAAGAAAGGCCGGCATCTTACAGACATGTACTCGACGTCTGGGGAGCAGTGACTGCCTATAACTGTCCCGTTGTTACACCATTTGTCATGCACATAAACACAGAGTCCCCCCCCCTGCTCTTACCTGAGTCCTTGGTCCTGTCATGACGGAGCAGAGTGCGGCCTACTAGCTGCACGCTAGCACCGGGTATACCCGGCTGAAGCCAGGTTTCGGTGATAATCAGGACACAGCAGTCACGAACATAGCGATTTCCAGCAAGTTGTAGTTGCAGCTCATCCGTTTTATACACCAGGGATCTGGCATTGGAGAGATACAGGCTTGGTGGAGGTGGCTTGTGTGGTTGTTTCCTTAGCCTTAGCATAACACCGGACCTACGGCCCCGCTTCTGCTTCCTCTCCCTCCTCCGTCTCCGCCGCCTCCTCGTCCCGACAACAATCCACGGAGAGCCCGGCGGTCTCGCTATGTCGTTTGGGATGTTATGTGTGTTGTGAAAGTCGCCCGAAACAGATATCTGATGTTGATCCCCGATTTCCCAAAGCGTCTGGCGGGTGTACTGAATGTTCACAGCACCAATAATACTCAAAGTAAAAAAAAAAAAAAATCAACAGAAGAGGGAAAAGAAAAGAGCAAGAGCACTGAAGTGGAGAGCCGTAAGCCGCTGCAACCATGCGCGCCGCCATTACGCATTAAGATGCGACATCAAATCTTTAACAATTTCCGAATTTGATAAATGAGCACACTGCTGTGACGCATTTCTCAAAACTAAACCATCCTCATCTCCGATTTCACTATCAAAAGAAGACTTAACCTCGCAGGTCATCACAATAGATGTAATAGGCTGTAATTTATTCTCAACATTCTCTGATAAAGATGTACGCACATAATAAGCCTTCAACATATTAATGTGACACACGCGTGTCTGTCGCTTCCTATCGGGAGTGCTAATAACATAATCGGTTTCACTGATCCTTTTCACCACCGTGTATGGTCCAGAGAAACGTGCGGACAAAGCAGCTCCAGGAACTGGCAACAACACCAAAACTTCACCACCCGCTTGAAAACAACGAGTAACAGCCTTTCTATCAAAGCGCTGTTTCATTCCCTTCTGTGCTTTAGACAACGACTCGGTTGCTAGAGCGCAAGCACGATGCAGCCGCTCTCGAAATGTGCTTACATAGTCTAACACGTTCTGTTTAACAGATGACTCAGTATTTAGCATTTGCTCTTTTAAGACTTTCAACGGCCCCCTGACTGAATGTCCAAAAACTAAATCTGCAGGACTAAATCCCAAGGACTCCTGTCTTGTCTCACGTACAGCAAACAAGACCAAAGGTACACCTAAATCCCAATCTTACTGTGTATCCAAACAATACTTTTTAAGCATCGACTTTAGCGTTTGATGGAACCGTTGGAGCGCTCCTTGGCTTTCAGGATGATATGGACTCGAAGTACGATGAGTTATATTCAAAGTTTTCATGATTTGATCAAATAATTTCGAAAGGAAGTTTGATCCGCAATCTGTCTGGACGACTTTTGGCAAACCGAACGTAGAAAAGAATTTAACAAGATTTCTAACAATGATCGGAGCAGTAATATTAAATAACGGAATTGCTTCTGGATAACGTGTGGCTGTACACATTATTGTCAACAAGAATTGATTTCCTAACTTCGTTTTCGGTAACGGTCCAACACAATCCACTATAACATCTTCAAATGGTTCACCAAGGTGCAATCACCTGGTTCGGTTTTCCCATGATCTGGCAAGTGTGGCACGTCTTACAAAACCTTGCCACATCTTTCTTTAACCCTGGCCAAAAGAAATGCTTAAGTATACGGTGGTAAATTTTCCTAACTCCTAAATGTCCAGAAAGTTGATGATCGTGAGCCAGATTTAACACATGCTGTCTGTAATCTGTCGGAACAACAATCTGACATACTGTACTTACATCATCATCAGGTGAGTCACACTCACACCATTTCCTCATAAGAATCTCCTTCTCTAAAAAATAAGAAATATGATTTCCATTTATTGTGGTGGAATCCACAACAGAGGAAAAACATTTAGACAGACTCTCATCATTTTTCTGGGCCACCGAAATCTGTTAGCAAGTAACCGGCAAAATCAAAGGTTTATGATCTATCAGATCAATGGACTTTGGAATTGATCCCTTTTTCTCAACATCAGATTCCGATCGATACTCTAACCTCTCCTCAATAAACATCGGTAGCATAAAAGAATCAAACACGTTCAGCTACACAAGATTTAATCTCCTCAAGTAACATTAATTCCCTTAATATGTCTTAAGATCTACCACTTTGCTTGCTACACACCACTTATCAAAAAAAGTTCTTTTCTCCCTGACAAACTCGACAAATATCTGACTGTTACTTTTCTTATGTCCTCTAAATCTTTGATGATATGCTTCTGGAACCAATTCATAAGCACGAAGTATGGCTGTTTTCACTGACTCATATTTCTCTCTCTAACTACAAGATGAAAGTCCATTTGTATTAAATTTCCCACGAGACATTATTTACAAGCCCATAGTTGTCTTAGTCAATGCTTCTATACTGTAGAACCTTGAATTAATACATCGTATCTGCATCTGAATTTATCTGTAAAAGATTACTTGTTCCCTCTCTGTCGGTCTCTCGACGTTGTGTCGAACCGACAGAAGGGATTCGCCCTTCAGAAACTATCAACTTCAACTAGCTTAGAAAAGGCCAATGAAATCTCCATCTGCCCATAGATGTGTCTATGAAAGCTGCCTCAGCATAGCGGACGCCCAGACACTTGATGAAGATACTATGTCCATCCCCCTCCTCGATGAGGGTGCCGCACCCAAGAGAACAGCGAGACATGCTGCGCTGGAGAAATGCTTAGTCCTAGAAAGGACTTTTGTTGAAAAAATCTCTGAACACCTCTGGAACCGCCGAGACGCCCAGGGGAAGGTCGCTGCAGGATAGGGACGATCCTCTGCTCCATGTCATAGATCCGGCAATTTGTCTTAAATCATTTAGTTTAAGTTCTTTAGTCATGAGTGATGGCTCTGAAGAACAAAAGGTAATTGAATGCTGCACGCGATCTTCCTTTCATATCGGATATCCGGGGGCGGAGACCGGCATGCAAATTTCATGGGCCTCTTATATAGTAGTCAGAGTTGATAGTATTGTGTATAATCTTGATTATATTCTGTATACTATGGGGCTGTTATTTACCCCTGTTATGAAGAAGTATTCGTAGGAATGATTGTAACATAGTTATGTTAGTAGATCTGAAATCACATTAACTCAGATGAATATATATAGAAATAATTGTAGAATCAAGATTGTTTGAATGATAGAATAAACATACTCATGTATTAATTGATTTCATAAAAATATAATAATCATTTCATAAAAATATTAGAATCACTTTTCATCAAGCATAGCACAAATTTCAGCAACACAAAATCCAGTGATGAGTCAAGGAGGAAATTCCACCATTAGACCACAAACCTTGTTGCCTAGAAATAATGGTGGCAGACAAGGACAGTTGGATAATAAAAAATAAGAGATAGCGGGAATATACCTGATTGGTTTCAAAAGGAAACACCTCTAAGTAGTTTCAGTATAACTAGAGGTTGGAAAACACCCGATTTTTAGATGCTTTTGGGAAACATCTCACTTTGTTTGACTTGAACAAATAAAGTTAAATCTTTGACACTTGGACCTTCTTTGTCTGAGCAATTTTTTGATCAGCATTTTCCTCATCAATAGGTTCTCAAGGGGGAACCCCATCTGTCGGCTAAAATACAACGTTGGGAGACCGAAAGAAAGGGAACTAGGGAATTACAGGCCTATATCGAATCTACCTTTCCTATCTAAAGTTCTGGAAAAAGTATTATCAACTCAATTACGCTCCTTCCTCCAAAGGAATTACATTAATGAAGAATTCCAGTCTGGATTAAGAGCATGTCACAAAGACTGCTTTGATCAGAGATACAAAAGATCTGGTTTTTGCGTCTGACCATGGCAGTATTTCGATATTGGTGCTGCTAGACCTTAGTGCTGCATTTGACACCATTGACACCAGCAAACTCCTACAGAGACTCGAAAATTTCATCGGCATTAACTGAATAGCATTGAAATTGTTTTAGTCTTATTCATCTGACCGTTCTAAATGTATAGCAATAAACAATGAGGTGTCACACAATTCACAAGTCCAGTATGGTGTACCACAGGGCTCAGTCTTAGGGCCTCTGCTCTTCGCATTATACATGCTACCTCTTGGAGATATAATAAAGCGACACGGAATTAGCTTTTACTTTTCTATGCTGATGATACTCATCTTTATATTTCCTTGAAGCCTCATGAAACCCAGCAGTTCCATCGAATAATGGAATACAAAGTCGATTTAAAAGACTGGATGAGTTAAACATTTTATTACTGAATTTGGACAAAACAAAAGTGTTACTTATTGGACTGAAAACCGCAATACGTAACAACCAAGATTACTGCTTAACTATTGACGGATGCTCCATAAAACCCTCATCATCAGCTAAGAATCTTGGCCTTCTATTCAATAGTAATCTGAGAATAATGTTGCCAACACCTGTAAAATTGCATTATTCCATTTTAAGAATATATCTAAACTACGTCATATGCTGTCACTGTCAGATGTAGAGAAATTAATTCATGCATACATGACATCAAGACTGAGGGGGTTAGCCCTTGAGAACCTATCAACTTCGACTAGCTTATAAAAGGCCAATAAAATTGACAAATGAAATTTGCATGCCGGGCTACGCCCCCGGATATCAAGGTATAAAAGAGGGATGGCGTGCTGCATTCATTCACCTTTAGTTCTGAGGACCCGGAGAGCCTCTCGTGACTGCTGCATAGGGCAGTATGCGTTATTGCATAAGGGACACAATGTCTCGTTCCCTCCATCAGGGAACTGAGGTTACAGCTGTAACCGAGAAGTTCCCTCGGTCTCTCGACATTGTGTCTAACCGACAGATGGGGTTCCTATGGAAACCATATGGAAACCACAGCGCTGTGGCGTGTCATAACTCTAGCGAAGCCATGTCGACTGGCCTGGGCGTGTCAGACATGTGGAGGAGATAAAGGTTTGACGAGTCACCCCTGGGGCAATCAGGGTCGCCATGGAGATGGAGGAAATCAGCACCTGCAGCTACTTCCCAGGGGCTATAAAAGCCGCTGTTACACGGAGGAATGTGAGCAACGTAAGCAACCCTATGACATGACCAAATTTTAAGTGTCTTATCTGGTGTTCTCAGGCTTCGACGAGTAAAGACCGGCAGGACCGCCTCCAAAAAACCCAAAATCAACGAACCAAATGGCCAGGCCAACAAATCGTTTCCCCCTGGAGTTCCGGAAGCCCAGCACTACCTCCTGGCACATTGAGGCCCGACACCGCCACTTTCCTCTCGTCTCCCGCGAGGACATTACATAAAGTTAACCTCTGGGGTTGTGTATTGCACCTCCCGTGTACGTGTCATTGCTCTGCCTCTCACAAAAGGTGGAGAATGAGGGCATATGGACAAAACCACGATGCGTACCGATTCCCTAATTTCGTTGTTTCTTTCTTGAGGATGCCTGTCGCTCTCTCTCTTTTTCCGTCCACCTCACGATGGAAGATGTCTTTCGCCAGCTGGCAGAGGTGGTGGACCGTGCATTAGACCGTGCAGTCAAGAGCTCCATGGCGAACGGTCTGGGTGGAGGGCCAACTCTGGCAGCTCGCTTACACTGGTCCAGCCCGGGGTAATCCGGCCTCACATAGGCGGTAAGTTCTCCATTCCGATCACCTGTGTACGGAGATAACCGTAGCGTACCGGCCCGCCAGGAAACGGTGGCAGCCAGCCCGGGATTGTGGATGCTGAAGATTATGGATCACTTGCCTGTTTCAATGTTGCTGGGCCGGGATTGGCCTGGGTTTGACCAGCAGATGGCAAGCACCGTGCCATCGGCCAGCCACGGGGGTCGGCAACGGAGGACGCGCCTGATGGCTACAGAGACTGACCGGGAGGGTGAGTGCCAAGACCCTAACATTTTCTCTGACCTCTTCCAGCAGGTGACTGGAGGTGGCTCGTTCGGGTGGGAGAAACGGGAGGATGCATGGCTGCGAAATTGCTGAGCCCAAGTCCGAGTTATCGAAGGGGAAGAGCACCAGCCTGCCTCGCACCCCCTCCCACACTTTGGGATCAAACAGGGACAGTTGTACTGTGCCGCACTGAAGCAGGAGGAGGAAAAACTCCTGCTAGTGGTACCCAAGACCGAGACAATCCTAGTGTTGGCACAAACCCGTCCCATGTGTTAGGTCCCCCTCTCAGTCTAGGGGCGGCAACCCAATGCTCGCAGTGGCCCGTGAAAACATTGCTGACATTTCGAATTTCGCTTCTTCCTGAGCTCGACCCACAGAAGGAGAGAGCGGCAAGGAATCGTCGTAGTCAGATGCCAGTAAGTAACCCCCCGATGCTGCAAGGGACATCTCATAATTATCACGCACCGTTTCCGATTCGTGGTTGAGGAACAAGACGGTGGGACCGTCTATTGGGGAATGATCAGACGAGATGAGGTGAGAATGGTCCACGAGCAGGTGGCTGACGGATTTAACGCTCACCGTATCCACATATTACCCTTGCTGCTTTCCGTAGCGGACGGTAGTGCTGTAGCCACTGCTGTCACAGAACGGGAAGCAGACAAGGTGGTGGCTGAGTCCCGTGGGAACACAGCTGCCCGTGATGCAACGTCTGAATCGTGAACCGCCGACAGTGCGGGCAGAACTTATCCACAACGGCTGCCACAGCATGCTGGAAACCCAACAGTTAAGGCAGCCATCGTGCCCGTCCCCCTCCTCGATGAGTGTATGGCACCTATGAGAACAGCGGGACATGCCACGCTCTAAAATTTGCTCTTTTAGAGAAAAAAACTCAAACACTTATGGAACTGCGGAGACTTTCGTTGTGAGAGTCCAGCAGTTATTCGGCATAGAGTTCAAAGTCTCAAAGTCTATCATGTGTGAAGGCTCCGAAGAACAAAAGGTAAATGAAAGCAGGATATATATTTATACCCGGATATCCGGGGGCGGAGTCCGGCATCCAAATTTCAATCGCAAATTTCATTGGCCTTTTCTAAGCTAGTCGAAGTTGATAGGTTCTGAAGGGCGAACCCCATCTGTCAGTTCAACACAACGTCGAGAGACCGACAGAGAGGGAACAAAGTAATCTTTTACAGATAAATTCAGATGCAGATATGATGTATTAATTTAAGGTTCTACAGTAAAGAAGCATTGACCAAGACAACTATGGTCTTGTAAATAATGTCTGGTGGGTAATTTAATACAAATGGACTTTCATCTTGTAGTTATACAGCGTGCATTTATTTTATTTTTATTATCACGCTAAATCTAACAATACTGTTTTTCAAGTCACATATAACATGAATATTTGACCATGTTGTAGTGAGATCTGATAGATTGGATCTTGAATATCAGAAAATAAATAATTTACCCCCTTGAAGGATTGTATGGATGTCATTACTTAAAAAAATGTATTCAATATTTAAAAAAAGAAAAACATTTAGAGATCCACTGACAACTTCATTCAATGCAGTAAATTATCATTGTATGTGTATTAAGACTGCCGCCTGTCATCATCTGGCACAAGTCTCCCATCATCACTCCTCCATCTCATCTCTATTCTAATGTACTTTATTCTGGTTTAGGGAAACACTTTATTAATCGTAATGAAGGACTTACTATATTTTCTGAAAGTCATGTGATTTTTTTGGAACAGTCTCTCCTTCTCCATATAAGGGAATGTGGCATTATGATGCTTTCCCCTTAATCACATGACTTTCGAGAAACAGATGTTGTCTTCAGTATATAAATGCATTTTCTGATGTTGTTGCTTGTCGTTTGGAAAGGATGGACTAACAAAAACAGATAGTCTTGTAAATAGATTCACTTTTATTCATATATCAATCGAATTCTGGTTTTAAATGTCTGATCCCAAAATAGTCTTAGCATTATGTGACTTAGGAATTTATTAATCATTTAAAATAACTACACAATTAAGTATATGACATTGTATATGTGTATTGATATCATGCTATAAGTTTTTATTCTGCTAAGTTTCTATTCATTATTTTCTGTCAATTAACTTAACAATACTGAATTTTGATATTTAAGTATGATTACATTGACTATGTAACACCTGAAGAATTTTAGTAACAGCCAGAATTTCAAAAAACACAAATGCTTTAAGATGAAAAAATCTCATACTGCATTGGTAGTTTTTTAACCTATAGTTATTTTTGCTTAGATATTTTTTAAACATAATTAAATGTTTTTTGTTTTTGTTCTTCATAAAAACATCCAGATCATAGACTCTTTCTGGTAACCAAGCTGAGTCATGACAGATTCTCAGCATTTGACAGACAGGTAAGACTCAAGCAACAATGAAAACTGTTGATTTATTCGTTATTATGATTGTTAATAGGACTGTAAGGGCAAACCTGCATTTATTTCAGCTGACAGATGAACATTTATCCAGCCATCAGCTTTTATTGAAGCAATGTATTCTTTCATGATGCAGTCCCGACCAATTACTGAATCCTAGAGACAGTGACTGAGACTTGAGTGTGATTTCTATGAAGGAAAGCATCAAGCTCTGAGCTAACTGGTTGTTCATGTGGTATTGAAGTGGGCATGCCCATTGGAGGTAGCTACAGAGTTCAATTAAATAAAGTGCTTTAAATTAAAAGTCCATTAGAATGAAAGCACTTCCCTATCGAAACTTCACTCGTTCTGCATAGCAGGACGCTATCGGGAGACCTCCTTTTTCTCTGATGACTGAAGCTTTTTTCAATACTGCAGTGAATACTGCACGGTCATTGGTTTGTTAAAATAAAACTTTAAACCAATGGCAGAGAAGCTGCACGGACCTATGGCAATGGAGCCCACCAATGGGGGCGGGGCTTAAGGCTATATAAGCAGACACGTCGCCACAGTGTCCTAAGATCTCTTCTCCTTCAGCGACGACTCTTCCTTCGCTACTCGAGACTGACTCCTTCACCGTTGAAAAGCATCTGCAGCGGATTCGAGGTCCTGCTCGCCGGCTTTCTTTATTCAACAGCAGCAGCCTTTTCCCTACCGACGACTCTTAATATAATATATAACTTGAATATTGAACCCTGTTGTAGTGAGATCTGATAGATTGGATCTTGAACATCAGAAAAGAAATAATTGACCCCCTTGAAGGTTTGTAAGGATTTCATTACTTAAAAAAATGTATTCAATATTTAAAAAAAAGAAAAACATTTAGAGATCCACTGACAACTTCATTCAGTGCAGTAAATTATCATTGTATGTGTATTTAGACTGCCGCATGTCATCATCTGGCACAAGTCTTCCAGCATCACTCCTCCATCTCATCTCTATTCTAATGTACTTTATTCTGGTTTAGGGAAACACTTTATTAATCGTAATGAAGGACTTACTATATTTTCTGAAAGTCATGGGATTTTTTTGGAACGGTCTCTCCTTTTCCATATAAGGGAATGTGGCATTATGATGCTTTCCCCTTAATCACATGACTTTCGAGAAACAGATGTTGTCTTCAGTATATAAATGCATTTTCTGATGTTGTTGCTTGTCGTTTGGAAAGGATGGACTAACAAAAACAGATAGTCTTGTAAATATATTCACTTTTATTCATATATCAATCGAATTCTGGTTTTAAATGTCTGATCCCAAAATAGTCTTAGCATTATGTGACTTAGGAATTTATTAATCATTTAAAATAACTACACAATTAAGTATATGACATTGTATATGTGTATTGATATCATGCTATAAGTTTTTATTCTGCTAAGTTTCTATTCATTATTTTCTGTCAATTAACTTAACAATACTGAATTTTGATATTTAAGTATGATTACATTGACTATGTAACACCTGAAGAATTTTAGTAACAGCCAGAATTTCAAAAAACAGAAATGCTTTAAGATGAAAAAATCTCATACTGCATTGGTAGTTTTTTAACCTATAGTTATTTTTGCTTAGATATTTTTTAAACATAATTAAATGTTTTTTGTTTTTGTTCTTCATAAAAACATCCAGATCATAGACTCTTTCTGGTAACCAAGCTGAGTCATGACAGATTCTCAGCATTTGACAGACAGGTAAGACTCAAGCAACAATGAAAACTGTTGATTTATTCGTTATTATGATTGTTAATAGGACTGTAAGGGCAAACCTGCATTTATTTCAGCTGACAGATGAACATTTATCCAGCCATCAGCTTTTATTGAAGCAATGTATTCTTTCATGATGCAGTCCCGACCAATTACTGAATCCTAGAGACAGTGACTGAGACTTGAGTGTGATTTCTATGAAGGAAAGCATCAAGCTCTGAGCTAACTGGTTGTTCATGTGGTATTGAAGTGGGCATGCCCATTGGAGGTAGCTACAGAGTTCAATTAAATAAAGTGCTTTAAATTAAAAGTCTATTAGAATGAAAGCACTTCCCTATCGAAACTTCACTCGTTCTGCGTAGCAGGACGCTATCGGGAGACCTCCTTTTTCTCTGATGACTGAAGCTTTTTTCAATACTGCAGTGAATACTGCACGGTCATTGGTTTGTAAAAATAAAACTTTAAACCAATGGCAGAGAAAATGCACGGACCTATGGCAATGGAGCCCACCAATGGGGGCGGGGCTTATGGCTTTGTAAGCAGACACGTCGCCACAGTGTCCTAAGATCTCTTCTCCTTCAGCGACGACTCTTCCTTCGCTTCTCGAGACTGACTCCTTCACCGTTGAAAAGCATCTGCAGCGGATTCGAGGTCCTGCTCGCCGGCTTTCTTTATTCAGCAGCAACAGTCTTTTCCTTACCGACGACTCTTAAAAAAGCTATTTTCTTGAGCAAATTTCCTGTGGCGTTACCTTCAATGCCCACAGGAGTCAGAGCCCACTCTACTAGAGATATCGCCTCTTCCTGGGCTTGGTCTAGTGGTGCGTCCATAGCAGAGAGATGTGTGGAAGCTTGCTGGGCATCGCTGTCCAAATTTACCAGATTGTAAAGTCTGGATGTCCCGGCCTTACAAGCTCGGGTCCTCTCTGATTAAGGGACTTACACTAGGTCGCCGGACTATGGTTTCTCCCAACCGCACCGGCACTAGGCACACTGTCATTGTGGCGCTTTCCGGACTGGGCCACCTCTTTAGCTTGGCCAAATCCGCTTGGCAGGGTTCCCCTCCTCCATACTTGGCCCTCAAGCTTTATTTCTAAAAAACCTTATTATACATCTTGTAGCACGGCGGGATTGTATTGGTCTCCATGGCGTCCAACTACGCAGTACGAGTAAAGTATTGATTGGAAACGTACTCTGCTACTTACGTAACCTCTGTTCACTGAGATGTGGAACGAATACTGCATTCCTGGCCGTGGTTACAAAGCTGCATGGTCGTCACTTCAGTGGAAGTAATCTGAGGACATTGCAGTGATTTGTCTGCTCATACCCCAATAAGCCCCACCCCTACTGGCGGACTCCATCGCCATAGGTCTGTGCAGCTTCGCTGCCATTGGTTTAAAGTTTTACTTTTCGCAAACCAGTTTTCAGTGCGCTATTGAAAAAAGCTTCAGTCATCAGAGATGGTTTAATAATGGAGTACGATTTGTATATAAGCAGAAAGTGCAATAAAATAATGACAAAAAACAAAGTAACATAACAATAAATAGCAGTACATTGGAAAAGAAGTCTGTTTGATTAGAAGTAGAATAAAAGTCCATTAGACCATCAGTAGTACATTAGAAAAAACAACATTAAATACAAAGAATAACCAGTCTCAATGCTATGCATGACATTGTCACGGAATGTAATCTATTCATTTGTGTTAATGGACACAAATTTCCCCCTTTTTTCGCGCTAGTCAGCACAACAATTTGTCGTGTCACCCAGCAGGACTTTCAATCAAATGTATTTTAATACACAGTATCTTTTATATGCAATATATAACAATGCAATCTGTTGGGAATTCATACTTTACAAGGTGGGTCACCTGAATTTCTACTTCCTACAATTTAATTTGTATGTTCTGTTATGATTTGCCCTTGTGACGTTAGGTTTAGGGGCGGGGTCAGGGATAGCCATTTATCGTTGCTTTGCCACCTCCTGAAACAAAATTAGTAAAATTAGCCTTTGCGGCTTTGATTTTAGAGTTTTGGAGTGAGCTAACGTGTTGGTTAGCCGACTTCTAAAACTACTATTGATATCAGATTATATAAAAAATTCGGTCTCTTAAGAACAGTTTTGTGAATCTGCCGTGTTTGTATGTGAATTATAGAAGAATCTGATGGAACTGAATTAATAGGTAGTTGTGGTAGTGTGTGTGTGGTTGCATATGCCAGTGAGTTACAGTATGCAGGGAAATGTCTTGATGTTGTTGCTGGTCCAGGAAAGCATAGCTGCAATCATTTGGTGTAAATCCTGTGTGACAGAGGATGTATACAGGTGTTTACATAGTTTGAAACTTGTCAATGTAATCCTGGATAAAATAGAGGTGATGTGTATGGGTGATCCATAAGACATTTGTGCCAAATTAATCCGGACCTGGTGACACGAAAAGAAGTTGCGCTGGTGACACGAAAAAATTTGATTTTTTTTTGTCCTTGAATTTATGGATTCCAAACTTCTTGACAATGTCTGGAACTGACATGAGACTGGGTTGAAAGAAAAAAAATACAGAAGAATAGCACTAGAGAATAATAACACAGTAGCACACAATTATATTCTTTAACCAAGGGTTTAGAATTAAAATACATTTTGAAACAAAGCAATAAATTATGAAAATAAAACACACCAGAATAAAGTACATTAGAATAGAGATGAGATGGAGGAGTGATGCTGGAAGACTTGTGCTAGATGATGACAGGCGGCAGTCTAAATACACATACAATGATAATTTACTGCACTGAATGAAGTTGTCAGTGGATTTCTAAATTGTTTTTTTTTTAAATATTGAATTAAATATTTAAAGTAATGAATCCCATACAAACCTTCAAGGGGGTGAATTATTTCTATTTATGATGTTCAAGATCCAATCTATCAGATCTCACTACAACATGGCACAATATTCATGATATATGTGACATTTGTCTATTGTCATATTTTTCATTATAATAATCATCAAAATTAAATGCACACTCTATAACTACGAGATACGAGTCCATTTGTATTAAATTACCTATTAGACATTATTTACAAGACCATATTGGTCTTGGTCAATGCTTCTTTACTGTAGAACCATAAATTAAAACATCGTATCTGCATCTGAATTTATCTGTAAAATATTACTTTGTTTTTTTGTTTAAAAAATAGCGCACAGACTCGTGTCAAAGAATTGTGCCCGACCGATGGAATTAGAAAGAAAGGCATCTTAATTGAAGATGGAAATCCTGCTCGATATCGTCTGGAAACAACAATAGATCATATTGATGAATCTGAGTCACACAGAAAAATCATCTTTGGTGAAAGAGACACAAAGAAACCTCATAAAACATTTCTGATTGTGGGAGAAACAGGCACTGGAAAAACAACCCTCATCAACACTATGATCAACTACACGTGTGGTGTTCAGAGAGAAGACAAGATCTGGATTGAGATCACAGATGATCAGAGTGACAGAACATCAGCTCACAGTCAGACCTCCATCATCACTGTCTATGGTGTTTATATACCAGAGAGTTCAGTCGACCTAACAATCATTGACACACCAGGATATGGAGACACTCGTGGTACTGGTCATGATAAAGAGATCGGCAGGAGTTTGCAGCATGTAGGCACTTCTGATGATGTGGCTTATGGAACCAGTGCAGTGTGTTTTGTGATTAAAGCAGATCAAAATCGACTCACTGACAGACAACAATACATATTTGATGCTGTTCAGTGTTTATTTGGTAAAGATATTGAAGAAAACATTGTGTTACTCTTCACACACTCCACTGGCGCTCGCCCTAAAAATGCTCTGACAGCCGTCAAAGAAGCTAAAATCAAGTGTGCTGTAGATGAGAAGAAGCAGCCCATTTATTTTCTGTTCAACAACTGTCAGTCAGAGGCATTTGATGAAGAAGATCAAACAATGCAGGATCATTTATGGGATCTCAGTTATAAAGGAATGACAGGGCTTTTCAAGTTTCTTGACACAGTACGACCAAAAACTTTACAAATGACTAAAGATGTTCTGCAAAAACGGAAGCAGTTGGAGGCAAACATCTCCAATCTCCAATCGCGTGTTCAAGAGATAGAGATAAAACATACTGAACTGAAACAAACTGAAGAAGCTCTGGAGAAACAGAACCAATATTTCCAAGACAACAAGAACTTTGAGTTCACAGTTGAAGTGCCCTACAAAGAAATGGTTGATATCGATCCTGCTGTAGCTGGAAAGGCAATGTGCTGTACCGTTTGTGAGGAGAACTGTCACTATCCAGATTGTTGGTGGGTGAAAAGTCTCTCCTGGTGTACAGTGATGAAAGGCGGTTACTGCACAGTGTGCACAAAAAAATGTCACTACAGCAAACACAAGAAAGAAGCCAAAATATATGTAACAAAGACAAAACCAGAGACAAAATCATCTGAAGATTTAAAGATTCAATATACACAAAAAATGGGAGAAAATACATCTTTAATGGACCATCTGAAGACAGAAATACACAGTTTAGACAAAAAGAAAGAGAAGCTTGTGACTGAAGCTTATAGCTGTGTAGAAACCCTAGAGATGATCGCACTGAAAAGTGATTCACTCTTCATACTTCAGCACATTGATTTTCTGATTGAGAAGTTAAATGAAATGGAAGACACAAACAAAGCTGCATTTCTGATGGACATCAAGAAGAGAGCAGGAGAAGAAAGAAAGAAAAAAGAATCTACATACCAATAAATTCAACAAGAATTATCTGTGCATCAGCATGTTTTGATCGATGGCATATAATGACAGTGTGCAAAATCTAATGAAAATAGAAGTGTTCTCATATGATGCTTCAGCCCATCATAATAATTAGCAAGACATGCTTGATTAACCAACATCACTCGTTATTTTAAAACATTAAAATCTAGCTATACTGATTCACTTGCTAGACCAGTAATAATAATAATAATAATACATTTTATTTATAAAGCACTTTACATTTTAGGGAAAATCTCAAAGTGCTACAAAAGTGTTGTAATAAAATAAAACAGTTAATTAGACAATTTAAGAAGTCAATTAAAAACAAATACCAACCAACCTTTTTAAAAAGGTACGTTTTTAAACTCTTTTTAAGACCATCAGTCGTTTGTGGAGCCCTCAGATGTTCAGGGAGGGCATTCCACAGGCGAGGGGCGGCGGCACAAAAGGCTCTGTCCCCAATTGTGCGAGTCTTGGTCCTTGGAGGAAGGAGCCTGTGAGTGTTTGTGGAACACACCCACCAAGACCTGACTGCAAACCACAAAGTGTCTTTTAGTGATATATATATGATTTGTATAGACTCACTGTATTTTTACAATAATAATTTAATTTAGACACTTGAAAATTATTGAGAATCCAAAACAATCATAACAAACCCAATTAGATTTAGTCATTGACAAAACCTTCTCCAAGTCAGAACTCCTGGTTGTGCCGAGCCATCCATCAATTGAACACCACCTTACCTTGCAGCTCAGATCCTCAACTATAACACCCATCAAGTATGCGAGGAACCTGGGGGTGATGTTCGATGACCAGCTGCAATTCAACTCTTACATTGCGGCAACCACTGGAACCTACAGGTATGTGCTCTACAACATCAGGAAAATCAGACCTTTCCTGGCGGAGCATGCCTCTCAGCTGCTAGTCCAAACTCTGGTCATATCAAGACTGGACTACTGCAATTCTCTACTGCCCGGCCTTCCAATCAATGCAGTCAAGCCCTTGCAAATGATCCAGCATGCAGTTGCAGGTCTTGTTTTCAATCAGCCTTAAAAATCCATGTAACACCCTTCCTGATTTCTCTTCACTGGCAGCTGGTTGCTGCCCACATCAAGTTAAAATCGCTGACACTGGACCTCAGAACGATAACGGCAAATTAAACCCTTTACCTTAACTCACTGCTCCAGGTCTACATTCCCTCCTGTCATCTTCGGTCTGAAAGTGAGCAATGCCTGGTTGTTCAATCACAGCGAGGCACCAAATCTCTTTACTCATTGAGTTCTCGTGTAGTGGAACAAACTGCAAGTCTCGACCCAAAACTGTCTATATCTTGTGTCAAAACAACAAATATATATATATATATATATATGTATTGTTCATTTTCTCCCGTGCTTACTCCAGCTTTAATCGTCCAAGTAGCATGGCCTTGTGAACTAACGGTACTGTTTAGCATGCTGGCAAAATGTTTAAGCTCTCCTACTTGAAAGTCGCTTTAGATATAAGTGTCCGCCAAATTAATAGAGGTGATGTAATGTAATAACTATATGATATAAAAGACAGGAAGTTCCTTTATTCCAGTTCCATTAAAATGATTATAATACTTTCTATGGTAGTTTACAGTGCAGCTAAATGTTCCTGTAGTGTTTTGCTGTCCAGTAACTCCTGTGCATGTGGTAGATGTAGTTTAATTGTTCCCATGTGTATAACAGAATGTTACGGGTTACTGCATGCTCTGCACATAATTTTGACATTGAGCTTATTTTCTGTATCTGTAACAGAACAACAGTTCAAATGGTTGACATAAACTCAACTCAGTCTTTCTTCCACATACACAGAATACAAAAGAACAAAATGTCATTCCAAACAGACCAAGGTGCATAGATGGTGACAAAACAGACAGTAAGCATTACACATACAAGAGCTGAGATATGATACATTTGATGGGTAAAACTATAAAAGTGTAGGAACAAAGTGCTAGTGCATAGACGTGACCATGTGCAGATCTGTGTCAAATTTACAGTGTGAATTTTTCACATGAAAGTACAGATCGCTATAGTACACATCAAAAGTGACTGGGTGCAGATGTCAGTTAAAAGTCAGATGTGCATTTGCACATAATGTCCTTACTGCACAGTTAATGCAGATGTGGGTTTAAGGGTCCATTTAAAAGTCCAGTATGTATTTGTGTATAGAATGTCTATTGTCCCTTTCTTACGTCCTGAATACAGATGCTTAGAATGTTGCTATTTTGGTGTGGAATGGGGAGGAAAGTTAAAATGAGAGTGAGGCTTTTGGTGGCACCAGGATGTTCTTTTACCTGATGGCATAGGATCAAGGAGGCTGTGGGAGGATCCTTCACAGTGGCAGATGCTCTGCGTACGGTGTCTGGAAGATGTTGTGGATGCAGAAGAGAGCGATAATCATCTCATCTGTCTTCAGTCACTATGCACTGTACAGTCTTGCATTACAATATTTTGGCCAGGAAGCTCTCCACAGTTCTTCTGTAGAAGGTGATTGGCTCTCTCTCCAGCCTTCACATTTTAGAATAATTAAGGATAATTAATGACAGAAATCATAAATGTGAACATTTTCTACTCTGTACAATTAACAGTAAATTCAATTTATTTGCCGCAGGTTAATGTGGTGAGAAATAGCAAATAGCACAGTAGCAAATTTCTGCATAACAATAAATTTAGAGCCTTATACTGTTTCACAATTACAGTTAGATAATCACATATTCAACAGAAACAGAACTGTGTGTTATAATAATGTCAGAAGACATATGAAGCACCATTTTTTTTAAGACATCATAACATGAAATCACTGCTTTTTAAAAGGCAGGTTATTTCTAAATTATCTTACCGTGTGTAGTGTGTGCTCAGAAGTGTCATGTGAAACAGCATGTGAACGACTCGATCAATATCTACATACATATCAAGTTCATTTGCAATTTTTTTTGTTAAAATAAACCTGTGTTGGTCCTATCTTAACTGTTTGATTGTATTCCTGTATTTGATGTATAGCTGTATAATCTGTATTTATTAAATGTAAACACAATAATTATTTCATGTAATGAACAGAACATTATGATAATAGTTAATAGTCAAGGTTCTACAATATGTTTTGTTATTAAAGGCTTTCACAACAGCTTCAGACAGATCAATTAAACTTCACAAACATTTGTGATACAACAACATGTCTACAACAAGATATTTTTGAAGAATATAAGAAAGACATAGGCCTACTGGTCTTACATGACAAGAGGGTGAATAAACGATAAACGAATTTCAAACACCTTCATCCACAGAAAAATTATAGAATATTATATTATAGAATATTTCAACATAAAATGTGACTGCTGGGTTTACATCATCACTACAAAAGGTGTAACAGGCCACTGAAAAGGTCGAGGAACAGACAAAGATGTTTTTATGAAACTGGTACCTCACCAACCTTCCTGCTTACCCAAACACTGGTTAAGAACAGGCATTCCATCCATCACTAAGCAAGCACCCCCTGGGGGTTAATTGGCTTGGCAGAGCAGCCTTCCCCTTTAGGCCGGGACACCATATGACCATATGACTGCAAGTCCACCACTTGGTCCCGGAAGGGAGAAGTGGGAACTTTGGACACGAAGTAAGATTCCGCTCTGGATACAGTCCACTTTCTTGCAGGTCACATCTCCCAGTCCGTCTCTCTCTCAACTCTCCTCCGAACTGTGAGCCTTTTAAGCTGTCTCCTCACCAATCACTGTAATGAGACGCAGGTGATCTTAATCTGCAATCGACCTACTTGCTTACCGTTTTTCCCGTGTCTCTCCTCCCCGGCACAGACGTCACAAACCACGCCCCCCTTGCCACAGTTAACGTGTATTTCTGTTCCTGTCTCCTAGAGCAGGGGTTCCCAAACTTTTCAGACCACGACCCCCAATATTAGACTGCTGACGACCCGCGACCCCCCCCTCCTCCCCCTCCTTCCTCCTCTTTGTGTTTTCCTCCGACAGCTTGTAAGGATTTGCGATTTGGTTACATACTGACAGAGCTAAAACGAAAAGGAACACAATCTCTAAGCCAGGCTATTTTATTAACAAATTATGGACAAAAACAAATATATCCCATAACTGTGAAATGCCTAAAGACAGAATACGAACAAGCTGCCTGTTACACGCATACAACAATAACTTTGTATTCAGAAAAAAACGCCTAATGTGATGGATGGGCGCTGTGCGCGGACCAAAGCAGATCGCCACCCGCAGATCATATTCCACGTTAAGCCGTGAACTGTGTTTATTCTTAATGTAAGTCAGCGCGGAGAATGTCTTTTCGCATAAATACGTTGAGACAAATTGCATGAGTACATCCAACGCGGCTTTCGATGACTGTGGATATTCCAGCGCAACAGAAACCCAGAACTCAAACAGTTCTATCAGCGCATCTTCCATATCTGACGCCAGATTATTTGCCGTGGTTACATTAAATGTTGACCTTATCCAGTCATAGTGGTCGGGAAGTTTTATTTTCAGTTTATTTTAATTATCCTAAATTTATACTCGCATCATTACTACCTTTTTTAACATATACAATTTTTTTTTTAAATTAAGTTTCTGTAAATCATCTCGCGACCCCCCGTCCCCCACTACGCGACCCCCGGGGGGTCGCGACTCCCACTTTGGGAACCACTGTCCTAGAGGATCTAATAAACGATCCCCTTTGGATAATATTCAATGTCGTGCACTTCACTACGTACTGTGGCGAGGCCCCCATTTCTTCATCATCGTGGCCAGGGTAACGCACGCGATCACCCATTCACAGCTGCCGGTCTTCAGCACCTGCGTCTCGTTCCCGGGCCCTATAAAGGCGGGAGAGGGGAACGAGAGGAGGAGCTACCACACCACATGCTAACCTAATGCACACACAAAGTCTCTCTCTGTTTTCTAAACAGGCTACAGCGCAGTACGACCAGCAGAGAAACCAACACAAATTAATTTACATTCCCCACACAGGACTGCACCCAGAGACTCCCAAGGGACTGTTTTGCACCTTTTTCCAATTTCACTACCGAATAAACTGACCTCCGGGGATTTTTGCATTACCCTGTGTTGTTTCGTGCTTTGCTCGCCACAGTATGCTACACATGACAGAATACTGAACCTTTTTCAATGATAGATTATCTGCACTGTGTACCCTAATAGGAGACGCAAGCTCAACGATTACCTAGCTATCGTGGCAGGGCTCTCTCTCTCCTATGGAGGTACACATTTTTACACATTCCATAAGGTTTTCACCACCAAATGTGCCTTCGCGTATCTCCATGGAACCAGTGCCCTTACTGGGGAGGACTGGACACTGAGCTGTATAGTAGAGTGTTCTTGGGTGAACGCAACATCTCATGCCCAGTCTGCCGCTCTGTGGCACACAACACCAGCAACTGCCCCCTAGTCTCTTCCTCTCTTCCCTCATGCCCAACTCCACTTCATCGGTGCCTGGCGAATCGCCCTGCACACTCAACCTCTTAAAAAAGGAGATTGTCGCTGAATGTATTATCTGCCCCTTCGCAGCTCCTGCTTTTACCGTGTTTGGCATCAGCCCAATAGGCATAGCTACACGAATATTCGCAGGCAAAAAACGTTTAATATTCAACCTCTCGTCACCACATGGCTCTTCTTTTTCAAGCATTAACAGCCTCATTCCACTCGGAAAATTTTGCAGGTCCACCAGGCCAAGGCCTTAAGAGAGCTCAACAAGGGCAAGGGCGACCCAGGAATAATGCAGGATCTCCGTACCGCCACTGACCTCGCTCTACGGGTGACCAAGGGGACGGCACAGGCCCTGGGTCGGACCATGTCCACACTAGTGGTCCAGGAGAGACACCTCTGGGTGAACCTTGACCAGATCAATGACACCGAGAAAGTAAGCTTTCTCGATGCACCCATCTCGCAGGGTGGGCTGTTTGGTGACACTGTTGAGAACTTCTCGACGGTGAAGAAGCAGACAAAGGCATTAAGTCACATTTTAGTGCGCCGCGACTCGCCCGCCCAGAGGCCTCCGAGATCTTGCGCGACGTCTGCTTCCCGGGAGCCCAGGACCACTTCGACATCGGCTCCGGTTCCTGTGCCCCCAGCGCAGGTGGCACACCGGAAGGGGAAGTCGTGGGGTCTGACAGTGGGTGCAGCTGTTCTGCCAGGCAGGTAAGTAGGCGGAGCCAACGTTCCGTCCGGGATCCCCAGCGAGATGTGGTTAGCTCTGCCAGCCAATGAACCATCGCTGTGGGAATGGTGAAGCAGACCACCCTTGGTCCCCCTGTTCAGTCCCTGGGAGCTTGAGAGCTGCCCACACAAACTCGGTAGCTACTGAGGACTGTCAGTCTTGGCTACTCGATTCAGTTTGCCAGAAACCCTCCCAAGTTCGGGGCATCCTCTCCACCTCTGTCAGAGGCAGGGAAGCCTCCGTACTTCGGGCAGAGGTCGCCACCCTTCTGGCGAAACATGCATCGAGTTCGTCCCTCAAGCCAAGATGTTTAGCAGGTTCAGCCCGTACTTCATCGTTCCCAAGAAAGGCGGCAGGTCGCGCCCCATTTCTAGATCTGCGTACCCTGAACAAGCACCTTCACAAGCTGTGGTTCAAGGTGGTTTGTTCAGAGGCGCATCCTGACATCCATCAGGTGTCAGGATTGGTTCGTGGCAATCGACCTGAAGGACGCTTACTTTCATGTCTCGATCCTCCCTCGACACTAGCCGTTCCAACGGTTCACGTTCGAGGGGCTGGCATATCATTACAGGTCCTCCCTTTCGGTCTGTCCCTGTCTCCACGGTTCTTCATGAAGATCGTGGAAGCCGCCCTTTTCTCCCCTCAGGGAAAAAGGTGTGCGGGTACTGAACTATCTCGACGACTGGCTTATCTTGGCATGCTCGCAAGATCCGTTATGTACACAAAGGGACCTTGTGCTCCTCACCAGGATCGATTGGGACTACAGGTCAATCGAGAAAAGAGCAAGCTCTCCCCGGTGCAGAGCATCCTCTTTCTCGGCATGGAACTCTACTCTGTCACCATGTCGGCGCAACTCTACGCAGTACCCGCCCAGTCTGTGTTGAACTGCCTGCAACACTTCAGGCAGCCAGTGGTCCCCCTGAAATAGTTTTCAAAGGCTCTTGGGACACATGGCGTCCTCGGCAGGGGTAATACCCCTCGGGTTGATGCACATGAGACCGCTCCAACACTGGCTACAGAGTCAAGTTCCGAGGAGAGCGTGGCACTCCGGCAGCAGGCGCATGGTGATGACGCCCCTCTACTGACGTACCCTAACCCCCTGGTCTTCCATGACCTTTTTCCGGACTGAGGTCCCACTTGGGCAGGTCGTGGCACGTTGTGGTGACAACAGACGCCTCCATGCAGGGATGGGGGTGCAGTGTGCAACGGGCACGCAGACGCCTCCCTGCAGGGTTGGGGGTGCAGTGTGCAACGGGCAAGCAGTAGCGGGGCGCAGAAGGGGCCCCCGTCTTCGCTGGTATATCAATTGAGATGTGGGCTGTGCTACTTGCACTGAGGAGGCTACGACCTCTGTGCAGGACAAGCACGTGCTATCCGCAGCACTACAGCTGTGTCATAAATCTATCGTCAGGGAGGCTAACGCTCATGGCAGCTAACACGACTTGCCCGACGCCTCCTCCGGTGGAGTCAACAGGTAATCTGCTCCCTCCGGGCCACATACATCCCAGGCAACCTGAACCAGAGAGGCGATGCGCTTTCTTGTCAGAATACATCTCGCGAAGAGTGGCGACTCAACCCCCGCGCAATCCAGATCATTTGGATGCAGTTTGGGCAGGCCCAGGTACTCCTGTTCGTCTCCCGTGACACCACCCATTTCCCGCTAGGTACACCCTGTCCGAGGTCCCCCTTTGGCACGGATGTCCTTGCGCAGAGCTGGCTGCAGGACAAGCGGAAGTACGCCTTCCACCAATTGAGCCTCATTGCACAGACACTGTAAATGGTCAGGGAAGAAGAGCACCAAGTGTTATTGGTGGCGCCACTTGGCCCAACCGCACTTGGTTCTCAGAACTGATGCTCTTGGCAATGACTCCCCCCTGGCCCATTGCCCTGACGGAGGACCTGCTCTTTCAGGGAAGGACACGTTCTGATATCCCAGACAAGACCTCTGGAACACCCATGTCTGGTCTCTAGACGGGACGAGAAGATCCAGAGTAGACTACTCCCCCTCTGTGGCGTAGACCATCACCCAGGCTAGGGCCCCATCTACTAGGCGGTTATACTCCTCAAGATGGCCCCTCTTCTCTTCCTGGTGTCTCTCTCAACAAGAAGACCCACTGAGATGTTGGATCGGGATCGTGTTGTCCCTCTTCAGAGACCGGAGACTAACATCTCCCCTCCACACTGAATGTGTAGGTAGTCGCTATCGCCACTTATCACGACTCAGCTGCTGGAAAGTTTCTAGGGCAGCACGACCTGGTCATCAGGTTCCTAAGGGGCGAGAGAGGGCGGAATCCGCCTCGTCTTCTCTCCATACCCTCTTGAGACCCTAACGTGGTCCTCTCTGGGCCCCCATAAAGCCCCTCCGAGATTCCGATCTTCCACAACTTTCGATTAAGACGGCCCTCCTAATGGCGCTCACTTCCTTCAAGAGGTAAGGGGACCTTCAAGCATTCTCCATGTCGACTCCAAGCACGACTCCCTACCGGGACCAAATGGTGAGCTTGAAGGCACTCCCCATCGGGAAGGAAGCTCTGACCACCTCTTTGTCTGTTTTGGAGGACAGCAGAAGGGGAAGGCTGTCCCCAAGCAGAGACTGGCGCACTGGATCGTGGATGCCGTCACGGTAGAGCCACACGTTCCATGTGATCTCCCCCAAAGGGCGAGACCATAGGCCTGGCCTGCTACCGTCGCTTCGCTAGAGATTTTGACACAATACAGCAGTGTGGCGTTTTCCATAGGAACCCTACCTGTCGGCTCGACACAACGTCTAGAGACTGACAGAAAGGGTCTGAAAAATTTCCTTTAACCTCAGTTCCCTGATGGAGGGAACGAGTGTCCCTTATGCCACAACACGTATCCTCCTCTGCTGTAGTCGTGAGAGGTTCTCAGGCTCTTAAGAACATAAGGTAAATGAATGCTGCACACCGTGTTCCTTTTATACCCGATATCCGGGGCGGACCCTTGCGAAAAAAAAGTGCAATTTAATATACTTTATAAAAGTGAACTTCTTACGTAATTAATGTACTTTAAAACAGCATACTTAAGTCTGAATTAATTGTAATGTTTTCAACCATCTAAATACGTAATATCTGTAATTTATTTCAAATATATTACAGTTTAATTTTGTATTAAAGGCATTAAGCTGGACTTTTGAGTGATTTTTTTGAAAAACTTATAATGTCTGAAAAATATATTTAAAGTGTATTGTTAAATGTATTAACAAGCAATTAATATGAAATTATACAATGGTTAAAAATACACTTAAATGTGAATTTAATGCTATTTTTTAGACAAACTAAATGCTTATTTTTGGGTTAATTAAGTCAAATATATTGCAGTTTATTTTAATATTAAATATAATATCTAAGAAAGTCAGTCATTTTTGAACCACTTACGTGGCACTTTAATACCTCTTGATGTGCACTTTTAACTTCATGGTTAAGATGTGCTTCTGTAAATACTGAAAAAGCAATAACAGTGACTTAAAATATGCATTCATTTAATTTGAATGCATAGCAAACATAAACCACAATGCTTACACAGACAAGAAATTAGACCATGTTTGTTAGTTTAAGTGTGTATTTAGCACATTTATTGCAATAACGGATATGAACGTTGAAATGCCCCACAAAAAAAATTTGATAAAGAAAATAAGCAGATAAACAAAGGCTTAAGTTAAATTACAAATTGTATTTTAAATTTGCAGTTACCCATTCTTTACAAATAAAAATAAACGTTAAATATTTTTAAATCACAACTTTTATTTTAACCTTAAAAACTAAAAAAGTTAACAGGGAGTAAATTTTTACATTTTTACTACCAACACTACAAATAGCAAATTAAGAACCGTAAACTATACATTCAAGTGATAGTTCACCCAAATGAAAATTCTGTCATCATTAACTCAACACAAAGTAAAACCTCAAAACCTGTATACATTTCTTTCCTTGTTCTACTCAACACAAAGTAAGGCATTTGGAAGAATGTTTGAGGGTGCGGAAATGATGACAGAAATATTTGGGTGAACTATCCCTTTTAACTACCCTCAGACAAGTCTATTGCATAAAGGTAACTTAATTCCTATCGTCACCTTTAATCACTCCACTTTCATGATTTTTTTTAGCATAACTTTCATTGTTACACTTTTGGCGAAGCAAAGCCCTGACTTGGGATGGAGTGGTCCCTTGAAATTGATCAATCACTGCATCTATGAACAAAATATATTTTTATTATTATGTGATAATCGTTTTTATCAGATTTAAGGTGCTACTACCTTGGGCCATGTGGTTTCAGATTCAAGTCTTGGAGGGTCATTGCTTTGCACAGTTTAGCTGCAAACAGTTCCCAATCTTACCTGCTTGGAACTTGGAAGAACTGGATAGTATGATAAGGTGTTTTTAATTATTGGTGGAACAAAACATTGTAAAGCTGTGGCCATCCAGGGAGTGAGTTTGACACCAGTGATCTAGGACATATATTTGTAAATTGAAGAGACTTGAAAACATGCAACTCAAATGTTGCAACGCGGAACTATGATAGGTTTTATTGAATTTGAAATACTTGATTAATATATCGCCTGTAAGAAGAATAACAGTGCTCTAAACAATAGAACTATGTGCAAACTTTGTTATTGTTTGCGATAATGACATTCAAATAATATTATCAACAATTAAAACTATACGTTAGAAAACAACATAAAGGACTGATTTTTTACATGTAAAAAAAACTGGTTAGTCAGACAAAAAAGTTAGAAATAGCCTTAACTGTTTTTGTATACAAAAATGGTGGAAATACTTAGTATAACATTGATTTCTCCCTTTAACCAGACTGGTTAAACTTTTTTACTACACTGTAAAAATTGGTAACCAGCAGTTGTTATGTTGAAGAGCTATTTTTTTATCAGATCCTAACCTAGTTTTCTTGGTTGTGGCATAATTTATTTTGGTCGAGTCTACAACGTTGACACTTTCCCCACCACTAACAGATTGGAATTGAAGGCAGTGGCTCTGATCTTTATGTTCATATCTTGTTTTTGCAAATATTCATTTGACAAAATATTCTGGGTGGCAGGAAAGTTCGGTGGACAACAAAATCTATTTGATAGCCTACTGAATAAAATTAATTGATTCACAAACAACCACATGAACCAAAATGTTAGGTTACCAAATCTTCCAGTGTAGCACATCAAGAAAACAGCATACATACCAATGAGTGAATTGACTTTGATGGAGTCCAGTGGTGTTTTGTTTGTTTTATTCCCTGTTAGACTGGACGTGGCCAAAGCCTCAAGTCCAAAAATAACAACCGCTAGCTCCTGTGTAAACACAGACATTTTGGTCCTTGACAATCGGTCAAATGTCCTTTTAGGGATTTTTACGCCTCCACCCAGGGAGATCTATTTTGACCAGAGGAGAAAAAATATGGTATCAGAATTGAGAGTCTGACTCAATGCCAGTGCCGTTATTATACAGTTGAAAGAAAAAGTATGTGAACCCTTTGGGCTTACTTGGATTTCTTCATAAATTGGTCATAAAATGTGTTCTGATCCTTATCTAAGTCACAACAATAGAGAAACACAGTCTGCTTAAACTAATACAGCACAAACCTTATACGTTTTCATGTTTTTATTGAACACAACATGTAAACATTCATAGTGCAGGGTGGAAAAAGTATGTGAACCTTTGGGTTTAATAACTGGTTGACCCTCCTTTGGCAGCAATAACCTCAACCAAACGTTTCCTATAGTTGCTGATCAGACCTGCACAACGGTCAGGAGAAATTTTGGACCGTTCCTCTTTACAAAAGTGTTTCAGTTCAGCAATATTCTTGGGATGTCTGGTGTGAATCGCTCTCTTGAGGTCATGCCACAGCATCTCAATCGGGTTGAGGTCAGGACTCTGACTGGGCCACTCCAGAAGGCGTATTTTCTTCTGTTGAAGCCATTCTGTTGTTGATTTACTTCTATGCTTTGGGTCGTTGTCCTGTTGCATCGTCCATCCTCTGTTAAGCTTCAGTTGGCGGACAGCTGGTCTTAAGTTTACCTGCAAAATGTCTTGATAAACTTTGGAATTCATTTTTCCATCGATGACAGTAATCCGTCCAGGGCCTGAGGCAGCAAAGCAGCCCCAAACCATGATGCCCCCTCCACCATATTTCACAGTTGGGATGAGGTTTTGATGTTGGTGTGCTGTGCCTTTTGTTCTCCACACATAGCGTTGTGTGTTCTTTCCAAACAACTCAATTTTGGTTTCATCTGTCCACAGAATGTTTTGCCAGTAGTGCTGTGGAACATCCAGGTGCTCTTTAGCAAACTTCAAACGTGCTGCAATGTTTTTTTTGGACAGCAGTGGCTTCCTCCGTGGTGTCCTCCCATGAAGTCCATTCTTGTGTAATGTTTTCCTTATTGTAGATTTGTCAACAAAAATGTTAGCATGTGCCAGAGATTTCTGTAAGTGTTTAGCTTACACTCTAGGATTCTTCTTCACCTCATTGAGCATTCTGCGCTGTGCTCTTGCAGTCATCTTTACAGGACGACGACGCCTAGGGAGTGTAGCAACAGTGCTGAACTTTCTCCATTTGTAGACAATCTGTCTTACCGTGGACACATGGACATCGAGGCTTTTAGATATACTTTGGTAGCCCTTTCCAGCTTTATGTAAGTCAACAATTCTTGATCGTAGGTCTTCTGAGAGCTCTTTTCTGCGAGGCATGGTTCACATCAGACAACGCTTCTTCAGAACAGCAAACTCAAAACTGGTGTGTGTTTTTTATTGGACAGGCCAGCTTTAATCAACACATCCAATCTCATCACATTGATTGGACCCCAGGTTGGCTGACTCCAGGCTCCAAATGATGTTTTATTAACAAAGTTCGGGAGGAGCACGTGCAAATAATTAAGCAGCTGCACGCATCAGAAATCACGCAGTCCTCCAACACCAGGAATTGTCTACTCCAACCGTGGCTAGGAAGAGGCGCCGTTCACCAAGTAAGCAAGGACGGCACTCGGCCAGCCTAAGCCACGCCCCGGACCACGCGGACACCAGCAACCAGCTGGCTGCAGGATCACCCGAGTCCAGCACCTCCGACGACTCCACGCCGGTCCATCACCACCACGGCGGTGCGAGCACGCGCCCGCCAGCGGCAACACTCCCTACCCTATCCCACTATCCTCCGTCCCACTTTCCCTCCGGTCTCTGGCCTGCAGCCCCAATGCCTTCAGATACCGCGAGGCTGCCTCCGGCACAGGCGCAGGCCCAAACCTTTTTCAATTTTCCTATTGCCACAGGCTCTGGAGCCGCACAAAGCGTGATGCTGCATCCGTACGCGGCTCCAGCAGCCGTCCCCTTATTCCACAACACTCTATCCTACCCTAGCCACTGGCCTGCAGCCACACTGCCAATTGATAACGCGAGGCTGCCTCCGTTACAGGCACAGGCGCAGGTTCAAGCTTCCTCTCCATTTCCTATTGCCTATTTTCCAGCAGCCGCGCCTTTGTTCCCACACACCACATCCCGTGCCGCCTTCACCATTCACTCCGCAACACCAATAGCCATCCCCCCGAACGCACCAGCCTGGGAACCTCCTCCCGTAGCCAGCAACATTACGGACCAGATATTAGCCGAAGTTCAGGCAGCTAGTTTCAGAAGCAGTCCAACACCCCACCCTAGTACCTCCCTATTCGTAACCAATATTCCCCTAGGCCTCCCACTGAAGCCCCTCCTTGACGTCTCTCTCAGCCACATCATCCTCTCAGTCTCCCCCAGGACCCTAAAATCTTATCTCACAGCTTGGAAATGTTTCAAATCGTTCCACGCTAGATTCATCCTAACATTCCCAGACTTCTCAATGCTAGCCATCACCTCATTCATCTCCCACCTAAACACCTCAAAAAACCTCCAAGCCAGTTCCATTAAAGGATACCTAAGCGGATTACAATTTTTCCACAAACTCATTTTCGGATCACCTTCACCCCAAATAGCCAGCTCACAGACCTCCATGCTAATCAAAGGCATCCAAAGAAACCACCCCTCCCACCCTGACCCCAGAAACCCAAAACACTAGAAATACTAACTAAGTGCATAAACACTCTCCGCCAAGGCTACCACTCCACGCACACTGCCCGCACACTGGACGCCATGTTCATATTAGCTTTTTTCGGTTTCCTCAGATGTTCAGAACTCACTATCACATCCAAATTCAATCCAGACATCCACCCCACCATTTCAGATCTCTCCGTAATGGATGACGACACAATATCTTACTTTATTAAACAGAGTAAGACAGACCAAACGAAGAGAGGCCATCTAATATACATATTTAATCTACCATCAGCTCTCCAACCATACCAAACCCTCCAAGCCTACCTCCAGCTCAGAAGCACACAAACCCTAATCCCCTCCAACCCTCTCTACGTAGACGATTTCAACCGCCCCACCACGCGTTTCTGGTTCCAGAAACACCTCAAGCTAGTCTTGATCCAATCAGGCATCCCAGCCGATAACTTTTCCAGCCACTCCTTCAGAATCGGAGCAGCCACAACAGCGGCCCAAAAAGGACTCTCCCAGCACCAAATCCAAACACTCGGCCGCTGGTCTTCAGAAGCTTTCAAAAGCTACATTCGTTCCGATCGTTCCCACATTAAAGAAGCACACCCAACCCTCATCAACCAAAACCGTTAACCCCAGCCCGCCGGCAATCCCCCACACACACCAGCAGCTCACAACCACAGCCTTTTCCTATTTTTCCACACTGCCGCAGCAGTGCTACCCCAGCAGGGGTCCCTATCCATATCTCACACTGCAGCAGCAGTGCTACCCCAGCAGGGGTCCTTTCCTATATTTCACACTGCAGCAGCAGTGCTTCCCCAGCAGGGGGGCTTTCACCTGCATTTCCCACCGCAACAGCAGTGACGCCCCAGCAGGGGCTTTTATCTCTATTTCACACTGCAGCAGCAGTGCCACCCCAGCAGGGGCCTTTACCTGTATTTCGCACCGCAGCAGCAGTGCCACCCCAGCAGGGGTCTTTATCTATATTTCACACTGCAGCAGCAGTGCTTCCCCAGCAGGGGCCTTCACCTGTATTTCCCACTGCAGCAGCAGTGACGCCCCAGCAGGGGCTTTTACCTATATTTCACACTGCAGCAGCAGTGCCACCCCAGGAGGGGTCTTTACCTGTATTTCCCACTGCAGCAGCAGCGCCACCCCAGCAGGGGTCTTTTTCTATATTTCACACTGCAGCAGCAGTGCTCCCCAGCAGGGATTTCCATCTATATTTCCAACTGCAGCAGCAGTGCCACCCCAGCAGGGGTCTTTATCTACATTTCACACTGCAGCAGCAGTGCTTCCCCAGCAGGGGCCTTCACCTGTATTTCCCACTGCACCAGCAGTGACGCCCCAGCAGGGGCTTTTATTTCAACTGCAGCAGCAGTACCGCCTCAGCAGGGGCCTCTATCTCACACTGCCGCAGCAGTACAACCCCAGCAGGGGTCTTTATCTATATTTCACACTGCAGCAGCAGTACTTCCCCAGCAGGGACCTTCACCTGTATTTCCCACTGCACCAGCAGTGACGCCCCAGCAGGGGCTTTTATTTCACACTGCAGCAGCAGTACCGCCTCAGCAGGGGCCTCTATCTCACACTGCCGCAGCAGTACAACCCCAGCAGGGATCTTTTATCTATATTTCACACTGCAGCAGCAGTGCTTCCCCAGCAGGGGCCTCCACCTGTATTTCCCACTGCACCAGCAGAGACGCCCCAGCAGGGGCTTTTTATTTCAACTGCAGCAGCAGTACCGCCTCAGCAGGGGCCTATATCTCACACTGCCGCAGCAGTACAACCCCAGCAGGGGTCTTTATCTATCTCACACTGCCGCAGCAGTACAACCCCAGCAGGGGTCTTTATCTATCTCACACTGCCGCAGCAGTACAACCCCAGCAGGGGTCTTTATCTATCTCACACTGCCGCAGCAGTACAACCCCAGCAGGGGTCTCTATCTATATTTCACACTGCAGCAGCAGTGCTTGCCCAGCAGGGGCCTTCATCTGTATTTCCCACTGCACCAGCATTGACGCCCCAGCAGGGGTTCTACCTATATTCCACACTGCAGCAGCAGCGCAACCCCAGCAGGGGTCTCTCATCTACATTTTCACACCGCAGCAGCAACGCCACCCCAGCAGGGGCCTTTATCCGTTGTTAACACTACCGCAGCAGTGCTACCCCAGCCGGGGCCCCTTTTATCTATATCTAAATCCGCCGCAGCAATGCCGCCCCGGCAGTAGCTTTCTACCGCCTCAGACGTAGCGTCGTCCCAGTTGGGGTTCCCATACACGTCGTTTATACCGCAGCAGCAGCACCTTCCGCACAGGGGCCTCATCCACATTTCCAATGACCACACCAGTACCCGTACCGCACAGAAGCCCACAGAAATCAACCCTGCAGAGGCTCCAGCCGGGACCCTACTCAAAACGAAGGCCAGCAACTCACAGCTGTAAACCTTGCTAATTTTTGGGGGGGCAATAACGCCCAGCTTTGGCTGCTGTCCTGCACTAGTCGCATTTTGGGGGGAAAGCGCTCGGGGCACGGGCAAACAGAGACCAGAGCCCTCGCCCCGAACAAAGAGGGAGCGCTCCGGGGTCGGGAGAGAATGCCGACCCCGGAGCCCTCTCCCCGGACAGCACACCAAATACGCATACTAAATTCTCAGCGTATCCACGCTGCCCCCCCTTTAATTATTTGCTAAGGTGAACTTGTGAATTAGCTCTTGGAGAAGTCATTAGCCTAGGGTTTCACATACTTTTTCCACCCTGCACTATGAATGTTTACATGTTGTGTTCAATAAAAACATGAAAACGTATAATGTTTGTGCGGTATTAGTTTAAGCAGACTGTGTTTCTCTATTGTTGTGACTTAGATGAAGATCAGAACACATTTTATGACCAATTTATGAAGAAATCCAAGTAAGCCCAAAGGGTTCACATACTTTTTCTTTCAACTGTACATAAAAATGTAAGTATACTACGTTTATGCGAATTTGACAAGATATTGTTAAACTAGCTTTTAAACTACAAAAGTGTTTAAAAACTACAAAACAATGTTTTGCTTTTTTAATGACTTAATACACGTCAAAGTGTGGAACAATCTTTAAAGGTATAGCTCACCAAAAAACGAAATTGTGTCATGATTAACTGAATAGCTCACCATCATGTTGTTCCAAACCTACAATACTTTCTTTGCAGTTCCACTTTGAAGTCGCCAAGAAACGTAAATCGTATTTGAGAACGATCTATTTTGATTTCATGATGACTTCAAGAAACTAAAGGTGGTCGCACCAATCCACAATGAGCCCGAATACTTGATATTTTGAGTATGCTCAAAATAAACGCAAACTTACATGGGTAAAAAACAAAACCTTTGTGATACAGCCCACTGGGTTGCATTCCTAGAAAGCAAAATTCACTTTTCAACAGCTAAACCCCTACCTTTTTATTGGTTTCAAAACAGCTGATGTCATCCCAAAAGTTACCCATTTATGCATGCTCACGGCAACAAAGTGAAAACATTGTCAATGGATCACAGATTTCACAGGTCACCATGGAAATGGCTCAGAAGCTTAAAGTTTCTGAATCTGAAATAACTTTATTACATATTTTTAATCTAAAGATACTTTAGATATATGTACTATTTTTCTAATAAAATATGGCTATATTACTTGCATAAAGTTTAGATTGGTTGAGATGATTGTAACCGATATTTTACCATGTGTATGCTTCTCTACCAGTGCATTTCACCAAAATAGTGTTGTGTATTTGATTACATTGACAATTGTGTAGGCTGATTTAACCTCGATTTTTTTGCCTTCTCTGTAGCCTATATTTCTTTAAAAAAATCTACCTTTATATGCTTTTGTTAAAAGTGACATTGTTTTTTATCTGCTATCATATTAATGGAGACTTTTTTATTCATAGAAACAGCTAGAGTTGTCATAATTTCGAAAAACTTGCATAATGCCTTTCAGTATACTAACCTACACAAAGCATAGTAATTATTTCGCATTTAAGGATGAAGGTCTTCTGTGGCAGTGACAAATAAAATGTTTAGGCCCACAGTACATGCCTAATATGCTCTTTAATAGTTTACAATACATAAAATATATACTATATACATACACTGTATATATATAAAATATACTTAGAAAATACAGATTTCTTATATTGTTTGCAAAAAGGCCATGGCTTTCCAAATGTTAAAAAAGTCATACAAGGCCTATCTTAAAAGACCAAAAACAACTTTCAATACTATACTTTTTTTTCATCAAGTTTGTGACACCCTTAATAATAACTTGGAACACTAAATAGACCAATGTACCGACTCTGAACACTTGAACAAAGACTTTCTTTTTTTTGACTAAGGTTATGTCTTGTACACAACATTGCCTAAATCAAATGAATGTAATAGTTTGCTTATATTTAATATGTTACATTAGAATATATATCTATGCATCCATACCATTTCTGCTGGTGGTGGTGCCACTTCTGTTGGTTGCACTTGAATAGAAGAGGCTGAAGGCTTATTTAAAGTTGCGAATATGTCTTTTAACGTTTTCACAATGGCTGGGAACTCTGGTAATACAAACATGGTAAACACTGTATTAGTGTTGATCAAGCTTCATCAGCTATAAAAAAGTACACTTCATTTTACATACCTTTTAATGCACTGGTAATGTCATCATCAAGCTTAGGGTATTTTTGAGATATCATCCTCACTTTCTGAGTCAAGCTACAAAACAAGTTTTGAGCATTTGCTTTATTATTATATTAATACTTTTATTTTATTTATTTGTCAGTAATACTTACATTTCTTAGAGGTTCCTTCAGCGGAGATGATTCTTCATCAATGGCTGTTACATCAGAGTCGGAGTCATAAAGTGGTGGGGCTGTGTAAAGATAAGGTTCTTTTTTTTTCCTCAGGTCCTCCTTTAGAGCATCAACCATGTGTGTCGCTGCCTTTTTTGTGAGGGTCTTAGTAAAAGAAACACTGGTTTCAGAAAATTATATCTATACAAAGTTATAATTGCGTGACTCCGTTCATTACAAGAATAATTCATCCAGAAATGCAAAAACTATCATAGTAGTGTGTAATTTCTTTAAGTTGTGAGTTAAAAGCACTGATTACAACCGTTGAATTGAAAGAAAAAAAAGTGTAAAACTTAGTAAAAAACATATAGGGAAGGTTTCTCAGACAGGAATTATCCTAAACCAGGACTAGTCCTTAGTTAAATTAGGATATTTGAGTTGTTTAAAAAAAATCTTCACAAAAACCATTGATGTTGTGCATCTTGAGACAAAACAACCGCACTGATATATTTTAAGGTATGTCAGTGCAAGCTGTTTTTGAACAAAAGATCTTAAACATTTCTGTTAGTCTGGGACTAGGTCTAAGCCGTGTCCAGGAAACCGCCCCTTAAACTTAATTAGCGATGAAACCCTGTGTTAAGTTGTGTAAATGTAGCTGGTTGTTTAAGATACCATGTAAAAACAAAAAATATTACCAATCTTGAAGAGTCTCTCTTCTGTGATTGCCTGCCTTCAGCTGTTGAATCCAGTAGTTGAATTAACTGAAATTAAAAAGTAAATTACACTATTTTTAATGGATGTTACAAATCTCTTAGTCAAATGTATTCTTATAATCTGAATGACTATGGAAATGCTATTAAATTAAATCAAATTAACTAGTTATCCAACGATTTCCAAAGTTAAAAACTGTATGCTAGTATAATGAAGATATTACCATCTATTTATTTGTTGTTGTTTTTATCCCATTTTAGATGTGGCTAGGTTACTTAAAAAATAAACAGATAATTAAAGTTTTTGTTTAATATGGTATATGTATACAGGCGAATTCTGCTTAAATCTCAACAAGCTCTGTTAAATCTGGCGTACATTGCATCCATAGGGAAAAATGGTGTTTTATACTCGGCCTCCTCAACATTGCACATTGGAATACGGTCAACAGATATATTAGGTCAAAATGCATACTTAAACTAATACATAATTTTTCTGACTCGTGACGCAGCGCACAATAACAGTTGTGATTTTCCCTCTCCACTTCAGGTGATGATGTATCGATGTTACTTTATTCCCTAACCTGTTTGCTGTCCTTCAAACTAAACATGTTTGCTCCCTTCGGACTGGATTCACATTAAAGATGGCAAAGAAACCCGTGAAGTCCACCTCACAGTCCGCTTAACACACATATGGTGAAAAAGTACCTCAGAGCTATGAGAGCAGAAGTGGCTTATTTACTTATATACTTATTTACTACATACACACAAACGTAATCAATCGTTTTGATACACTTATTTTGATGGATAGATGGTTAAAGCTCAAAAGAGACTGCTTAATCAAGTTACAAGATGTATGAACGAGGCTGAATCCAGCTTCTTATTCGCAGTTTCTTATTGACGCTATCCGTTCCAACTTAAAAACGCGAAGCATCCGCTTTTCCAGTTTCTTATTCACGCTTAGCTTAGGGACCGTCTCGCGTTTCTCTTCTTTTACGTTTTAAAAAAAAACGTTTTGTGTGTGAGTGTCTGTGTGTGTGGGCGTGTGTGTGTGTGTGTGCACGGAGGATGGGCTGCTTGCTCTCTAAGTCATGACATGCTCAATGGCCCTTGAGATGACCGTGAACTTCACGTGGAACCTCCATAACTCACTCCCCTTACCATCCTCAATATAACTTTGATAGAACAGTTTTTAGGCAGCCTATCTCCACCATGAATATTAATCACATTCAAAAGTACCTACATGTTTGAATGTGCAATATTCTAGTGCAGAGCATGCAATATGGTTTATGCGTAATTAAGTAAATTACGTGTATATTTGTAAAAAGCATAGTATACACAGTTTTGTTATACTTTGCATATATATAATTAACTGTCCCTCTTACATCTTATGTAAATTAATTATTTTCTTCATTGATGTATTTTATTTTTATTCTATATATATTTTTTTTCCATTTCCTTTGTTTGTCTATACTGTATTTTTTCATTCTGAGCACCTGAAACCACAACATGTTGCTTGTCTTTGTGTGCACAATTGGAAAATAAAGCTTATTCTAATTTTTTTCTGATCAATTGCTCTTATACAATTTATTATACTCTTTTTGGTCTTAGCCAGTGCATATACACAGATTATATTACAATATCTATTACATGTATATAGATTTATGTAAACTTTGTCACTTGTTTTATGTACAGAAAATGTCTAATGTCAGAACTGTGTTTCCATACAGGTATGTCTTAGACGGTGCGTTAAAAGTTCCACAGCTAGGTTTTACCTTGTCTTGATGTCATGCACGAAAGTAGACAGATTTACTGTAGCATTTTGGGAATCGGCATATGTCACAAAACAGTACGACGGCCAATAAACTTTTGGGACATTTTGGGGTGCCATATCTCGACTTTCTTTGGAGTTATACCCAGTATTCCTGACTACCATCTTGCCAAAAAGCAGACATTTTTACTGTAGCATTTTTAAGTTATGGACCCCTGAAGTTGGGATATTTTACAGTACTGTTCAATGAACCAATGGTATATTTTGAGTATATTCCCAGTATGCTTGACTACCATCTAGCCAAAAAGAAGACATTTTTACTGTAGCATTTTTAAGTTATTGACCCCTGAAGTTGGCATATCTCACAATACTCTTCAATGGACCGTTGCACTTATGGGTCATTTTGAGGTGCTACATCTCGAAAACTTTTAAGGGTGCGTTGAAATTTACACATAGAGGTTATTCCCAGTATGCTTGACTACCATCTCACCAAAAAGGAGACATTTTTACTGTAGCAGTTTTAAGTTATAAGAAGATATGATACACCGTGTGTCAAAAATTGTGATTTATTACCCTAATTTATGGCCCCCTGCTGTGTTTTATGATTATGACCTCGTTTGACCCACTAATTTATGGCCCCCTGCTGTGTTTTATGATTATGACCCCCTTTGATCGTGCACCGTGTGTACATTTATGACCCTTTGTTGATGATCATAAAAGATGTTTGTAATGTCCAGACCTCGCTGTCACACACCCCCCTTCACAGCGGAAGAGATAAGGAATTGGTTTGGTCAATGACCTCCTGTGAATGAGAGCAATAAAAAGTTAAAGAAAAACAATCCATGATGTTGATATTTTCCAGAGCTAGATGTTTCACCTACCACCCCCTGATCATACTAGGGTATTTAAACAATGTTAAGAAAAGTTGTATTTTTAAAGTCCCCACTATACTGGTACAATGGCTGTTCCAAAGGCTCCTAGGTCAGGGTATATTCTGGCAAACTGTTTCCCGATCACGTTTTTCAATCGGCAAAGCAGTCTGTAGCACACGCCGTTTACCAACACACGATGGATATTCGCAAAGCAAATCGGCCGTGTCTGATTTCCCAGCGCTACAATATCGATTCGAATTTGAAACGAGAAGCAGGAGACGTAAGAGGCGGGTATCGGTTTGAAAATTTCAAAGTAAAAGTTGTAAACGTTCGAACGTAACCGGCACATGATTGATCAATGTAAGTAAGGTAACCCGCGCGCCAGTCTGAATGCAGTAAGCATATCTTTAACTCGACACACCCGTTACCATGAGTTTATAAACGTATAAAACTTTCTAATACCATGTAAGAAAATGGACACACAGATACAAATAGAGCTTGGAATGCAGAGGGGAATTCAAAAGAGAAATTTAAGAAAATTGTGTTGTTTAATTATTGTAATTTTATTTTTAATGACCAATGTCGTACAGGTTTTAGACTTCTAGCTATTTCAAAAAAAATAACTCTTATAATTATTGCGTTTATCCCACAACGCACATCACTTTGCAAAAGCACAAGATTATGTTTTTTTTACCAATACCAGCATGTCCAACTCTTAAGTAAAATTGATTTTATACAACAAGTTATTGTTGCGAAATATATTTTAGATAAAATATTGTCGGGTTAGGTCTTAATTAAAATAATTCCTAGATGAATCCGCTGTTTGAACCGGTTCAATGAAATCAATAATGACTCTTTGACTAACTTATGACTAACTTACTTCGGTAGTAGCGACACCTATTGGCGGTTTAAATTTAAATTCTATTTCTATTAATTCTATTAATCTATTAATTTCAACGTTCTGTTTTTAAAATGCACTAAATCATTTACAGGATACCAAAGACTGCGTTTTTTTCAAGGTCTGAGTTTTTGTTTCTTGATATCCTCTGTTAATTCGTATTTATTTGAGTGTTTATTCAACAGGAACAATGCAGGATAACATTACAGATGCTCTACACAGACTTCTAGCCAATGGACAATTTTGCAGCCCCAGTCTATGGATAGGCTTTTGAAATACAGTAAAATAAAAGTGTAAAATGACAAGAACAGTAATTATAACAAAAATCTGAAACCGTATACAACCATAAATGTTCACAATCCTGCTTTTATTTTAACTATTTACATTACATTTACATTTGGCAGACGACTTACAGTGCACTTATTACAGGGACAATCCCCCTGGAGCAACATGGAGTAAAGTGTCTTGCTCAAGGACACACTGGTGGTGGATGCTGGGATCAAACCAGCAACCTTTTGGTTACCAGTTCAGTGGTTTAACCCACTAGACCACCATCTCCATAACCATAAAATCGTTAGGCTGATGCATGGATTAATATCATAATTTGATTAATTGTGAACGTTTTAGGTTTATCTGTACCAAATTCTATAAGGGGTATGTAATTTTATTTAAATATTCCAGCAATGGCTTATTTTAACCCAGCAGTGTGTTCTGTCAAATATTAAATCATGGGTCAAAAACAACCCAGCACGTTTTAGAGTGTTCATATATACACTGCTCAAAAATATTAAGGGAATGCTTATCATCGCAGTATAACACCAGATCAGTTAACCTTCAGGAATATCAATCAACCTGTGACTTAAGCATAAGTGATTTTGAACCATTTTTACAGTTTTTGGTGCAAATAAAAGTGACAACAGGTATACTGGAGAGTCAACCGCAAGGGTGGTCTGGGGTGGACCATCCTTAGGGGGTCACACAGACCTCATGTGCTATGGGGATGAAATCCTCAGATGTGTTTTCAGACCTTATGCTGGTGCAGTGCAGGGTCCTCCTGGTGCATGATAATGCCCAACCACTTGTGACCAGAGTCTGTTGACAGTTTCTGGATGATGAAGGCATTGATGCCATTGACTGGCCCTCATGTTACCCAGACCTAAATCCAGTTGAGACCCTCTGTGATCTTGTAAATCCGAAGCTGTCAAGTAACACCATAGACTGTCAAGGGACTCACTTATACTCTGATCCAAATCCAAGTCACAGAGGAGATCCCCCAAGGCAAAAGATCTGACAACAGATCTGAGCATTTCATCCCCTTATAGTCCTCCACAGACAACCATTGCTGTTAACTCTCTAGTGTACCTGTTGTCACTTTTATTTGCTATATGCAATTGAAACTGATTAACCATCAGTTATGCATCCTTGGTATTATGCTGTGCTGATTATAAGTTTTCCCTATTTTTTTTAGCAGTACATAGTATATATGAGGCAGGGTGATTACAGTCGTTTCAATTATTATATAAAGAGGTTAAATGAGGGTTCATAGGTATATTTGAAAACTTCATCATTATTTACTCTTCAGCTTAAATGCACAAATGTACTCCTGGATTCATCATCCCTATTTGGCATGTGGAAGTCATTTTGGTTAAAATCCATATTAATGGACATTTCAAAAATCACTGAGAAAAAAAATGTCTAAACTGAAAGAGTTCCGTTTTTAGGAACGTAATGCCATATGCCATCATCCTATACCACTGGATAGTTTTATATTTGGGCAATTCCAGCATTGTGGACCCGACACTTTGAGTTATGGATGTGATAAAAAAATGCTCAGAGAATCTATTTGTTACGAATATATAGAACCATCTTTTTATGTTTTACTAAACTCTTGTTGATAGTCTAAAAATCAGGCATGTGTCAGTCTATGAATAAAAATTTTCATAAAAAAAAAAAAGGATATAAACATGCGTTATATGGATGTGACAAAAAAATGGACACAGTTTTTGGGAGACGTCAAACTTTGAAGGATTTCTTTGAATTAAAATGCACAATCCTTAAGCAATAATACCCAATGAATGGAGAAGGGATGCCTCTTTAAAGAACATCAAATAGTTACTTTATTTAAAATGTCTTGTGTCCGTTTATTAGGAATATCTAGCGATATGGATGTGACAATCCTGAAAATGGCACTTACCCAACTATCAAAAATCATGTACTAAAACTTAAACCAATGCTTTTAAAACTTGGGGAGACCTCACATGGGTATTTGAATCATCAAATATTGATATCTTTGCTGTTGGCATAATACAAACCGTTGGTAAAACTAAAAAAAAATGTAATGGTAAGGTTGAAATTTTAACGGAATTGCCCATATTCTTTAGTTTATATTTTTATGGTTTATTAACGTGACAATTTAGCCGGCAGATTTGAAAAATTTTCATTTATACTTTTACTTTTAATCTGAAATTTTCAAACAGATACCCGCAGCTCGGGTAGCAAAATAAATAAGTAAATAACGTTACAATAACTAATTGTAGTTTGGGCGGATGAGAAATCATTCATGTTCATTTAAAAGCAGCATTCGTTCACGTCACTGAATCTGCTGCTGAAAAATGTTCCAAATATGATTGTATGCACTCTACTTTAACACTGGATTTTCCTACAAAGCATAAATATTTGACTGAAACTTGTTTAATATTTTTTGCCCGAACTTTAACTTTGAAATTGTTTAACTATTGGTCCGCCCCTTAATTCTCCACCTCGTACTTTAAACTCCTTTATATAGGATCGTGGTGGGAAAACAAGAAGGAACATTGGGCTTTGCGAATTACCCATCGTGTGTTGGTAAACGGCGTGTGCTACAATCTGCTTTGCCGATTGCAAAACGTGATCGGGAAACAGTTTGCCAGAATATACCCTGACCCTCCTAAAACAGTCGAAAGGTTATGTGTATTTGGCCGACAAGAGGATCTGTGGAAATGGATGAAAAGAATGAAATAAGTGCTAATGTTGTGAGTTTTCTTTGTTACCTTGTTACCTGAGTACCCCCTCCCTCCCCTACAAACTAGTTCTTTTAACGATCAAAACATGGTGTGAAAACAGTCTGATGTGTGTGCATTGTATATTAGAGAGAGAGAGTTTAAATGTTAATGTGTGTGGTGGTGCTTCTAAGACCAGTTTAAAATAATTATAATAAGTTTTGTTCTGGCCTGATGCCTGTTCCATGTCCTGTCTATATGACACCCCACACCATATGACAAATGTTGGTTTCTTATGGCTAGACTAACAGCGGGTGTGTGTCTCAGAACAGCATGAAGTCTAAGGGTCTGTCTTTCTTATCAACATGTCCCAAACAAACTTTATAATTGGGTGTTTTTATGACTTTGTAATCAAAGGCCGGGGTTTTTTTGGTTCCTGGCTCTATCTTCAATATCTCTAACCCTCACAGTATGGCAAACTTACATGTCTCTAAAACACTGCATGAAGCTAGGGGTCTGTCTTTCTTATCAACATGACACTAACAAAGTTTATAATTGTGTGTTTTTTATGACTTGGTGATCAAAGGCTGAGGTTTTCTGGTTTTCTTAGGGTTGTCTTCTGTATTTATAACACTGGAGTTTGGCAATGAGTCCTGATGCGTAACACAACATAAAGTCTGTAAGCTGTGATTACATTTTATAATATAGAGAGTTTTTTTTCAATTAAATATCTATGTGTGATGTTATCTCTTAGGAAAATGAGATGGAATCCAAGTTTAAGACTTTTATCTGTAAAATGGTGAAAGCGTTTGAGACTTGGAGGGTCTGCCTTCTTATCAATGTACCATGATATACCTTTTAATTAAAGGATATGTCCCGACATGTTTTATTCCTGTTCATTTAAGAATGGTTCACAAAGCGATATGTATGTTAAGCGATAAATGTGCGCTGGCAAAGGTTTAGTGTCCAAGGGTTAAGTCAAAGATTAATCAAACCAAATTTTTTTCTTTCATCATGGTTAATATTCTACTGCCCCCTTGTGGCAACCATGCAATTAGTGCAACGGTCGTCAATTTGTGTATTGTGTTTAACTAATTTAGGGAGTTTCTTGTTTTTCATGCAAATATACATAGCACGTCAGGGGGTGGTACTGCCTGCCTCCTTCATTCATTAGGCCTTCGCACACTTTAGACTACATTGTAACATCGGTCTAACGAAGACTCTACTCTTCACGTATTTTTAAGACAATGGCTTCGAATCTAGTTGTTAAGTAAAGTTACATTTATTAAGATAGTTTCGTTGTTAAATATACTTATTTGTTTAACTTAACGTTTAACAGGATTTAATGATCTCTGTGTTCGATGCAGGACATGCGGAAACAGCATTTGACCAAATTGATCTGCTTTGTGAGTATTATTTCATCTCGATTTACAATTATTTTCGAAAATGGTAGATTTATAACTTTTAAAATATAAAATTTTAATTCTATTTAGTAAATGCTGAATTGATTACTGCCGCAGTTCAAAGCGATAATGCTAATAGCAATTTGCAAGGTAGGCTATGTTTTATCTTCAAAATAAAAAGTCGTATTCTTTTACGTTTGTACCTATGTGTGATGTTAAAAATTTGATATATTTTTATTTCAATATAGTAAATACTGATGCCCCTCAAACAAGTGCTGCACACAGCGATTTGCGAGGTATACCTTATGTAACATCTCTTTTCTGAAAAAATAAATAAAATATATATTGTCTAAAATCAGTTTTGAAAATGAAAAAAAATATACTATCTTGTTGTTGTTTTTTTTTCTTCCCCCGGGGTTGATAATGTAGCATTTGTTACACAACCAGGGTTTGCGACTCCAACAACATCTTCAATTTCTCCGAGTCCGGTTAACAGGCTCAGTCGAAAACGCAGACGTGTCGCTATAAATTCGATACCAGCGGATCCTTCAGTACCGAAACAAAACGTTCCCCAGCAAGCTAGTCAAGTGGTTGGTAAGTGTGAATATTTAGCCATTTTTTTATTTCGGATTTGTAAATTTGTTTTATGGAGTACTAATATGATTCTATATTTTGTACTACGTCTAAACAGATTTCTACACAGAAGATGTACTGAGGGGTGATGCTACGACAACCTGGAACAGCATTCTGGCCGAGTTCTCGGAGGTCACTTCATCCGGGGTTCAAGGGGCACCTACTACGGAGTGTATAATTGATCCGGCGAAATCATCTGTGGATTTACCATCCAACCAGTATCACTTTAACCATGAGTTGATGTTTGAGATAAGTGAGAAATGTCGCCAGATGCAAGAAAGCCTGAACATCCACAGTGAACTCACGAGACGGATGTATGGATGTATTGACACTTTATTATCCAATTCAGCGGAGCAAGGTTCGTTAAACAGGGTACTGTTGGAACGTACAGACAATCTTGAAGAGACATTACAAAGGAGTGTACAGAGCCATGAAAATGAACGCCACAATAGACAACTAATGGTAAGATTATTGGCTAATCTTAAGTGCTATTTTACACAATGGTAGGCTTTAATTAAGGTTAAAAACTGTTCTTGAGTCGTTGTTGTCCGGAATTAACGTCTATTTAGTATTCTTAAAAACAAAATGTTTTCTTGATATACTTTTTGATTGAATTAAGTGTTTTTTAAATGCTTTTCCTGAGATGCTTTCGGGGTGGAGTTTTAATGTGTATTTCGTGCATTTGAGCAACTGTGTTATTTTGCAGGTATTAAGGGGTATTTTAAATGCTATGGCTTGATTTGTATTTCGTGCATTTGAGCAATGTGTTTTTATTTTTCAGGATTTAAGGTGCAATTTAAATTCTTTTTCTTGAAATGCTATGAATTATTGTGTATTTTCGTGCATTTGAGCAATGTGTTTTATTTTTCAGGATTTATTTTTAAATGCTTTTCTTTGAATGCTATGGTATAATGTGTATTTCGTGTATTTGAGCTAGTGTTTTTTAGGATGAATTAATGTGTATTTTAAACTGTTTTTTCTGAGGAGCTATGTGTGTTAGGTAGGTGTGTTCTTATTTGTATGTTTGATTATTTTAGTGTGTAATCAGAGGAGAATCTGTCTAACGGAAAATACTATTTTTAGAAAATGGCGGGTTAAAGAGTACGGTCAGATGATGATTTAAATGGCTGTCAACAGATGCGTTCTGTAAGAGGTAGAAATGAGCATTTGTCTATAACTGAACAGCTACAAGGAAATATCGATCAGCAAATCGAAATTCTTGGGGGGGATTATCGAAATTTTTACATGGTTTTACAAGGTCTGGATCTCCCAGAGGAAATAGATGAGCCTTCATCCCCTAACATATGTGAAAGGCTTGAGGAGATTATTCAGATGCAAAATCTGGATTTTGAAAGACGATCTAATATATTACAAACCGGTGATAATACAGCAGATAATACATTAATAATACAGCAGAGCAGGTGCCAGATAACCCTCTGGAATTAAGTCAGAATGATTTAGACAGACTTGGGTGTACTGGGGGTAATGTATATGATTATACCATTGTACCAAGACCCTTTTTTAATGGTTTAGAGATTCACAGAAATATGAATTTAAGAGAAATCACATCCACAGATTTGGCCGCATACACTATTTTTGTGCAAGACGCTTTGTCTGAAATTGTGTCGTTTTCCAGACAGTTGGCAGGCGAGGGATCTTTTATCAATAATAGCCTCAGAGGCCCCAGTCTAAAATCGGATGTGAACGCTTTACTGTGTCCCGGTAATGACTATGACGAGAGGCATTTTGTAGATCAGTTTGAAACTGTTGCACAAAGTAATGTTCAGGTGATGGCTGATGACAGTTTGCAATTACATGTATCCATAGCTAGAAGTCGTAATGGTGGTGGTACCCGTAGGAAGATAACTGATATAGCCCATGATGAAGTGCTTAAGAGAAAAAGATTGCACTTATTCTCACCCAGCAACATGACTAACAAATTGTGTTTTGCTATTTGTTTAGCACATTTTCTCGATCCCATGGCAGAGCATGCTGTTTTAGAAAGCAGGGCTGATGATATACAGACTGCTGCAGGTCTCACGGCTCAACAATGTGTAGGGTACAATCATGTTGCAATGTTTGAGCAGGTATTAGGTCTAAAGATAGTGGTGTTTCACAGGGTTAGTGGTGGAAAGTTAGAGATGCACAAAACCCATGACGAGCCACATGATAAGACAGTGTTTCTATACCTGCATGATGGCCATTATCATATGATACAAAATGTAGAGGCATTTCTTGGTGCGCCTTATGTGTGCAGTTACTGTTACAAAGGTTATACAAACAGACTGAATCATGATTGTAAATATAATTGTTCTGTATGCAATGACATTCAGTGTTACAAACAGATTAAAAGGTCAATACACTGTCCAGACTGTTTGCGATTCTGTAAATCAGAGTATTGTTTTAATGCACATAAAAGGGCTTCTGGTGATGGATCTGGTAGATCAGCTTGTGACACAACCAAATGCTGTAGCAAATGCGGTAGGCGTTATCATGTAGCCACAAGCAAACCCAAGCCGCATAAATGCCCGGCTCTCTTTTGTTTCTATTGTGGGGTGGATCTAGGCCATGAGGGCACACATGAATGTTTCATACAACCTGTTCCATTCAAAGTGATTAAAGACAAATACATATTTTATGACTTTGAAACACGCTGCGATGCTGGTAAACACATTGCAAATTATGTTTGTGCCATGACATTTAGGGGCAAGGCATTTGAGTGGGGTGGTGAGAATTGTATCAAGCAGTTCGTCCAGCAGTTTAGACGGCCAAAATATAAAAACTACACATTTGTGGCACACAATGGTGCGGGTTTTGATAACTTCTTAATCCTAGAATATTTCTGCAAGGAGGGGCTCTTGCTTAATATAGTCATGCAGGGTTGCAGATTAACCTTCATGTATGACGAGAGTTTCAAACAACGTTACATTGACAGTTTCTCATTTATGCCAATGGCCCTAGCAAAGACACCTGCCGCATTTAATTTGCTAAACACAGAGAAGGGTTACTTTCCGCACTTCTTTAACCGGACAGAGAATCAATGTTATCAGGGTCCCTATCCAGCCAAACATTACTATGGCTACTCGACAATGTCAGACAGTGCCAGGGTTAAGTTTGACCAGTGGTATGACACCCGCAAAGGAAAGATCTTTGACTTCGAGAAGGAGATTGGTTTGTACTGCATGAATGATGTGGTTTTACTTCGTGAGGCTTGTACTACGTACAGGAAAGAGTTCATTGAATGTACAACTTTAGCATCCTGCTGTATGGGCGTGTTCAAATCACACTTTCTCACCCCTAACACAATAGCTCTGACACATAATAATGCATACATACACCAGCACAAGACATTCTCGAATGTTTCGATTGAGTGGCTTGAATATGTGAAAAAGACACGTGATGTGGACATTCACCACGCCTTGACTCATGGTGAGATGAAGTTTGGTAGTTTCTATGTTGATGGCTATTACGAACAATCTGGTGTTAGGAAAGCACTTGATTTCGCAGGTTGCTACTTTCACGGCCACGGAGGGTGTTTCAGATCTGACGATATCAATCCACAGTCCAAACTGACATATGGAATACATTTGAAAATGTTTAATGATAGGCTTGAGGTTTTGAGGAAATCATACAATCTTGATGTTGAGGTCACGTGGGAGTGTCGTTGGAGGGAGCTTAAGAGAACTGATCCTGATGTAATTCACTTTATGTCCACTTACTCTGCACCTGAAAGATTGAAACCACGTGATTCGTTGTTTGGCGGCCACACAAATTCTTACAAGCTGTTTCACAAAGCGGGAGAGGGAGAGAAGATTAGGTATGTTGATTTTACCAGTCTGTATCCATTTGTTCAGTCTCGAAGGACCTACCCCATTAGCCACCCTGAAATTATCTTCAAGGATTTTCAAAAAATTGAAAATGATTTTGGGTTAGTCAAAGCTAAGGTCCTTTCAACCCGTGGGTTACTACATCCCGTGCTACCTTACCGATGTCAAGGAAAACTCATGTTTCCCCTTTGTAGCACATGTGTAGAAGAGCTAAGCAAAGTTATGCCTTGCACACACACTGATGAGGAAAGATCGATTTCCGGGACATGGGTTAGTCTTGAATTGTTGAAAGCTATTGAGAAAAACTATGTAGTTATGAAAATTTTTGAGGTATGGCATTTTCCACAAAAATCTGACAGTCTGTTTGGTGGGTATGTGAAAAACATTTTTGCGTTTTAAACAGCAGGCCTCAGGCTACCCCTCACACGTAACCACTGAGGAGGACAAACAGGCCTACATCGACGACTATCGTCAGAAAGAGGGAATTCAGTTGGAACCTCAAAAAATCTGTCACAACCCAGCCCAACGATCTATTAACAAATTGTTGCTTAAATCGTTGTGGAGGAGGTTCTCCCTCAGAGAGAATATGCCTAATTGTAAGCTTTTGCAAAATGCTTCAGATTTTTCTGAGTTTATCTTAGGTTGCCAGTATGAGGTGAAATATTTCATGTTTGTGTCTGATGAAGTCGCCTTGGTGCAGTACCGCCATGTAGAAGGAGCCGTTTACGAGACTCTTGATGTTAATGTATTCATCGGGGCGTTTACTACAGCGAATGCTCGGCTGGAGCTGTACAACCTCATGGACAGGTTGGGTGATAGGCTACTGTATAGTGATACGGATAGTGTCATCTACGTGTCTAGAGATGGATATTGGGAACCGCCTCTGGGGCCTTATTTAGGGGACCTTACAAATGAACTTGATTCGGATGATTTTATTATAGAAGTAGCTTCTGGAGGCCCGAAAACCTATGGCTATAGGACTTCTAAGGGAAAGGTCACAATGAAAGCAAAAGGGATAACCCTTAATTCAGAGAACTCCAAAGTCATTACACTCGACTCATTAATTGGTCATGTTGACAGCTATGTGACATCATCTGACAGCAATCAACCCCTCCTTGCTCACACAGACAGTATTGTCAGGAATAAAAAGAACTTTACACTGAGAAACAAATCAGTTGTTAAAAGGTTCAAGGTGGTTTATAACAAACGAAAGCTTCTCTCTGATTACACAACTCTTCCTTATGGGTACTAATAATGTTTTTGGGTATAGGGGTGTACAAGAGACAGAGGGGTTTGATTTCAGATTTCAACACCCATTCTCCTGTGTAATAAGCGGGCCTTCCAACCCGATTTCAGAAAAAATTGAAAATATTGTGTATATATATGATTGTTGGCAACCTTTGTACGATGATTTGTTGAAAATGTATGACATTAAATTTATTGAAGGTATACCGCAGAGTCTTAATGACGATCATTTGTTTCCACCCTACAAAACAATTTTTTTAATTTTAGATGATGTTATGAAAGATGCTAGTGGTAATTCTGAAGTTGAAAGAGTCTTCACAAATTATGTTCACCACAAAAATCTGAGTGCATTGTACATTGTTCAAAACTTATTCTGTCAGGGCAAGGCTAGTAGGACAATCAGCTTGAACACAAATTATCTGGTATTGTTCAAGAACCCCCGAGACAATACCCAAATTAATGTGCTGGCCAGACATATGTATCCTCGAAACACAAAGTTTTTTATGGAGTGTTATCAAGATGCTACCCGCATTCCTTTTGGTTACCTAATGATCGACTTTAAAGCGAAAACACCAGAGCAATATCGTCTCAGAACAGATCTGCTCTCACAAAATCCTGTTGTCTACATTCAGAAAAGAACACACTGACGTAATTAGAGATGTCTGCAAGACTTGTAAGAAACCTGGCTCTTTTAAAGTTGTTATTAAAAGCTACAACTAAACAAAGACGCGTTATTTTAGAGGATGCCACAGACGAGTTCATTTTAACATTGTGTGAAGTGGCTCTAAACGTACTTCATGGTAATGTACCACTTACATCGCAGCAATATCAGAAGCTGGAGAGAAGAAAAAGTGAAATCAAAATTGTCGCGGACAAACAGGTTGGATTTAGAAGGAAAAGAAAGTTAATCAATCAGCACGGGGGATTTCTCATACCTCTTCTAAGCGTTGCAGTGCCTTTCATTACCAGTTTAATTACTTCTAAATAAGTAATGATCGAGTATGCTGAAAAGATGTTTCTAGTACCACAAAGTCAGTTGGATAAGATAAAGACTGGTACCCCACGTGAGACTATTCAGCAGGTTGTGGAGAATGACTTGGACATGACTATAAGAAATATTTTGAACCGCCCTGATCTGGGATCATATGAAAAGGCTAAGATGTACACTGCTGTTTTACAGAGATTTTTAACACTGTCTAAACAAAGTGACAGGGAATCCAACACATTAACATTAACCATACCACAGGCTGACCTCGTTGAAAAAGAAAAACCTACTGTGACAGATAGTGTGAGTGGTGATGATGCTCTGGACAATGTTGTGGATGACATTTTAAAAAATGTTCCAAAGAGAAGTGTGAAAAATGTTCGATACATTTTAGATAAAATGTACAAAACTAAAGGAATCACGTCCTGGGGGGAATCAGGAGAGTTTGTTTTTAAAGGTAGAACGATCCCTGGTTCACACATGTACGATTTACTTAAAGGCGTGACGGCGCCACAAAAGATTGCTGATGAACGGAGACCACATGGTTGGAACGAGTTTCTGGAGGCCATTGCCGTTTTAAATACACCATACTCTATGGTTCCAAACCACTATGTCAGACATGCGGTAAACTCATTTAAACACAGAACGTTACAGCCTGTAACCGGAGCACCTGAGGGGGGCAGAAAAAGAATGCGTGTGAACACCCCTTCAACACAAGCAAATTATCCAGAAGGCAATGCATTTCAATCACCCCCTCTTAACCCAGCTCGTTGGATGAATTTTTAAACTCATGAGATTTGCATGATCATTGTTATTGTCGTTTATTTGTTATTATATGTATTGTTCAATGTTTTACATATGAATAAAGGCTTGGAGACACCCCATTTCTGTTTTTAGTATTTATTGAAAACATAAGACATAAACATTTCACCTGTTTGTACACACTGAATACAATTTAAAACACTTTCATTACATTGAGCATGTTTTAGTTTTTTAACAAAAGCTGACACAATTTTATCATTTTTAATAAAATCATCACTATACAGTCTCATGACATAATCATAATCATAATCAAACCCTTTAGCCATGTGGTAAAGAAAGAACACACAATGCTGTCCGCATGTGTCTGATGAATAATCTTGGACTTGTACGGTCGGACGCTGTATCTCCTTAGAATTGCATTTTAAAAAGTTTTTGATATTTTGTGGAAATCCTTGGTAATCTGGTTTATAACCAAAACTGTCAAAAAAACATCCTACACCATCCTCATTTACGTAAATGGCTAACCAGTGTTGTCCCGGCATTCCAGAAGGATGTGTGTTCAATGTAACCATCAAGGGGAGTTTTTTTAATTGATTTTTGGGTAGGTAGTCGTACGGTAGCACACCCAGAAAATTGATATTGCAGGAGATCTTATCCATCACGGCCGTAAGCTGTATAGTATTCATTTTTGGTGTATTAATAGTAATCAACTAGTATCTGACGACGATTTGAAACCTCAAGAACACTGTCAAATGTAGCATAAAGTATCAGATTTATTGTGCGGGGTAGAGGTTGTCTAAAACGTGCTTCCAGTCTTATATTACCACTCTTGATTAGTGATATGTGCTGAGCGCATTCAGAATCAGGTGTTAGATTGAACATATAAATTGTATATCCAAAAAGGAATTCTTCTCGATCAATAGACAGGGACTGATTTTTAAGATGCCTTCCAGAAGCCAATGCTAACTGGTAAATTTCCCTCACTGCTGACCCGTTTTCATATTCAGGCTGTAGCGGTTTTGCAGGGTGTTGTTACCCATCAACATAGATGGCTAAGAATTCTAAATCATAATTTTTAAAAGCGAAGGGGTTTTTATCATATGAACTTACAAATGCATCATTATCAACCATGGCTAGTACAATAGATTTTGGTAGAGTACCTAAGAATAGGTTTTCTTGAGTGCTCACCCTGGAGCCTACTGGTATGGAAAAAAAATTCAGACATTCTCGGTCCATTGGGTATTTAGCCGTGGTTGAGAGTAGGGCCTGCGCATGGCCCAACCTTACAGCTGGTGATACTGACACTTTTTTCACAAATAACGATGCTGAGAGGATGTTTAGTTTATAGGCTATATTGTCACTCCTCATCAAGCAAAATTCGTCTTTACCTCTGGTCATCCTTATTTTAATGTCCACTCCATTAAGCATCAGTTTTTCTTGAAAGAATATATCGCTATGTATGGGTGTAAGAAGCTGGACCACATTGCTGGCGTTGGTAAAGGCAGCTCTTTTTGTCAGACCATGATTACCCCCTGCAGGGTCAGTAGTATCCATATGTCCAGCCGTATCTTTGTAAAAGAGCCCCGCAGAGAATACTGTTTCCAGGGCCCCCTTGCCATAATTTGTGAGCAGTTCTATTATACAACGATAAGGATGTGTACTTGAACTCTGTGATATGAGACGATCCCCAAGCGACACATCAACTTGTGAAAATATTGTTGCTCCTGGATAGTTAATAAGCCCCACGGGAGCTCCGTCTGCAATATCTGTGCCATCAGGATTTGTGATTTTGAGGCGTAAAAACAACATTGTGTTGTTCAGATCCACGTAGTCCTCACCAGTTCCAGCAATAAAAAATTCCAAAGGTGTTGAGTCCGATATAGCAGATAAAGGGGGTACTTCAATATATGTATTTTTCTCAATAGCGATTTGAGTCAGCGATACTGTAAACAGGTCCAGTTCGGTTTTTAAACACTCTTCTGACATGCTGTGTAGTAATGCCATGATCTAAAATATTCTTTTAACAGATTTCTTTGCTCTTTTCGCAGCAGCACCCCTTGTTGTAGCCTTGCTTACGTTTGACAACTGATGTTTTCTTAGGCTGTCGTTTTCTTTTCTTCTGCGTATGACCACTCCTCCGGGTCCCTGGAGGTCTAGTCATTCTTTTGCGAGTCATTACCATCAACCCCGAACCATCTTGACTGTTGTTGTTGTTATTAAAAGAGTGCGATAACGTATTGCTAACAACATCGCTTAGTATGTTTTTTGCTGCTGATTTGAGATGCGGCTTTGCTATGTTAAATCCACGTCTTAGCAGGGGTACCGCCATACGTAACAGTCCACGAAAAAGTCCACCCAGACCGGCTCCATACATAACCCCTCCCCGGGCATAGCCAGGGATGCCATTGCCTGCCTGATTCTGGTAATATGCCACGTAATGCAGGGGGTCGACATTGTGATTGTTGTAGTACACCATTCTCCAAGTTTATTTTCCTAAAAAACGTAGTGTTTTACGGGTCTAAAGTGTAATTTAGCGCAGACCTTCCCGTAACTGAAACGCACGTCTTGATTTTGATCGTCTTTTACTTGTATGCTTATCTCGGTGATGGTAGATTTATTAATCGACACGTAATGAGGTCGGTCGTATCTAACACAGTAAGCCTTGTTACTCTCACCTTCTATACGTACACACCTTAATAGGGGGACATGATAATCACCAACTGATTGATATTCTATTATATCGGTGTATATATACATTGTATAGAAACCACCATTTATGTCTGCTTGATGTGGTGCATACGTAACAGTCTGGTCTCCGGCTTCTATAGCAACCCCATGGTTTAATCCTAAAATAATAGACAGCTTTCCCTAAAATGTCAATGAAGTATTCGGAGGCCCTTTCAGAAACACTTTATTTTTAACATGGTCGAATCCAATACTCAC